>NW_022990238.1:2884296-3434296 GCF_902827175.1 Gymnodraco acuticeps
GATACTCTGTGAAGGAGCGCGCTCCCGCTCACGGGAGCCTGCTCGAGCTGCGCAGCAAACAGCTGTTTGCTTTTCACACAACAACGACAACCGACTCACGAAACGCTATGTTGTAGCGTTAATAAACAAAACAATTTAACAAAATTGCTTGTCAAAATACCAATACCACAGGACAATATATATTTTTTAAAGCAATATTTTTAGTGGCCCGAGCGGGCAAGTGGAAAGTACGTTATGCTGGCCCGGGGTGTCTAAATAGTGCTTCCGGGCCAGTGGGCCATTTATAATGTCGAGCCCTGCACTGTATTGGCAACAACAGCTAAAAGAAAACTGGAGTAAAATGTAATCAACCTGATAAATTCATCATTCAACAACACAACACATGCACAAACTGCCACTGGAGGCACAGCTTTGAAATACGACAAATGTTGTTTGCCTTTTTAATTTATAAAATGTGAAACACTTTCCTGCCTATTGCAGATAAAATTGCCTTCATGCTTGTTGCCTGGTGTAAGAAGGTACAAAGTAAAACCATTGTAAATCAGCACTTACTGCCCTGGTTTGTCATCATTAGAGTCAAAGCAGCTCCTTTGTGCTGCACTTCCTCCAGCAGCTCAGAGGAAAATTCACAATGATTGTTTTACAGATTATTCTCTCAACCCCTAGCTCAATGATATCAAACGTTTTCCTCTCAACACAATGATTTTACACCTCGGAAAGGATGATAACGTGTAGGAGTTTCAATGAAAAGACAAATATAATGAATGCAACAAAATTGAACCAGGTAGTCAACTTGTAAAATCCATAATTTACCTTGGATGAACTTCATTACATTTTTGTCTGGCCCATGGATCCCATTAGCGACCAGCCAATGTCGACCTCATAACCAGCGTACTTAAAGGGGACCTATCATGCAAAATGCACTTTTTAATTTATTTTATACATAAATACACTGAACAAAAATATAAATGCAACACTTTTGTTTTTGCTCCCATTTTTCATGAGATGAACTCAAAGATCTAAAACATTTTCTATATACACAAAATAACCATTTCTCTCAAATATTGTTCACAAATCTAAACAAATCTGTGATAATGAGCACTTCTCCTTTGCCGAGATAATCCATCCCACCTCACAGGTGTGGCATATCAAGATGCTGATTAGACAGCATGATTATTGCACAGGTGTGCCTTAGGCTGGCCACAATAAAAGGCCACTCTGAAATGTGCAGTTTTGCTTTATTGGGGGGTTTCTGGGGGGGGGGTCCGAAAACCAGTCAGTATCTGGTGTGACCACCATTTGCCTCACGCAGTGCAACACATCTCCTTCGCATAGAGTTGATCAGGTTGTTGATTGTGGCCTGTGGAATGTTGGTCCACTCCTCTTCAATGGCTGTGCGAAGTTGCTGGATATTGGCAGGAACTGGAACACGCTGTCGTATACGCCGATCCAGAGCATCCCAAACATGCTTAATGGGTGACATGTCCGGTGAGTATGCTGGCCATGCAAGAACTGGGATGTTTTCAGCCTCCAGGAATTGTGTACAGATCCTTGCAACATGGGGCCGTGCATTATCATGCTGCAACATGAGGTGATGGTCGTGGATGAATGGCACAACAATGGGCCTCAGGATCTCGTCACGGTATCTCTGTGCATTCACAATGCCATCAATAAAATGCACCTGTGTTCGTCGTCCATAACATACGCCTGCCCATACCATAACCCCACCACCACCATGGGCCACTCGATTCACAACATTGACATCAGAAAACTGCTCACCCACACGACGCCACACACGCTGTCTGCCATCTGCCCTGAACAGTGAAAACCGGGATTCATCCGGGAAGAGAACACCTCTCCAATATGAAGGGCCGTGTAGGCCAAAATTCAAACTCCCCTCGCACACACACTACTGAAAACATCTGGCCTTGCACACACACTACTGAAATACTCTCACATTCACTACTGAACACCCTCACACACACACTACTGAAAACATTCTGGCCTTGCACACACACTACTGAAATACTCTCACATTCACTACTGAACACCTCACACACACACTACTGAAAACATCTGGCCTTGCACACACAACTACTGAAACCCTCTCACATTCACTACTGAACACCTCACACACACACTACTGAAAACATCTGGCCTTGCCACACATACTACTGAAATCCTCACACACACACTACCTGAAAACATCTGCCTTGCACACATACTACTGAATTACCTCACTACACACACTACTGAAAACATCTGGCCTTGCACACATACTACTGAAATACTCTCACATTCACTACTGAACAACTCACACACACGCTACTGAAAATTAACGTCATACACACACTATTGAAATCCTCTCACATTCATTACTGAACACCTCGCACACACACTACTGAAAATTAACCTCACACACACACTACTGAAAACATTTTACTGAAAGGTTCTCAGTAGGAATGTGCATGTGTTTCACCTATGTGTGTGTGAGGGGATTCTTGATGTAACGGAAGTCATTCTAATGTAACGGAAGTCATTTCTAATGTAACGGAAGTCATCTGCTGGTGGTCTCTTTGCTAGCCCCGTTAGCTTCATTAGCTCCAGGCTACTACTCGGACGTGTTTGTTGTGTTGATGCCTGGTGGAGTATTCTTCATTGACATATCGCACTTATCTTATGGCTCTACGGTTCAAACAGATCATGAATACAGTTTCTTCGGTAAGTGAAATTCAAGCACTTTATGTCTTACTGGTCTTTTTATTCAGCTAACGAGCGAGACGACACACATCTGTGCTAACGATGCTATCCGTAGCATACAAGTTAACACATAATAGAGAAGTGTAAAACCATTAAGAAGGATTATACTGTACAAACATAATGGCTTCTCGGTGAGGTTGGTAAAATAAGGTCATGCTTGTACATTAGTTAGTTTGCTAGTTAGGTAACTGTATGCATTGTTATTGTTAATTTTAAATAGCTATGCTCGACGATGCAGACAGCTAGCGTCACATTAGTGTTGAAGAGCAGAGTATGAGATTAACCTCACTATAAGATCTGTGTATCTGAAAAATATGAATCTCACATTTCCAGGTGGTTCCAGAAATAACGTGACGTAGATATTGCAATATGGTTTGTTGAGCTGGAGTTGATTGTTGAAGCTTACTGGTAACGTTCATCATATTAAACGAACGAAACCCAAACGTTGTTTTTATTAATATTATTACCAATACTTACTTAGCATTTTATTATCATTACACTGGAGAAACCGACTTTATTGTGGCAGCAGAACGTGAACATTGTAACTTAATGCCTTGCATTTGAGGACGAAAAATAGCTCAGTCAATGCTTTAGGGACAAGGAAATGATTTGTTTAAATATTAGATATGACGTTATGTGTGCTTCTGTGACAATGAAGCTATTCATTGCATTACATTTGTTGAAGATATTTGTCCTTTTACCCTTACGTGTGTGTGGGCTTTGATATCCAGCACTTTTTTTTTAAGGATAACAAACAGATTATCACATGACATTTGCATGTAAAAAACAAGTCTGTGACCAACACATTGTTACTTTACATATACATCTGTTTGTTTAAAGTTTCCAGGTGATGCAGACAGACCAGAGGATTGCTGACCACGAGAGGACAGACCTACTATTTCCTAACATCAGTGAAACTTCAGCATGGACTCAAAGGTACAAAGACTCCTTTCATACTGTACAAAGAATCGAGAAACGTTCTGGTTTAATAGATAAAGTAACAACTATAATCAGCTTTCACATTTCAATGTATTTAAGGCAATTATTATTTTACATTGTGAGAATTGCTACCATTTGTCTCTACATATTGTCTGTAAAAGACGTGGTAAAAGTGGTTCTTGCAGTGAGCCAACCGAGCAGTTGAATATTATTTAATAAGATATTTTAATGTTGATTAACTGCAGACTGTTCATTCATAATCTGATTATCTTTGTAGTACAAAGTGATTGAATTAAAAAAACACATTCAAATTAACAAAATACATTATTTTCTACAGCCGCTAAATAAACCAAACCTTTCATAAATAACACACTTGCTCTGCAATAATGTCATATGTTTCTTGTCATTTCTGTTAGGAAAGGACATACCTGAAGGACACAACTGCCTCACCGTTTTCTCAGAGGGGCAAGAAGAAGAAATGAAAAGCTGATTTTCAGATTAAGACCAATACAGGACATTCACTAAGAAAACTACACTTTTATTGTGAACACAAAGTCAAAACAGGACCATCATTTGTTTGTGACCAGCTGAGGCCCAGTATGTGCTCACAGATGCAGTTAGGGGGTTTCTTCATCAGGCCTGGGCCTCCTCCATCAGGCCTGGCCCTCCTCCCAGAGAAAGACCTCTCCACCTCAGTCCTCTCCAGCCAAACCCACAGACAGGACATCCGTCATGCTGAGGTTTCTCCCAAAGTCTCTGCACGCTGTCTCAATTGATCCACACTGTGAATATGAGGGGGAAATGTGTGTCATAAATGCTTTAGACAATAAGAAATATGAAGTTAACTGTAAGGATGGCTCATTATTTTTTAAATAGACAAAACTATTACTGTATTTCAATATCTCATGTCTGAAAGTTTAATTTAAAAGAAGAAGAGGCCCCAAAAATAAAGATTGGTATATCAATAAATGTAGTTGATTTGTCTTTTTAATTGTTTTAAAGTAGATAGAACTGGTACTTAAGAGTTTGAATACAGTCTGGTTGCGGAGGAGGCACACAGGTAAGAGCATATAGCTACCATCACATGTAACTAAGCTTGACTTGAATTTATTAAAATTAAGTAACAGCAACAAATCAATAACAATCATGCAAAAAATGTGAATCTTTGCTGGGTCCACTGTTGGAATTTACCACATATTGTATGTTTTAGAAACCTTAAGGCATTTATAGATTTGTATGCAAGTAACATCCCAAAACTCAATACCTTAGATTATTATTGAAAGGTTTTGCTGACTCACTTTGGGGTCCTTTTTTATTTAGAATCGTTTTTCATGAGACAGTCAATTAAATATTTGTACTATGCCATATTCACATTCATTTGTAACACACACGTAAGGGTAAAAGACAAATATCTTCAACAAATGTAATGCAATGAATAAGCTTCATTGTCACAGAAGCACACATAACGTCATATCTAATATTTAAACAAATCATTTCCTTGTCCCCTAAAGCATTGACTGAGCTATTTTTCGTCCTCAAATGCAGGCATTAAGTTTACATGTTCACGTGTCTGCTGCCACAATAAGTCGGTTTCTCCAGTGTTATGATAATAAAATGCTAAGTAAGTATTGGTAATAATATTAATAAAAACAACGTTTGGGTTCGTTTCGTTTAATATGATGAACGTTAACCAGTAAGCTTCAACAATCAACTCCAGCTCAACAAACCATATTGCAATATCTACGTCAACGTTATTTCTGGAACCAACTGGAAATGTGAGATTCATATTTTTCAGATACACAGATCTTATAGTGAGGTTAATCTCATACTCTGCTCTTCAACACTAATGTGACGCTAGCTGTCTGCATCGTCGAGCATAGCTATTTTAAATTAACAATAACAATGCATACAGTTACCTAACTAGCAAACTAACTAATGTACAAGCATGACCTTATTTTACCAACCTCACCGAGAAGCCTTATGTTTTACAGTATAATCCTTCTTAATGTTTTACACATTCTCTATTATGTTTTTAACTTGTATGCTACGGATAGCATCGTTAGCACAGATGTAGCTTCGTCTCGCTTGTTAGCTGAATAATAAAGACAAGTAAGAAATATAAGTGCTTGAATTTCACTTACCGAATAAACTGCATTCATGGACGGTCTGTTTGAACCGCAGAGCCATAAGATAAGTGCGATATTTCAATGAAGACTACTCCTCCAGCATCAACACAACAAACACGTCCGAGGTAGCAGCCTGGAGCTAATGAAGGCTAACGGGGCTAGCAAAGAGACCACCAGCAGATGACTTCCGTTACATTAGAATGACTTCCGTTACATTAGGAATGACTTCCGTACATCAAGAATCCCCTCACACACACATAGGTGAAACACATGCACATTCCCTACTGAGAACCTTTCAGTAAAATGCTTTTCAGGAGTGTGTGTGTGAGGTGTTCAGTAGTGAATGTGAGAGGATTTCAGTAGTGTGTGTGTGAGGCTTAATTTTCAGTAGTGTGTGTGTGTGAGGTGTTCAGTAGTGAATGTGAGAGGATTTCAGTAGTGTGTGTGCAAGGCCAGATGTTTTCAGTAGTGTGTGTGTGAGGTGTTCAGTAGTGAATGTGAGAGGATTTCAGTAGTGTGTGTGCAAGGCCAGATGTTTTCAGTAGTGTGTGTGTGAGGTGTTCAGTAGTGAATGTGAGAGGATTTCAGTAGTGTGTGTGCAAGGCCAGATGTTTTCAGTAGTGTGTGTGTGAGGCTTAATTTTCAGTAGTGTGTGTGAGGTGTTCAGTAGTGAATGTGAGAGGATTTCAATAGTGTGTGTGTGAGGCTTAATTTTCAGTAGTGTGTGTGTGAGGTGTTCAGTAGTGAATGTGAGAGTATTTCAGTAGTGTGTGTGTGCAAGGCCAGATGTTTTCAGTAGTGTGTGTGTGAGGTGAGTTTGAATTTTGGCCTACACGGCCCCTCATACTCCAACGTGCCAGACGCTATCGAATGTGAACATTTGCCCACTCAAGTCGGTTACGACGACGAACCGGAGTCAGATCGAGACCCCGATGAGGACGACGAGCATGCAGGTGAGCTTCCCTGAGACGGTTTCTGACAGTTTGTGCAGAAATTTCTTTGGTTATGCAAACCGATTGTTGCAGCAGCTGTCCGAGTGGCTGGTCTCAGACGATCTTGGAGGTGAACATGCTGGATGTGGAGATCCTGGGCTGGTGTGGTTACACGTGGTCTGCGGTTGTGAGGCCGGTTGGATGTACTGCCAAATTCTCTGAAACGCCTTTGGAGACGGCTTATGGTAGAGAAATTAACATTCAATTCACGGGCAACTGCTCTGGTGGACATTCCTGCTGTCAGCATGCCAATTGCAAAATCCCTCAAAACTTGCGACATCTGTGGCATTGTGCTGTGTGATAAAACTGCACGTTTCAGAGTGGCCTTTCATTGTGGCCAGCCAAAGGCACACCTGTGCAATAATCATGCTGTCTAATCAGCATCTTGATATGCCACACCTGTGAGGTGGGATGGATTATCTCGGCAAAGGAGAAGTGCTCACTATCACAGATTTGTTCAGATTTGTGAACAATATTTGAGAGAAATGGTTATTTTGTGTATATAGAAAATGTTTTAGATCTTAGAGTTCATCTCATGAAAAATGGGAGCAAAAACAAAAGTGTTGCATTTATATTTTTGTTCAGTGTATGTGTCCCCGGTGTGTCGGGGACACATACACTGCAGCATCAGAAAATACAGTGAGCGGATACAGATTTGCTGCCGATATGACGTAATATCGGCAGCGGACCCACAGAAAGTTGCCATCAGAAACAATGCCTGACGTGTTTTGGACGTAATATGGTATTAGCAAGCCTCGCTAATTTATTTATATAATCGTTTATTTGGCAGGGACAATGCACAGTAATGAACACTTAAAACATTCAAATATATCAAGCGTAACAGTGCCAGATTTAGCTTTGAGCTAATTTCCATCCCTCACATAAAACATTTAAGAAAATTATATTTTACAAACATAAACACTCGGAGCTAACCTGTACTGAAGAGCACATGTGTTTAAAAAGCAGGAAATAAAAAAAGAACTCACCTTGTGATAAACCCGCAAGAGAAAAAGCATTTGAGCTCCATACTGTTTCAGAAATAATCTTTGATGTGGTTTAGAACAGGATGGCGTTTTATCACAGCAGAATTTAACTTTATCTCCGTTGGAATTCTGATCAGGCATTAGCTCCGCCTCCTCTTTTTTTTTTTTCAAGCTAAGGAACCAAAATCCGCATTTCTCTAACAGGGCTGCAAAAGAGGGCTATGAGCAGTATGAGGCATGGCTACAATGGGTGATCTGTTTGGTATTTTAAGCAAAAAGCTTCACAGACATGTTTTTGTAGGCTACAATATATTTTTCCAATATAGCATAATAGGTCCACTTTAATAATTACACCGGTTAAACTAACTTTAGGTTTCTATAACTGAGAATTCAGTTTGAAGATCACAAAAAAACCCAGATTAAAATAAATCGTCATGACAGGCATCGTCACGTCTTTTAACATCACCTTTCTTTACTTTATGCAACTGCACTTGAGCAACCGATGCGACTGTACATTATAACTAAGTCTGTCAAATTGGCAGAAGGCGTTTTTTTTAATATATTTTTTGCAGATAGTGACTCTAGTGTCCGTTTTACCCCCTACATTTTTACTGAAGTCATGCTGTTGAATCCTTAAAAGGGGGGTAGTGGGGTCTACGTTGAGCTGCAGTTAAATATCTATTATACTATAGGTGTGGGCTCTGCGGTAATCCAGAAGAGCATGGAAATAGCTAACACAGATTGCCTCAATTGAACATTGATGTGGTGATCTTGCCTATCACATTCAGTTTAACTGCGTTTCTTTCAGCTATGATGTGAATAAATTAATTCCCTTTTGATTCATTCCGGTGGGACTTTTCCTTTACGATCACCCAGTCCTTTTTTATAGATTATAAGTATTCTAATATGAAAGACAAAAGGAAAGACTTTGATGACCGGCTTTTCTTATGACAATGTCTGTGGGTATCTGACAGCTTTGTAATTACCTGGCTGACTATAGACTCAAATGCCAGGCCAGAAGGGAGGCTATATAAAGGCAGGTCATTAAAATGAGACACAGCTCATTAGCCTGTGGTTGAATACCACAGGTCTGACCTGTTGCTCTTTATTCATCCTCAAGATGATAAACAAGACGATGAGTCCACAGCCATGTGGCAATGTGAGTCTGTACTGAAACGTACTGAAACACAGCGGTGCTTTGAGCTAAATGCTAATATCAGCATACTAATATGTTCAGTGACAACAATGCTAACGTGCTGATAATTAGCGACTGTGATCTTTACTATCCCAGTTTAGTGTTTGTGTATGCTAAAATCAGCAAATTAGCATTAAAAACATATATATGCAATAGATGATACTGGGATTGTCAGTTTTGTTGGTATTTAGTCAGAAAGTAATACACAAATAAAAAATGATGTTACTATTGGGTCCGGAGATGGCTTCAGAGCCGTTAAATGTCCTATACCAGCATGGGTGAGAGGCTGTTCCCTGGACCAAGGCCCCAGGAAGTTTGTGGGCGTTGAAGCAAATTGCTGTTGTGGCCACTGATGTCATTGGGCCTGACGTCAAGTTTTTCCCATTGACTTGCATTGAGAATAATACTATTTTTACTAAATGAACTACCTAGTACAAACACGTTGATAGCTCTTATTCAAATTGGGATGTTAAAGTTGTAAAATGTGCTTAAAGCCGAACCCAGGGTTATATTACCTCTCCATTAATTTCACTGAGCCTAGATCGTCCGTGACGTTGCAGATTGGCGGTGTATACTCTACGGGCCCAGATACCCGTACTTTTATTCTATAGAGTAAGGCTATTGTGTCTTCATGCGCACTGAGCAACTGTATCCAGTTCTCTTTATACATATATATACCCTTGACAGGTCGCCATGCAGGCTAACTTACATTGACAACCAAGTCCACACACCGATGATCTATACTCCACTTGCTTGAAAATGCAAACTCCATGTTGCAACACCCCATTGTGGCCAGACTCTCCTGCTGTGAAGTTACAGGTTAACGTTGTGGGTTCCTTGCTTTGATTTTTTATGAAATATGTTGACTGCATTCCTTAGCTGCTGTGTGTCATTGAACATGGTGTTGAAGTCTGCAAAGTGAACAAAGGACTGTGAAATAATTGAAAAAGATTGCATTTTCTCAAATCAATGAAACAAATGGCAGGATTGAAAGGGGGGACGGCAGATGGTGGTTTTATGTCTGCAAGATGGTTACTTTGATCAATCCTCAGAGGACTGAGGCTGTAATGGCACAAGTCTGCTTTAATTACAGCTTGTTGGAGTGTGCTCTTTCTGAAATGGGTTTCTCTCGTTAAATGCGTTGATTTCAATGTGGATTTTGAATGAACATGGGAACACTAGCTTTCAATTGCAGCTCTTTCCTCTCATAGATTGCTTTGTGCAATCAGAAGTGTTATGTAAAAGGTCATCTTGTGAAAATCACGATTTGCCCAGTTAAATACGTTATTCAGAATAGGACAGACACTGACTTCCCTCAGCCGTCCTCATATCGGAGAAGTGTTCATCAGTTTTCTTTTCTAAAGATTTCAAACTCGTGTGGGAGAGTGCACTTTGGTGATCTCAGAAAGGATGCACCCTTAATGTGGTTTTGCTGCACATGTAGGGATGTGTTTAGCACCCCCACATTAACAAAATGCCACTATTTTCATTTTATAACCATCTAACACCGGTGTTCAAGTTATGTCTGTCGATAAATAAATGGTTATAGCACAACAAACATGTCTAGATAATGCCTTAATCAGCTGGAAAACATTTTAAATGTCCATTCAAGCAGTGCTTTTCTCTTCTAGCAGATAGCTCTGGGAGCACTTGTAGCTCTATTTAGGAGCTTTGTTCAATATGGGGGCGCAGAGCTCACAGTCCAGTCAGATTTACGAGATAATCAACAAACCAGTCCCCCTCTTCTTTCAAATTCTTATACTGCATCTACCGAGAGTGGGTTCTTTTAGCAAGGCTAAACAGATGTCTCTGATCTCCTACAGATCTTGTGAAGCCCAATGAATGTGGGATAATTGCTCACAAATCTTTCTTAGTCTGTGCCCTGCAGGGAAACTTGGTCTGAACTGCTTCTTATGTAACCAGAAAGGAGACACCCTTACCAAATTTGTTCTGAAATCACACTATTTCTTGGTAGTGACTGGACAAATATGCAGTGAGTAACTTACAGAGAAATTGTACGATTACCTGCAAACAAGGCAAGTCTGAAACAGAAATGCACAGATAGCCCCTGGCCGTGCTGCTCCACCAGTCACTGCAGAACAATGTAAGGGCATGAGGGGCTGAGTAACTGATGTCGGCAGGTTTTCTTGAGATATTCTTATGCTTTAAATAAATATATGTATGAATTCAGGTTGACGTAGCATTGGTATTCATATACAGTACAATCACTTTTGTAGGGAGGGGGAAGAACGGTCACATTTCCTTTTGAAAAACTGTGAAATGTCAACAGTAATATGACATTAAACTAAATGTTGCATCATCAATGTCTAATGTGTGAACAGGTGAAGCTATGGATACATTTATAATAGAAGATTACAACAGGGGGTACTAATATATTGAGTATCTTCACTCAGAAATGTATTTAAATTTCCATTCTTCTTATAATATATTTTCATTCGGAAGTGATTTAGTGTCAGTCTAAGGACCCTCCTGAGAAAAGGGCCTCTATCTTTCTGAAGCCTTTCCTCCCAGCAGATCAAATATTCTCATGAAATGACACTGTTACTTTTAGGGAAACCAAGGCTGTTATGAGGAATGGTCTGAAAGCAGTAATTGCTCATGAATGAAGCATGGTGCTGGCAGGGGGCTTCGGAGCTCACACTGCCAAGTGGATATTTATCAGAGAGCACAATGGCAGTGACTCTGACAGAACTGAAGAAATTATCAGAGCACCATCCAAAAGAGAGATGGGAGACTTCAAAGAAAGATGGGTGTAGTTGGTTTGAAGAGGTGAACATTAGGACACTATAATTTACCTCAGTAAAAGCATTATTAAATATTCCGCTCACTTATGAGGCATCTAAAATGTTTGATTGCAGACTTAAAAACCCTGCAAAGTGATCAAAATGACTGGTAATTCATGTCCCGTACAACCAATAAAGATTTACATTGTTAATTTTATTCCAGCATAGGTCTAACACTCATGCATAATTTCAGTTACATGAAAAAACGTTCTCCCTCTCTGTTAAAATGTGTTAACAGGTGTAAGCCTGCTGTGTGGTGATGCCACCTACTGGGCACACTTTGGTTTTACACACAGAATATGAAACTACATGTTGCTTGTCACTCTTATCAACAATACTCACACAACTCATGCATGTCTTAGTAGTTCAGCCGGAGAGGGCAGCGGTATATTTGCTCAAGTCTCTTCTGCGCTGGACAAAGCATTCCTTTGTTGGAGTGATTTACGACACTTTCCCTTCTAGCTGCCAACGTGGACTCATGATAAAGACACAATACTTAGTTATATCATACATGCATAATACTATGGCTTATTGTGTTCATAATACTAGAATGCACTTGTACCCAAACTAGATTGTATTGATATATTTTTGACTCAACAGGTGCTGGGTGTCAGCCTCAAAGCTGCACACCTGTCTTTGACTCAAATTTCTAATGAATCCCACCCCATGTAGTTCACAGTGCCCGTGTCCGTTCTGGGCTATCCCGTGTTTTTAAGAAGAAAAAACAAACATATGGGGAACAAAGAGCCCACTGTGTCTGCTTGAGATATTCGTCACCTGTGGTAACACTATGATGTAGTGGAGCTGGGATTACACGGGTGTAGGAATGTGAAGGGTGACAGTTTGGACAAGATGGCTATTGTTGGGAGTAACACCTGTACTGGTGGTAGAGGTGAAAACTTATCAGAAGGAAATGGGAAATGGCTCATCTCCGGCCAAGGAACCATTCTGGCAAAAGGCCATAAGCATGTGATCTCTCCGTCTGGCATATGCAGCAGAACAGAAGAAACAGCAGGTCAGGGATTTGTACCTGAAATATACAGGTGTTTCTTTATAATGTCTTATTTTTGAACTTTTGTACCAAAGCCAGTTGTGTTATCTTCGTCAAATCTGATCACAGAATACACTTCTTATGTTTGTTACGAGACACAAGATACACATCTTTTCAACTGTTTAATTACCGAAGCCTTCTTCTTTTCACCCTCCTTTGCAATGCTAGTCAAAGACAGTAAGAGATGATTGTTTTTTTTTAGCACAATCTTTCAAGTTTGTGTGTTTGCCTGAGGAGAATTTATGACTTAAGAGTCAAAGACTACTGCTTTTAATAATAATAATAATAATAATATATTTTATTTATAAGCGCACTTTTCATTTGCGTAAACAAAACTCAAAGTGTTTAGAAGTATTGTGGCCATAAAACAACTGCCAGCAGAACAAAGTTGTCATGCAGAGCATGCACTTTCAACATGTCTAGATCTGAGAGCTTCTCTGAACAGAGCACTGTGTTTTAAGATGACTGCATATTCACATTTTTCAAATAAGAAACTCTTTAATACTTCTTAAAACCCTGAGGCTCACACAGCTGTTCCACTAAATTAATCTGTAACAGATCCATGTTAGAACTTTATGAATAGCATTACTTTATTTCCAGTCCAGATGGGATACATTAGGGAGTGGGCCTGGTCAAGTTTACCCAACTATTTTAGCCTCCGTAGCAGGTCTCTGCCCTGTGCATTAGGTAGCCAGCTGCGGTGTCTCTTTTCAAAAACAGGGCAAAACATGGACAAATATTTGGAGGGCTGGGAATTGTTCTCACATGTGTAAGGTGCATGTCACGCAGGGCGGCGGAAGATGTGAATAGAGCGATTGATAAGTACGAGACCCCGCGGAATGCACAGGAAACCACTGTCCAGATGTGGAGGGGCAAGACGGGGTGGGGGGATCGTGGTGTGGGGTGGGTGTGGTAGTTGTAGTGGAGGACTTTGTGGTATGTAGAAATGTTATGTGATTTATGAACAACAAAAAAGGAGTTGGTTAAATGCCTTTATTGCCTTTTCTTGAATTGGATAGGTGGCTCCAGTATATGAGAATAGGCGCTTTCACACCAAGTTTTTCCCAGGAATAGTTCCTGGAACTTAGTTCCCCGGAACTCTTTAATTCCTGAACGAAAATGTTTGATCGAAAAAGCCTATACAAATAATTCCAATATAGTGATGTTCCCTCAGTGTGTGATTTATTAACTCCTTTACAACAAACTAAGGATATTTTCATTTTATGCATGAAAAAAGAAAAAAAATGTAAACTGATTTTTCAAAGGAGTTTTTCAACTGAAGTAATATCTGTTTAACAAACCAATGAACAAAATGATATATTATGCAAAACTATAAAATACAATACACCAATTTGACATGTTTATGAGGTTCTAGGAATATTTTATATAAAATTGTGTTTTCTATTTAACTTATTGTACTAAGATTATTTTTGTAATCATGCATGGTATTTTTTTAATTAACTTTATTTTTTATTTTTTTTAAATCTCACGTACCCCCTGCAGTACCCCAACGTACCCCTAGGTGTCCACGTACCCCCATTTGAGAATCACTGATCTAGTAGATCACGTTCACACCGGAATAAGTCCCTGAGGGAGGATTACGCAAATAAAGCCGCTGACGTCACTTCTTCTGCTTTGGGTTTACTGGCAGGCCGCAAACAACTTAACGGCGTATACTGCCACCCGAAGTCCCCCGGACTCCGGGACTTCGGGTGGCAGTAAATCGCCACCCGAAGTCCCGGGTAAATTGCCAGAAGCACCGACACCTCCTCAACACTCTACCACTCCCACGTTTTATTTTGTGTTGCCATAAGTTAGTCTCTCTCCGTTGGTGCGCTGGGCTAATGCTAATAATGCTAATGCGAGCAAATAAAATGGCGGCTTCACAAAACTTTTCGGAGTTTTACGGGGCGTGGTTTGCAATTCGCCCAGCCAATCAGAAATTGGAACCTTTTCCTCCCCAGGAAAATACCACCTCTCTAGCAGGGACTGAAAAGGGGTGAAAAGGTTCCCGAGAACTAAGTTCTAGTTCCAGATCTTTTGGGTGTGAACGCAAAATCCCAGGAACTATCGGAACTATTCCGGGGAAAAGTACTCCGGACCGGTCTGAAAGCACCTAATGATCATTGTTTCATTATTAGCAGCAGTCAGGCCTGTTGTTCATCCCTAATCCATTATATTTGCCTCTAATTCCCACATTTCTATCCTTCCACATGAAAATGACCTGTTTCTGTTTTAAAATGGCCTGGAAGAACAATTATTGAGAGGTTGGAAAGTGTTTTTATGGAACTAATTGACACGCAACTCTGGTCTTCATCAATAGAAGGGATGAGTTGTGATTACTTATGTGGATTGTTTCCTACAGCCATATACAGTAATGGACCATACAATACTTAGAAATTCATAGGCTCATTACAGACATATGTAACATTAAACAATCTTGTGTTTTGATCGTGCATCCTAAAGGTATTTTAAGAGAGCTTTATATTTTCCATCAAACACTCAGGGTGTGTTCCTTATGTGTGTGCATGGGTGTATTTGCATTTTGGTGTGTATCCATATTTGCTATAACAAGTGGTTGCTTGTGTGTGGCTCTGCAGCGTATTGTAGTTATTAAAGTCAGTAAGAAAGGAGTCTTTGTCACGGCATCATCTAAACCCAGTCACACGGGCCATCTTGTGCCAGAGAACCCAACTCATTTTTACCACCACATTCCTGGGCTGTTTGGTAAGCCCATAGGGGTCCTTTCCCCTCTCCCCTCCTCCCCCTCCATCCTTCTCCCCACCTCCTCTCGTCTGGGTTCCTCGTTCCATCTTCATCTAATGGAAGCAGCATTCATCACACACACACAAACACACACACACCTAAAAACACATGGGAGTACTACATTCATGCATAACTTCTACATGTATGATGCCTGTAATGTTCAGATTTGTTTAACCCTATCATACATCAGTTGTTTCTTTTACACTTGTCTGACAATATTGACAATTAATTTGGAATATACATTTTATATTAGGGTTGTTGTATTTCATTGTATTAGATTGACACATGTGTACCTAATATTATGCACAGATATGAAAATAATTATTATTAGGATATTAGTTTGGCTTCCAACAAAATAAGCAAAATGTCGGAAATGTTTAAAAAAACATTTTTTAAAGGTAAATAAATTGCTAATTTAAAACTGCTTTTTAACCATAATGTGCAATTTATTTCCTAACTGAATCTTATGTAATATTATGGGAGGCAGGCCAGGTGAGACTGTTCCGAGGAAACTATATTTAAAAAAAAGAATATATCAAGAAAGCTATTGACAAAGATTAGTGGCATTGTCTATTATGAAACACAAGCTTTTGACAGTCAAGCAAAGTGCCAGGTTTCGATATCCACACAATAAATGTCCTCACTCTCATTGTCTAACTGACCCTTGCAATGACTGTAACACACATACACGTACGTAAACACACACACACACACACACACACATACACACACACACACACACACACACACACACACACACATACTGTACACTTACACATACACACACTGTCCCTTTTTTAGGCAGCTTTTTTCCTGATTACCTCACTGAGCCTGGTCTCAGCTGCCAGCCCTGGTCAGTAGGTTTTGGTAAGAGGAGATGACATTTAATTCTCCAGCCATTCACCTTCAATATTTTCCTCCTCTTCTCTTGTTACTTCATTAGATAACATAAGCACATATTATATTGATATGACCACACGTTGTCAGAGGTTGTGTTGAATAGTGCGCTATAAGCCCAGAGGGAGCAGTAAACCGATGGGTTTTGCAGTTATCAGCTGCTCCTTCCTCATCCACATTAGACTCTGGGTTTTTACTGTCTCTGTACATTTCTCCTGCGGTACTCCCTGCATCGTTTCAGTGGCTAACAAACAAACAATCCATTCATAGGATCGCCAGACTTCCCGAAGAAACTCAACCGTATGTTTATACATTCTTGCAGTGAAAGGGCTGATTTGTGGTTGAGCTATTCTATTTTCTCATGTTCCACTCTCTCCTGTTGTCTCTCTAAAACATTTTCCAGATTTTCTTCCTTCTTCCTTCTCTTATTCTATTTTCCTTATTCTCTTTCCTAACTGTGTTTGGCTTTCTTGTCTCTTTCCACAAACTCTTCTTTTGTCACTGATATGTGATACATTTGTTCATTTAAAAACGTTGAAATTGTCTTGGATTGAATGCATGCAGACTATGTAACACATGTATGTACGTTTGACATGATGTGTGTTTAAGAAGTGAAATAATGATACTGGCTCCTCACGGTCCTGGGCGAGGATAGGCCCAAATAGAAAAGTAGGAATATCACTTTTAACCTACAGTTAAACTAATACTTTAAAATGTCTTGCTTAAGATTTTTCTCTGGATCCAAAGTCAATAATTGTCAGTATGAAATTGGGTGTGAACAACTGGTATTTTATTCTCATGTTTGTTGAATCATACACTGTCAACTATGATACTATGGTTACCACACTATCTTTGTTTGATGGGTTGGATGTTAAACCTTCATGTAGGCCAACATACTGTCAGTGTGTGTGTGTGTGTGTCTATTTTTGTTGTTGAAGGTGTCAGAAGCCATTATTTAGGCTTGTGTTAGTTAGATGATTTCAGTGATGATTATTGTTGATTATTACACCCATCTAATTACACAGGAGAAATTCAGACTTTTACTCAAGTTGTTGCAGGTATATGTTCTTTAAAGGGGACCTATCATGCAAAATGCACTTTTTGATGTATTTTAAACATAAATATGTGTCCCCGGTGTGTCAGGGAACTTACGCAGCGTCAGAAAATAAAAACCGTCTCTCTTTTCCTCCGTACCCAAATCTCTAAAAAACGGGGGTACAACGGAACTGATCCAGATTTGACTTAATATCGGAAATGTGGACCCACGGCAATATCAGAAAGTTGCTTTTTGAAAAAAAGCTTTATACCCAAAATCAGCACTTTTGAAACAGGAAGTGAAATAGAGGGATATGAGGCATGGCTAGAATGGGTTATCTGTTTGGTATTTTGAGCAAAACACTTCATAGACATGTTTTTTATATATTTTTATATATCTGAGACCTATGCTATTGCCTAAAAATAGAATGATAGGTGAGCTTTAAACAGAATACATCTATTTGGAAATTACCTACATTTAAGAGGAAAATATCTGCCATTTACCCCATTTTCATTTGATCTTACAGGGTCGATTCTTCAAATTAGAATTTTAGAAGTATTTATGCATCAACACTAAATAACTGTTTTTTGTACTCTCAGAACCTTAATTGTACTGTTAACATAACTCTATTTTCACTTTTATAAATTACCTGAACTACGATCTGAACACTTCTTAAAGAACTCATTATACCCTACTGTCCTATTAGGGCATTGCGTTCCAAGAATGCAGGGTTGTTGGTTGTTCCTAGAGTCTCTAAAAGTACAATGGGAGCCAGAGCCTTTTCTTATCAAGCTCCACATTTGTGGAATCAGCTTCCAGTTTGTGTTCGGGCGGCAGAAACCCTATCCGTTCTTAAGAGTGCGCTTAAGACCTTCCTTTTTGATAAAGCTTATAGTTAGGGCTGATTAGATTCAGCCCCTAGTTTTGCTGATATAGGCTTAGTTTGTCGGGGGACATCTTATTTCTTCCTTCTCTCTGTCTATACCTGTGTACTCTCATGTTCCGATTAACCCAGCTTCCCCAAATTTCTTTCTTTTGGTGTCTATATACGCCGGGATCCGGAGTCATGGATGATCCTGCGGTCCTGTGTCCTGCATCGCGAGCCCTGGATCTTGAGTCGTGGCTGTGGTCCTGGATCATAGGTCCTGGATGGATATCCTCGTGGATTCATCTTCCTATTATACACACATGCATTTCCAAACATTTGGACTACCTATGTTGCAAATGTATTATCTTTTCAATTTACACACGGCATCTATTGCACGTCTGTCCGTCCTGGGAGAGGGATCCCTCCTCTGTTGCTCTCCCTGAGGTTTCTCCCATTTTTCCCTTTAAACTGTGGGTTTTCTCCGGAAGATTTTCCTTGTACGATGTGAGGGTCTACGGACAGAGGGTGTCGTATTGTCATACTGATATTCTGTACAAACTGTGAAGTCCACTGAGACAAATGTAACATTTGTGATATTGGGCTATATAAATAAACATTGATTGATTGATTCTTCCTCCTTTGTCCAATTATCTGAAATTTGAGCAGACAATGACTCAGCCAATACGGTGAATAATACTTAACACACTTCCTGCAAATAGTGTTTTCCACCATTTATTATGCAACTCATTGTTCAGTGTATGGCATCAGGCACGTAAGCAAGGTGGCTCTCTAAAGGGTCTTTTTAAGGACATTTGGCATTGGAGTTGTTTTGGACTGCAGTATTCATACTGCAATTATGTTTGTTTAACTTTGAATTATTTATTTCCATCTTATCTTAATGAATTACTTTTTTCTGCATTTCAGAGAGAAGCAATCAGGGGCATTTAACCCCTGAGACCACTGCTTTTATAAAGGCCGTCTTTAAAGCAATCAATCAATGTTTATTTATATAGCCTAATATCACAAATGTTACATTTGTCTCAGTGGTCTTCACAGTTTGTACAGAATATCAGTATGACAATACGACACCCTCTGTCCTTAGACCCTCACATCGTACAAGGAAAAACTTCCGGAGAAAACCCACAGTTTAAAGGGGAAAATGGGAGAAACCTCAGGGAGAGCAACAGAGGAGGGATCCCTCTCCCAGGACGGACAGACGTGCAATAGATACCGTGTGTAAATTGAAAAGACAATACATTTGCAACATAGGTAGTCCAAATGTTTGGAAATGCATGTGTGTATAATAGGAAGATGAATCCACGAGGATATCCATCCAGGACCTATGATCCAGGACCACAGCCACGACTCGCGATCCAGGGCTCGCGATCCAGGACACAGGACCGCAGGATCATCCATGACTCCGGATCCCGGCATATATAGACACCAAAAAGACATTTGGGGAAGCAAGTCCTCTTATAGAACATATTTATGAACTCTCATATTTGTAGTGTTTTTAATTAATGATTTAGTTTATCACTTAAAGGTCACTTTATGCACAATCCACTTTTTCATGTCTTTTATACATAAACATGTGTCCCCTCTATGTATTGAGATTCTGAAAGTTTCAGGAAAAAACATTCACTAACTTTTTGTCCTGATCCATTTAAAAACTTGTCTGAAAATGAGCTGATCAGATTTTGGCCACTTTATGATGTTATGACGATTTGTTGGCTTGTGTAACCATTAGCCAATCACCAACCAAGGTGACCCCCCCACCCCACCTTATCACCTGAATCTCCTCCTACAGCACATTGTGTTCTTTTTAACCAAATATCTCTCATAGGGGCAAGGCAAGGCAAGGCAAGGCAAGGCAAGGCAAGTTTATTTATATAGCACTTTCCAACACAAGGCAATTCAAAGTGCTTTACAAAAAATGAAAGAGATTAAGAAAATGGCATTTAAAATCAGTCATTAAAAAGAAAAGCTAATCAAATAAACATTAAAAGAAAAAATACATGGATAAAAGTTACAGTGCAATTAAACATTAAAAGAAAAAGTACATGGATAAAAGTTACAGTGCAGTCTAAGATATGAATAGTTCAATTAAAAGCAGCGACAAAAAGAAAAGTCTTCAGCCTGGATTTAAAAGTAGTAAGAGTTGCAGCGGACCTGCAGGTTTCTGGGAGTTTGTTCCAGATATTTGGAGCATAATAACTGAACGCTGCTTTACCATGTTTAGTTCTGACTCTGGGGACAGAAAGCTGACCAGTCCCTGAAGACCTGAGAGATCTGGATGGTTCATAATTTAGCAGGAGGTCAGAAATGTATTTTGGGCCTAAACCATTCAGTGCTTTATAAACCAGCAGCAGTATTTTGAAATCTATTCTTTGACACACAGGAAGCCAGTGTAAAGACTTCAGAACTGGAGTGATGTGATCCACTTTCTTAGTGTTAGTGAGGACTCGAGCAGCAGCGTTCTGAATTAGCTGCAGCTTCCTAATAGATTTTTTAGTGAGACCTGTGAAGACACCATTGCAGTAGTCGAGTCTACTGAAGATAAAAGCATGGACAAGTTTTTCCAAATCCTGCTGTGACATTAGTCTTTTAATCCTAGATATATTCTTTAGGTGATAGTAGGCTGATTTAGTAACAGTTTTAATGTGACTGTTGAAACTCAGGTCAGAGTCCATGACTACACCTAGATTTCTGGCTTTATCTGTTGTTTTGAACATTGCAGACTGAAGCTCAGCGCTAACTTTTATACGTTCTGCCTTGGCTCCAAAAACCATTACCTCAGTTTTATCTTTGTTTAATTGGAGAAAGTTCTGACACATCCAGTCATTGATTTGTTCAATGCACTTACTCAGTGTTTGAATTGGAGCATAGTCTCCTGGTGAAATTGTTACGTAAATTTGTGTGTCATCTGCATAGCTATGGTAACTTATTTTGTTGTTCTTCATTATCTGAGCCAGTGGTAGCATGTAGATGTTAAAGAGAAGAGGGCCCCAAGATGGAGCCTTGAGGAACCCCACATGTCATATTTGTCAACTCAGATGTGTATTTACCTATAGAAACAAAGTTGTTTCTGTCCTTTAAGTAGGATTCAAACCAATTCAGAACTGTTTCCGAAAGTCCCACCCAGTTTTCCAGTCGGTCTAGTAATATGTTGTGGTCAACAGTGTCAAACGCAGCACTGAGATCTAATAATACTAACACTGAAGTTCTGCCACTGTCTGTGTTTAAGTGGATGTCATTAAAGACCTTTACAAGAGCAGTCTCAGTGCTGTGGTTTGGACGAAAGCCTGACTGGAACACATCAAAACAGTTATTTAAATGCAAGAAATTACTCAACTGTTGAAAAACAACTTTTTCAATGATTTTACCTAGAAATGGGAGGTTTGATATGGGCCTGTAATTGTTCATTACTGAAGCATCTAGATTATTCTTTTTTAAGAGCGGTTTAATGACTGCAGTTTTCAGGGCCTGTGGAAAAATACCTGAGTGAAGAGATTTGTTTACTATATGAAGTAGATCTGAGGCCATGCAAGGCAAAACATCTTTGAAAAATCCTGTTGGAATAATATCAAGGCAGCAGGAGGAGGATTTCAGAAGTTGAATAATGTCCTCTAGGTTTTTATCATTAATCTGATGGAATTGTGTCATGATGTCTGAATTGATGTTAAGTGGAGATAGGGACAACACATTTGCTGTTCCTGATGCAGAGGCACTGACTGCTTGTCTGATTTTCTGAATTTTGTCAGTGAAAAAGGAGGCAAAATCATTGCACGCCCTGGTGGATAGAAATTCAGAGGCTACTGACACTGGGGGGTTAGTTAGTCTGTTGACGGTAGCAAACAAGGCACGTGCGTTGTTTTTGTTTTTGGTAATGATGTCAGAGAAGAACGATTGTCGTGCGTTTTTCAATTCCAAATTATAAAGGCCAAGTCTCTCTTTATAGATTTCAAAGTGAACCTGGAGATTTGTTTTTCGCCACCTGCGTTCAGCTTTTCGACATTCTCTTTTTTCTGTTTTCACGGTCATTGCCTTTCTCCATGGAGATATTTTCTTGCCAGACACTTCCTTTACCTTAGTTGGAGCAATGGCATCTATAACATTTTTAATTTTTGAATTAAAATGATCTACTAGCTCATTTACTGAGATTTTGGCAGGGGCAAGTGTGGAAGAGAAATTCTGAGTAAACATTTCCCTAGTATTTTCAGTTAAATATCGCTTTGTGGTTACCTCTTTTTGAACATTTTTGTGAACAGAAATAGAGCTCTCAAAGAAAACACAGGAATGGTCAGAGAGTGCAACATCAGTCACCACAACCTTAGAGATATTCAGACCCTTGAGATAATTAAGTCCAGAGTGTGCCCCTTATTGTGCGTGGGCTCCGTCACATGCTGAGTCAGTCCATAGCTATCAAGAACACAAAACAGTTCTTTAGCCCCTCTGTCCTGGGGGTTGTCAACATGGATGTTAAAATCACCAACAATGACTAGACGGTCAAAGTCAATACACACTATAGACAGCAGTTCAGTAAAGTCATCAAAAAAGCTTGCACAGTATTTGGGTGGTCTATAGATATTTAGGAACAGAGCTCGAGAGGAGCATTTCAGCCGAAGGGCCACATATTCAAAAGAATCAAAGTTTCCATACGATGTCTTCCTGCATTGAAGGGAATCATTGAACAGAATAGCAACTCCACCCCCTTTCTTATGCATTCTTTCCTGACTCATAAAACTAAAGTTGGGAGGGGTTGATTCGATAAGAACAGCTGCACTGTTATTTTGTTCAATCCAAGTTTCTGTTAAAAACATAAAATCGAGATTGTGCTCAGTGATTAAATCATTGATTAAAAATGTTTTTCCTGCCAAAGACCTGACATTTAATAAAGCTAGTTTAAGTTTGTTAAACACACTATCAGTCATGTTTTTTGTAACAAGCTGTGGCTGACATGGAATCACTGCTAAATTAGATACACTCACACAAACGTTTGAGCGCTTCCTGTTTCTATGATTCACCGCTCTTAATCTATTACCTATCAACACAGATATCGGCAAAGCTACTGGCAGGCAGGGCCCCGACACAGGGGCGTGGGGAGTGGCTCCTTATTTTCATTTACAGTTTTTTTTTATTGCTAACACACTTTTCTTTTTTTAATTGCTCAGTTTATCAGAACACTAAACACAATTCACAAAACCACACACCCAAAGTGCAAAACACCTCATTTCTCCTGCTGAATGAAGAACTGCACTCAAAACTATAAACACTTTCCAAATGCAAACTTTTGCACCAAATATAACACGCTTCATTCATAATACTAGATTGTTTGACCACCCAGCTACACACTGCTGAGCATACTCTAAAGCACTTCCATCTGTTCTGGGCTATGCTCTGTACATAGAGGGTTCTGCAGAGAAAGATTGCTTGAGTTTACAGAAATACAGTAAATGAAGAAATACAGATGAGTTGTTGAAGAAAATCACATTTTATTCAAATATAACATTGTGCAACATGCATCTCAGCATATGAAGGGCCGTGTAGGCCAAAATTCAAACTCACCTCGCACACACACTACTGAAAACATCTGGCCTTGCACACACACACTACTGAAATACTCTCACATTCACTACTGAACACCTCACACACACACTACTGAAAACATCTGGCCTTGCACACACACTACTGAAATACTCTCACATTCACTGCTGAACACCTCACACACACACTACTGAAAATTAACGTCATACACACACTATTGAAATCCTCTCACATTCATTACTGAACACCTCGCACACACACTACTGAAAATTAACCTCACACACACACTCCTGAAAAACATTTTACTGAAAGGTTCTCAGTAGGGAATGTGCATGTGTTTCACCTATGTGTGTGTGTGAGGATTATTGCTGTAACGGAAGTCATTCTAATGTAACGGAAGTCATCTGCTAGTGGTCTCTTTGCTAGCCCCGTTACAGTGTTGCCAACTTGGCGATTTTCTCGTTAAATTTGGCGGATTTCCAAACCCTCCGGCGACTTATTTGTGTCAAAAGCGACTAACGACTAATCTAGCGATTTATAATGGTGTTATTAGCGACTTTTCTGGTGTTTGGAGACTCACATTGTTCTGCAGTTAACGAGCCGCGGGTGCTGCCGTGAGCCCCGCCTCCCTCCCATAGTACTCACAGGCGCTCAGACTGACAGTTGCTTAGCCGCAGCAGAGCTGCTGCTGCAGTCAGAGCAGAGAGGAGACAACCACTCCCCCGCGTCGAGACTGCAAATGAATTGCGCATGCGCCAACTGCCAAGCCGTCCTGGTTTTGAGCGGGATTTAAATGTTGAATGTAAATGTTTCTTCACTCACTTTCACACTATAATAAATAACTGCCTTTGCTTTGCTTTGCCTCACACAGCCTCAGTCACTCAATCACCTCGTCCACTGTGTGTGTGCCTCTCTGTGACAAGCTAAACATCATGGCACAGTCTAAATTGTATTCTCAAAAATACAGAAAGGAGTGGGAATCAAACCCTGAGTATAAAGGATGGTTGAAGCCATTTATTGGAGATGACACACGGGCATACTGCCTTTATTGTAAGAGGGATTTCTATGCCAAACTGTCATGTTAAAACCCCAAAACATACTCAAAAGGCAAAGACATTTCTGATCTACTGTCGTCTGGATTTAACTCCGGTGGTTTCAAGTTTTGATCCTTGAAGGGTTGGGAATGTTTTTTGCCTACAGCCGCCATTACATGATATGCAAATTAGGCGATGACGTCATTTAGCGACTTCTGGCGACTTTTCGGACAGCCAATAGCTACTTTCCTTACTATGGAGTTGGCAACACTGCCCCGTTAGCTTTATTAGCTCCAGGCTGCTACTCGGACGTTGATTGATTGATTGAAAAGTTTATTAACAGCTTGTATATTGGGTACAGTACAGTACAGCTCAAAACATATAATTGTTAAGGGGATGCAGACCAGAGAAAGACTTTCGTCTTGTTTACATCAGGGTCCCCCATTTCCAATTCATCATGTCATTTAAGACATATAAGACATATTTGACATACAGATGGCTTATTTACAATTTACATACAGGTGGTTTTTTTACATACAGATTGCTTGTTTACAATTTTCATTTTAGATTTCGTTCTAATACATCCTAACCGGACATTTAAGACATACCAAGTCTACAGATATACAGTTAGTAACAGAGTCTAAAATGCGAGTATATACATAGATGGGGGGGGGGGGGGAAGCTGTCCATTGAACGACAGGTTGAGATTTGTACCATTACCGGGGCCAGTTTTGCAATGCTCTCCCCCGAAGGTGCTCTTTAAGAGAGGTTTTGAAGGTAAGTATAGTTTTACTTTCCTTTACAGTTGTGGGAAGAGCGTTCCACCTTGATGTGGCATAATTGCGAAACGTGTATTCCCCTTTTTTTGTGCCAAATCTGGGTTTCACATGATTTGTGGAGCTCCCTCTGGTGTTATGATCATGGTATTCCTTGACCTTTGGGAAGAATTTTGACATGTACATGGGTACCATAGAGGTGTAGTGGATCTTGTAGACCAGGCCCATTGCAAGTAGCTGTACTCTGTCGTCTACTCTAAGCCATCCTAGGTTGTCAAAGTGGGCAGAGGTGAGGTGGGTTCTAGATGAAAGGTCAAGCAGTAGTCTGACCAGTTTATTTTGCGATGTTTGAAGTTTTATTTTTAGCGCCTTGGAGGTGCTATGGTACCATGACGTGCAAGCATAGTCATAGTACCCTTGAATGAGTGCTCCTGCCAGAGTTTTCAGGGTGTTTTTGTTTACCAGAGAGGAGATCCGGTATAGGAATCTAGTTCTTTGTTTGACTTTTTTATTACATTGGATGCCATTTTGTCACAGGAGAGGTTTGCCTCAAGAATAGATCCTAGGTATGTAATTTCCTTCTTACTTGTGACAATAATGTCGCCCACTGCAACTGAGAAGTCGTCGGATTTGCTGAGATTATGTTTCGAACCGAAGAGAATGGACTCTGTTTTACCCAGGTGTAATGATAATTTATTATCGGCGAGCCAGGTGCAGATTCTGCCGAGCTCGGAGCTGAGGGTTTTTTCAAACTGCAACCTGTTCCTGTCAGAGACCAGCAGGGCTGAGTCGTCCGCGAACAGGAACAAGTTGCAGTCACATGCTGATGACATGTCATTTACATAAATTAGGAACAGTAACGGACCTAATATGCTTCCTTGTGGAACACCACAGCTCACTGGGAGGGGGGGGGGACAGAGTACCGTTTACCTCCACCATCTGTTCTCTCCCCTCCAGGTAGGATTGCATCCAGCTCACCGATAGTTTATCAAAACCAATTGCTTTTAGCTTGTCAATCAGAATGGGGTGATTGACAGTGTCGAAAGCCTTTTGTAGGTCCAGCATCACCATGCCGCAGTACTTGCCCTCGTCCACCTCTTGTTTGATGTGGTCGCTCAAATAAAGAAGGCATGTGTCAGCGGAGTGGGATGTTCTAAAGCCAGATTGAAATTCATAGATTAGTTTCTTTTCCGCGAGGTACTTTTCGACCTGTTTTTTCCATGACTTTCGAGATGGAGGTAAGTATAGAAACAGGGCGGTAGTTGCCTGGGTCCAATTTGCTGCCGTTTTTGTGCAGGGGGGTTACTCTTGCAATTTTGAAGTCTTTGGGTACTTTTCCCTCTTTTATCGAGAGGTTAATTATGTGAGCTATGACTGGTGAGATGGCGGTTGCTGTGTCTCTGAGGAATTTGGAGGGG
The DNA here is from genome assembly GCF_902827175.1 of Gymnodraco acuticeps. Taxonomy (NCBI): domain Eukaryota; kingdom Metazoa; phylum Chordata; class Actinopteri; order Perciformes; family Bathydraconidae; genus Gymnodraco; species Gymnodraco acuticeps. The sequence goes on from NW_022990238.1 coordinate 2,911,486, forward strand.
ATATTGTCGTGGCCTTGTTAGGTTGGAGGGCGCTCAGTTTAATGAGTACCTCTGCTGTTGTTACCCTTGCTAGACTGAAATCATCTTTGCGTACCCCTAGGTTTTTGTAGTAGGTCACGATGTGATCTACTCCAAAAAGCCCTGAGTGGGAGGGTAATTTATTTACAAGAGTTGTGGCTATGTTTGTGAAAAAAAATGTTCAAGTACTTGGCCACATCCAGTTTGTCTGTGATGAGCCTGTTATCTGTCTTTATGTTTAAGTTAGAAAATCTCGTTTTGAGTTTTTTACTGCAGCCAAGCTGGTTATTGAGTAATTTCCAAAGTTCACAGGGTTTATTTTTGTTTTCCTCAGTTTTGACATTGATGAAATTCTTTTTGGCTGTTTTGATCATGGAGCTTACGTCATTTCTTAGTCTGTTTCTTTCAATTTTGAGTTCAGTCACGTGGGCCTGGAGTTCACTGCTCGTGCTTTTGGAAAGCATTGACTGACTTTTATGAAACTCAGAGCATTTTTTGTCTCTGGTTTTCATGGCGGTCAGTATGCCGGAGTGCATCCACGGCTCAGCGCGATTTTTTTACCCTGGTTGTTCTTAGGGGGGCCAAATCATTGAGTATTGCAGAGAATTTGTTTTTGAAACCAAGCCATGTTTCTTCAACTTGTGTACCACTGAGCTCATCTGACCAGTCCAGGCTCTCCAGTTCTAGGTTAAAGGCCTCGCTAGAGTAGTTTTTGAGGTCTCTAGATATGACTGTTTTGTGACAGCCGGCCCTTTGTTTTAGCTTTTTGCGGGTACAGAATATCATATAATGATCACTTAACCCGCATGCTATAACCCCTTTACTGGAGATCCTGGACTTGTCAGAGGTCAGAATGAGATCAATGGTAGTTTGTGTTGTTTCACATACCCGGGTGGGTTGGGTGATTAGCTGGCTGAAGCCGTGCAGATCACAAATCCTACTGAAGGACTTGAAGAGGGACGTGTCTTTACGTTGCATATCCGTGTTCCAGTCTCCAATAATAATTGTCTCTACATCCCCCACATCAGCCAAACACCCATCTAATGTATCATAAAAGTCACTCTGTTCCGGTGGTCTATAGATTGTCCCGACTACAGATTTAGCATTGTCAAAAAGAATTTCAACCCACAGATTCAATATGTTCATGATGCAGGTCAGTACGGTTTTTGAAATTGGTGTCTTGATGTATGTACATGCAGACACCACCTCCATTCACGTTCCTGTCCCTTCTCACTACAAGATAATCTTCCATTTCAATCTCTGAATCTGTAATGGAATTGTCCAATTTGGTCTCAGAAAAGCATAATATGCTTGCCTTACCGTTCATGAATAGCTGCCTGAGTTCAGCCAGTTTGTGTCTCAGGCTGTTAGTGTTCAGATGAAAAATATGTAGTCCATTTTTGTTGCTTAAATGCACAATGTCGTCAGCTTGCAGATATTTGTCTTTGTCCGTTACAGCAACCGGCTTGTCGTGGTGGGGTGGTGGTGGTGGTGGGGGGGGGAGGGAGGCTCCGTTGTAGCTTTAGCCGTTGATATGCTAGCAGGGTGGCTAACAACATGGCGGATATTTGTTCCCTCGGATCTCGGTTCTCTTCCTCTCGTCACTGCCTCATGCGTGTCTGTCTGCCGAGGCGTCCCCGGGGGAATCTCGAAGTCTCCGTTTATTCCTTGGTCTCCGCTGTCTCCACGGTCTCTGTTGTCGTCGCGTAGTTGTTGTTGCAGCGGAAGAGATGCTAGTTCTGATGCTAAGTGAGATGCTAGCTCCTCGAGCCTGCAGGACTGGCTTCTTGTCTGCACCGGGCCCGGATTCAGATGGATGTCTCCCGCTAACAATAAGACCAAGACGATCATACTTCTTCGGTCTAGTTTGCCTGACGGGGGTAAGTACTTTCGCGTCGGGTTTGCAGTTAATAATGCATGAATGCTTGCACTTCCAAAAGCGAGGTGTTTCCTTTCCCAGCCGTTGAGAAGGTAAAAGTCATTGTGGTTCATTTTATCCCCGCTTTCATTACTCTCCTTCTCTAAGTGATGTTGCCTCATTGATGAGTTGAGGTAGGAGTCCATAATCCATATTGTCAGGAGGATGAAATATGTAAAAAATCGTGAGGAATAACCGCCAAAGCGGGAGCTCTCGAAAATGCGACCACTCATAGTGAAACCGGATGTTGTTTTGACGTGTGTGTTGTGTTGATGCCTGGTGGAGTATTCTTCATTGAAATATCGCACTTATCTTATGGCTCTGCGGTTCAGACAGACCGTCCATGAATGCAGTTTATTCGGTAAGTGAAATTCAAGCACTTTATTTCTTACTTGTCTTTTTATTCAGCTAACAAGCGAGACGAAGCTACATCTGTGCTAACGATGCTATCCGTAGCATACAAGTTAAAACATAATAGAGAAGTGTAAAACATTAAGAAGGATTATACTGTAGAACATAAGGCTTCTCGGTGAGGTTGGTAAAATAAGGTCATGCTTGTACATTAGTTAGTTTGCTAGTTAGGTAACTGTATGCATTCCATCCATCCATCTTCTCCCGCTTATCCGTGGTCGGGTCGCGGGGGTAGCAGTTCCAGCAGAGAGCCCCAAACTTTCTTTTCCCTGGCGACATCAACCAGCTCTGACTGGGGGATCCCAAGGCGCTCCCAGGCCAGCGAAGAGATATAATCCCTCCACCTGGTCCTAGGTCTACCCCTTGGTCTCTTCCCAGCTGTTGTTATTGTTAATTTAAAATAGCTATGCTCGACGATGCAGACAGCTAGCGTCACATTAGTGTCGAAGAGCAGAGTACTGTATGAGATTAACCCATATATTAACCTCACTATAAGATCTGTGTATCTGAAAAATATGAATCTCACATTTCCATTTGGTTCCAGAAATAACGGTGAAGTAGATATTGCAATATGGTTTGTTGAGCTGGAGTTGATTATTGAAGCTTACTGGTTAACGTTCATCATATTAAACGAACGAACCCAAACGTTGTTGTTTTTATTAATATTATTACCAATACTTACTTAGCATTTTATTATCATTACACTGGAGAAACCGACTTATTGTGCCAGCAGAACGTGAACATGTAACTTAATGCCTGCATTTGAGGACGAAAAATAGCTCAGTCAATGCTTTAGGGACAAGGAAATGATTTGTTTAAATATTAGATATGACGTTATGTGTGCTTCTGTGACAATGAAGCTTATTCATTGCATTACATTTGTTGAAGATGTTTGTATTTTACCCTTACGTGTGTGTTACAAATGAATGTGAATATGGCATAGGACAAATATTTAAATTGACTGTCTCATGAAAAACGATTCTAAAATAAAAAAGGACCCCAACTATACAATAATACACAATCCAACTGATAAGATACAGTAAGGGCTTTGATATCCAGCACTTTTTTTAAGGATAACAAAAAGATTATGACATGACATTTGCATGTAAAAAAAGTCTGTGACCAACACATTGTTACTTTACATATACATATCTGTTTGTTTAAAGTTTCCAGGTGATGCAGACAGACCAGAGGATGCTGACCACGAGAGACAGACCTATTCCTAACATCAGTGAACTTCAGCATGGACTCAAAGGTACAAAGACTCCTTTCATACTGTACAAAGAATCGAGAAACGTTCTGGTTTAAATAGATAAAGTAACAACTATAATCAGCTTTCACATTTCAATGTATTTAAGGCAATTATTATTTTACATTGTGAGAATTGCTACCATTTGTCTCTACATATTGTCTGTAAAAGATGTGGTAAAAGTGGTTCTTGCAGTGAGCCAACCGAGCAGTTGAATATTATTTAATAATAAGATATTTTAATGTTGATTAACTGCAGACTGTTCATTCATAATCTGATTATCTTTGTAGTACAAAGTGATGAATTAAAAAAACACATTAAAATAAAAAAAAACGTTATTTCTACAGCCGCTAAATAAACAAACCTCTTTCATAAATAACACACTTGCTCTGCAATAATGTCATATGTTTCTTGTCATTTCTGTTAGGAAAGGACATACCTGAAGGACACAACTGCCTCACCGTTTTCGCAGAGGGGCCAGAAGAAAATGAGAAGCTGATTTCAGATTAAAGACCAATACAGGACATTCACTAAGAAACTACACTTTTATTGTGAACACAAAGTCAAACAGGACCATCATTTGTTTGTGACAGCTGAGCCCAGTATATGCTCACAGATGCAGTTAGGGGGTTTCTTCATCAGGCCTGGTCCTCCTCCATCAGGCCTGGTCCTCCTCCATCAGGCCTGGTCCTCCTCCATCAGGCCACGTCCTCCTCCAAAAGACCTCTCCACCTCAGTCCTCTCCAGCCAAACCCACAGACAGGACATCCGTCACGCTGAGGTTTCTCCCAAAGTCTCTGCATGCTGTCTCAATTGATCCACACTGTGAATATGAGGGGGAAACGTGTGTCATAAATGCTTTAGACAATAAGAAATATGAAGTTAACTGTAAGGAATGGCTCATTCTTCTTTAAATAGACAAAACTATTACTGTATTTCAATATCTCACGTCTAAAAGTTTAATTTAAAAGAAGAGGCCCCAAAAATATAGATTGGTATATCAATAAAATATGACATTGAGTATGAAAAGGAGTCTTTGTACCTGTGAGTCCATGCTGAAGTTCACTGATGTTAGGAATAGGTCTGTCTCTCGTGGTCAGCATCCTCTGGTCTGTCTGCATCACCTGGAAACTTTAAACAAACATATGTATATGTAAAGTAACAATGTGTTGGTCACACTTTTTTTTACATGCAAATGTCATGTCATAATCTTTTTGTTATCCTTAAAAAAAGTGCTGGATATCAAAGCCCTTACTGTATCTTATCAGTTGGATTGTGTATTATTGTATAGTTGGGGTCCTTTTTATTTTAGAATCGTTTTTCATGAGACAGTCAATTTAAATATTTGTCCTATGCCATATTCACATTCATTTGTATTGTCACAGAAGCACACATAACGTCATATCTAATATTTAAACAAATCATTTCCTTGTCCCTAAAGCATTGACTGAGCTATTTTTCGTCCTCAAATGCAGGCATTAAGTTACATGTTCACGTTCTGCTGGCACAATAAGTCGGTTTCTCCAGTGTAATGATAATAAAATGCTAAGTAAGTATTGGTAATAATATTAATAAAAACAACAACGTTTGGGTTCGTTCGTTTAATATGATGAACGTTAACCAGTAAAGCTTCAATAATCAACTCCAGCTCAACTGCAATATCTACGTCAACGTTATTTCTGGAACCAAATGGAAATGTGAGATTCATATTTTTCAGATACACAGATCTTATAGTGAGGTTAATATATGGGTTAATCTCATACCGTACTCTGCTCTTCAACACTAATGTGACGCTAGCTGTCTGCATCGTCGAGCATAGCTATTTTAAATTAACAATAACAATGCATACAGTTACCTAACTAGCAAACTAACTAATGTACAAGCATGACCTTATTTTACCAACCTCACCGAGAAGCCTTATGTTCTACAGTATAATCCTTCTTAATGTTTTACACTTCTCTATTATGTTTTAACTTGTATGCTACGGATAGCATCGTTAGCACAGAGATGTAGCTTCGTCTCGCTTGTTAGCTGAATAAAAAGACACGTAAGAAATAAAGTGCTTGAATTTCACTTACCGAATAAACTGCATTCATGGACGGTCTGTTTGAACCGCAGAGCCATAAGATAAGTGCGATATTTCAATGAAGAATACTCCACCAGGCATCAATACAACAAACACGTCCGAGTAGCAGCCTGGAGCTAATGAAGCTAACGGGGCTAGCAAAGAGACCACTAGCAGATGACTTCCGTTACATTATAATGACTTCCGTTACAGCAATAATCCTCTCACACACACATAGGTGAAACACATGCACATTCCCTACTGAGAACCTTTCAGTAAAATGTTTTTCAGGAGTGTGTGTGTGAGGTTAATTTTCAGTAGTGTGTGTGCGAGGTGTTCAGTAATGAATGTGAGAGGATTTCAATAGTGTGTGTATGACGTTAATTTTCAGTATCGTGTGTGTGAGGTGTTTAGTAGTGAATGTGAGAGGATTTCAGTAGTGTGCAAGGCCAGATGTTTTCAGTAGTATGTGTGTGAGGTGTTCAGTAGTGAATGTGAGAGGATTTCAATAGTGTGAGTGTGAGGCTTAATTTTCAGTAGTGTGTGTGTGTGAGGTGTTCATTACATTACATTGCATTTAGCTGACGCTTTTATCCAAAGCGACTTACAATAAGTACATTCGACCAGGAAGACACAACCTTGAGGAAAACAGAATCATATAAGTACATCAGGTTTCATAGAGCCAAACATTTCAAGTGCTACTCAACTGGCTTTAGATAAGCCAGTCCTTTATTAGTATATAAGTGCTTTGTTAATAAATCTATCGCTCGAAGTGGAGTCGAAAGAGATGAGTTTTCAGTCTGCGCCGGAAGATGTGCAAGCTATCTGCTGTCCTGATGTCAATGGGGAGCTCATTCCACCATCTTGGAGCCAGGATAGCAAACCCACGTGTTTTTGCTGATGGGAACTTGGGACCCCCTCGCAGCGAGGGTGCAGCGAGTCGTTTGACTGATGCAGAGCGTAGTGCACGCGCTGGGGTGTATGGTTTAACCATATCCTGGATGTACGAAGGGCCAGATCCATTCGCAGCATGGTAAGCAAGTACCAGTGTCTTGAAGTGGATTCTAGCAGTTACCGGAAGCCAGTGAAGGGAGCGGAGTGGTGTGGGAAAATGTAGGAAGGTTGAATGTGAATGTGAGTGTATTTCAGTAGTGTGTGTGCAAGGCCAGATGTTTTCAGTAGTGTGTGTGTGTGTGTGTGTGAGGTGTTCAGTAGTGAACGTGAGAGTATTTCAGTAGTGTGTGTGCAAGGCCAGATGTTTTCAGTAGTGTGTGTGTGAGGTGAGTTTGAATTTTGGCCTACACGGCCCCTCATCTCAGCACATAGCTACTATGCTTCGGATCTCTCTAAGTGTGATGGCATTGTTTTCCAAAACCCAGTTTGTAACTGCTGCTTCCTGTGCCTCATTGGAAATCCTTAGCACCTTCCACCTGCACCTCTTTCTTTCTCAGTCCTTCAGATAAACAACAAAGACATAGTGGTTGGTCAGTGTCTGTGTTGCATAAAAGTAAGTTTACCACAGTACATTGTGCAGGATTGTTGTACAGTTATAGTATGCAACATGCCAACAATTCAATTACAGTAATGAAGTAAATACGTTTCACACAACAGATATAAGCACTGATATATCATGAATTATGCAGAGCTCAAAACTGGGAACTAACCTGTTTTCAAGTCTAAGTGTCCGGATTACAGAGGCGACAGTACATCGGCTTAGATTAGGCTGAACCCTCTGTCCAGCCTCTCTCATCGTCAAACCATGGTTGATAACATTTCATTTCATTAGAGAGTATTCTTCTTTTTCCATGTCCTCTCCCTCCAGCTCTACCTCTACCTCTCATTCTCCCTCCTCTCACTCTCACCCACCTCTTCCTCCTCCTCTCACTCTCAGCCCAGCTCTTCCTCTTCCTCTTGCTTCCATGTTGGCTTCCATTGTTGCTGTAAGAAAGTACTCACCTGTGGTCTTTTTATAGTGCCAACATCCTGATTGATGAGCCAACAATTATGCTACCAGGTGTTTGGTCAGGTGGAACGTGTTTCTTGGTCATTGGTCCATGTGTTAGGCATTTTGAATATCAGTGTTTTAAACCAGCTAACACGTGACTTTTTGTCAGATTCATGTGTCTTATGTGGAGAAACGTGTGCAGTGGTTTGCAAAAAGTGCCATGTTGATTTGCAAATTGTGTGAAAAGCTGAAAACGTGTTTAGAGTTTTGGAGATTTGAGCCGATGTTTTGCTCTTTGAGTGTCAGTTAAAATAATTGTGCTTTATGTAGAATTTTAGTGTGTTACAGACAGAGAATCAGCACTTTTGAAAGAGGGCTGAAACAGAGGGGTTTATGGGATGCTACAATGCATGATCTGTTTGGTGTTTGGAGCCAAACCCTTCAGAGACATGTTCTGTATATATCTGAGAACTATAATACATTGATGAAAAACAGTATAATTGGGGACCTTTAAAGCAAGTCCTCTTATAGAACATATTTCTGAACTCTCATATTTGTAGTTTTTTTTTATGATTTTGTTTATCACTTAACAATTAAAGTTTACCATTTCTATCCTAACTGCATATGCAATTCCGTCTCACAGTTTTAGATTAATTTTGTCTCAGACCTAATCAATGGATTTAACTTAATGTACTGTATGACGTTTCATTCCTGCCCAAGCATGCCGATGTTTTGTTCTGGGCATATACTGTATGGCAGACAGCCGGTGACTTCCCAACTCTCCACTGTGTTTGCCTTGGCAGACTCTCCCTCTCTCTATGATCTGTTTTGCCACCCCGCCCTTCCCTGTTGCACCACGTCAGCCAGCTGCCCAAAAGTAATCCCACATGTGCAACAAAGGCAGAAGAAAAAAGATGTTCAAGGATATGTAGAACAAGGAATGGGAAACATGGCTTGTGTTTTTATAGGGTGACCTTAAAGACCTGCTTTTCTGTTTGGTAATTCTTGTTATTTTATTTGTGATAAGCTTAAAGCTGTCTATGTATGTGTTGTTTATGCAGGCTTTGTTTCTCTAACAACACTACCTCTTTGTTGATTGTGTAATTCTGAGACGAGTCATAAATGGGGTCGAAATCTGTTACTCACTTTTTTTATTGAAAATGTAATATAGCCTAGTGATTATGGGTAATTTAAAAAAACATAAAAACTGTTAAAAATATGAAATATTAAAAGCGGCAAATGAGAATTAAGAGTCACAATCACATTTTTAAACACATTTTAATCTGATCTTTGAGCTATAAGAACTCCTTCTTTTGGAGTTGTTCTGCTGGACTTTACAGGTGAAACATTCCTCGCCAAGGGCGGATGGATAAAAGTACTTTAAAGCAATTCCAATAATATGTCAGGCCTGGCTTTTTTAGCTGAAAAAAAGAGTAGTTCCTTCCTTCCTTTCCCTTCCAACTGACACAACTTTTTCACAGACCACGGGAAAACCTTTCCTCCCTGGATACCCTGAGTATATTACTTCCCTAATTCTTCTGTGGAAACATCTCAGCAAACCTGGCGCCAGAACTGCTAAGGCACATTCTGTACTACAACAAGTAATGCGTTGTGCCCTGTTTGACTTGGGAGCCTTGGAAACACAGAGTGGCTCAGTTCCCCGACTCTGCAGGTGCTGGGAGTGATTTCATAAACACCTGCTGGGAGTTTAGTTTGTGTGTAACTCTGAATCCTGGCTGATTGACATTGAAATGTGATTGTCTGGGTTACAGTTAGTGATAGACCGTCTAGACTGTCCTGTTAGCTCGTTGAGTCACCACAAGGTGAGGGCTTTGATTTTATATTTGAGACAAGTGAGAAGTACTATGGAAATCATATACAATTTGACATTTCCTTTTCTGTGTTAGTCAAAGGAAAGCTTGAACTATATGTGGATGCTTTACTTTATCTGCTGGAGTTCTTGGATGGAGAGTGTAGCCACATCTCTTGTCCTCACTCCAGCCACAGTCTTCCCTAAGCCCCAAACATAACCTCAGCATCAACCCTTCGGCAGTTTAGAGAGCAGGAGGACTGAGCGAGCTGACCCAAACTTCCCAGGATGAGAAAACTTTAAATCTAAATGTTATTCTTCTGGGTCCTCAAAGGATACATTGTGCGGGGATCCAGAAGGACATACCAGGCTGTGAAAGAGGCTCTTTCTTGTTTTCTGCCCATTGGCCCCCTCCCAGTCTCTCCGGGGCGGCCTGTCTCTCTCTGACAACAGCTGCTTGCTGCCTGTGGAGGCCGGGGGTGAGCGGCGTAGCTCCAGACATCTGTAGGCCCTGAGCCTGGGCTGCCTAGCTCTCTTTCTTTTTCACACACACACACACACACACACAGACACACACACACACACACACACACACACACACACACACACACACACACACACACACACACACACACACACACACACACACACACACACACACACATTGGAGCCCACAGTCTGCCCCGCACAAAGGACTACATTCATCCCCCTCGTACAGTCTCTACTGGTGAAGAGGTCGTCTGAAGCTCCCAAGCTCTCACCCTTTTCTGCAGCCTTTCTCTCCTTCTCCTTCTCCATCTCCTGTCATTCTCACAGATATTCCCTCACTCCTCAAACTTTGTCTGTGTCCGTCACTCTCTTTGTTAGAGTGAATGTTCTTCCATTCATGTCCAGAGGCTAACATAATCACTATGACCCGTGGTTAACCAGAATGACAACGAAGGCCACATATCTCAATTAGAGGAGACAGTTTGCCCATGTTGGGATGCACAGTGACCTGTCTTTGGGTTGACTTGATGTCTTAATGTGGGTGTCTTGGAAAAATGTGTGGGTATGTGTTTGTGTGTCCCTCTGTGTGCATTTTACCTCCTAACCCTGAAAACAGGCATTCCAGTGCAGAGGACTTGCCGACTAAGTTCACAAAGGGATACTGAGAGAGGCCAGAGCGAACAGAGATCCTTTGTACAGAGTGAATGTGGCCATGAGAAGTTTGGGAACGGCATGGTTTGAGAAACATCACAAAGTTGCCTTTTTAAAAAGCCCCATTGGTAGGAAACCATCACCTTCAAAGTACCTTACTTTGACAGACAGAGCCTCTTACTCCAAACCACAACGTGTGTGGGACCCTAACCCAAAATAATAAATGTCTTTAAGTCAGCCTTGATGTAAATCGCCTCATCCAAATATGTGTTCGGTACAGAGGCACTGTCCTTCAACTGCTCAGCCTAAACACTGTGTCCCCAACCGTCTGCCCTACTGATGGGCCCTTGAGCAACATTGCACTTTTGTTTCGCCTTAATATTTGTATTGGAATTGCTGTAATAGAAATCTGTTTTTTAGTCTATACACCTTTTTTTCTTTGAACTTCATTTGATTATTTCCTACGGAGCCCTGGAGGGTTCATAGAGGGAAAAATAAATAAAACGTGGCCACGTTTTACTTTCTCTTGCGCACGCTTTAGTAACTCGTGCGTACGAGTTACTAAAGTGTGCGCACGAGTTACTAAAGCGTGCGCACAAATTACGTGTGTGTGTGTGTGTGTGTGTGTGTGTGTGTGTGTGTGTGTGTGTGTGTGTGTGTGTGTGTGTGTGTGTGTGTGTGTGTGTGTGTGTGTGTGTGGTGTGTGTGTGTGTGTGTGTGTGTGTGTGTGTGTGTGTGGTGTGTGTGTGTGTGTGTGTGTGTGTGTGTGTGTGTGTGTGTGTGTGTGTGTGTGTGTGTGTGTGTGTGTGTGTGTGTGTGTGTGTGTGTGTGTGTGTGTGTGGGTGGGTGGGTGGGTGGGTGGGTGGGTGGGTGGGTGGGTGTGTGTGTGGGTGGGTGGGTGGGTGGGTGTGCATTTGTTTATGATAGTATTGTTCGTTCCGGTGCACTCCGGCAGGACTATAGCACATCGAGATTAAACACATTTCTTTCACTTGGGAATACACTTAACTATGGGGAACCAGATTTGTGTAAAGTACTGTTCGTGGTAATTTGAAAACAAATGCCGGTGGTGTCGGATACACACGAACACGCACACAGAGCGGAGCTGAGCACACACACACACACATCATGCGCCCCGGTGACAGGACATCTCCTTCATAAAACGAGGGGGAATACTCTGGTAGTTCGATGTGTGTATAGGTGTGTGTGGTTAAACGTAGCATCCTCGATCTCTATTCAGCGGTTCTAATGAAGGGAAACGCAGTGAAGTAAACAGTAAAAGGCACAGCTCTTTGCAGCTGGTGCTGCTCTTCTCAGATTCTGCTGAGTTACACGTTACTGCCTCCAGTGCCCTGTACGACGAAGCCAGTTCAACAGACCCTGGACCTGGATATGTTCGATTTACCCGGCTTAACTAACCCTAACAAACGCGATGTCGATAAGCGGTCCTACGAAGCTGGTTATCAACTCAGTAAATCTGTCCGGCTGAGAGCGCGTTCACGTGAAAGGGACGGGGTTAGCAACATTTGACCAATCACAAACATGGAGACGCGTGCTGACAGCGCAACGTCATACTTCATGAATGAATAGTGTAAATAGCAAATCCTGCTTCGTAGTACAGGCTTTATTAACTCGTGCGCACGCTTTAGTAACTCGTGCGCACGAGTTACTAAAGCGTGCACACGAGAAAGTAAAACGTGGCCACGTTTTATTTATTTTTCTCTCTATGAACCCTCCAGGGCTCCGTAATTTCCTTATTTACTCTTTTTTTATTTATAAAATGTACTCTATGGCGTTACTAATAATAACAAGAGATCAAGAGATACAAGTGTACACTACATTGTTACAACACCTAGCTGATTAATACCATCTCCATTCTTGTTCCGTTAGAAAACGGTTGTTCTCTTTCTGACCTATGGGTGGCACATGCCTGTATTTTCCTTCCACTGTCTGTGCTGCAGCTCAGCTGTAGCTACAGTGTGTGTACTGGATGACTTCAGAGTTCATCACTTGATCTATGGATACTGTACATTTACTGTTCCTTCTGCCTTATTCAGACTCACTTACAAATCATTCATAAGGACAACTTTCAAAATCTGTCTCACAACATATAGTTCTAAATGTAACTGATGTATTGATGAAGACATAGTAACAATAATTTTCAGACAGTGGTCATAAAACATGATGAGGACCAGAGTGTATGTTTCACATCAGCGTGTTCTGATCTTTACATAAACCATGTTTTTAACCCCAGTCATGTTCCATAGCTCAGCAGTAAGACCAATCTAAGCTCTACACACACATGCTCACATTCATGTGTGCACAAAGTCAGTCACACACACACACACACACACACACACACACACACACACACACACACACACACACACACACACAGTCAGCGCAGAGCGTAACTTGTCTGCTCATCTGCTTCTGATTAGTGACGACATGAGCGATGCCAAATGGGAGATATGGATCTCATTCCTCTGCAGACAAAGCCTCATTCATTGGCAGAAAGCTCAGATGAGGGAAGACGATTCCTGTGACTTGGACCTGAGCCGGTCCACTCCTTCTGGGCTCACGTTGTCCTGTGAACGGGGGGTTTGTACCACATGTGTTTGGATGAATAGAGGAATGTCAGTTGGACAGTGGGAAGGTGCACATTAACACAATACACAGTTTACCTGCCTGAGGAGTGTAAACACTGACAAATAAAGCTGTCCAAACTAACAATAATGTTACAGTAATGTTAAATCAGTGGCCTGCAGGAATATACCAGACATCTGTAAAGGTGATGGCACACCTTGAGAGGACAGGCAACCTTTTTAAGGAAGCTTACCCTCAATCCCTCCTTACTGCTCTGTGTGACTCATTGTTGGGAAAAACCTGCAAGTGCCAACATTTGGGTGAAACCTTACCTTTGGGCTGCCACAAATATGACCAATACTCCAAACATTCATACAAAAAAATCAAACAAACTGCTCTTGAAAATCACATGTACAGTTCCTTTACGAAATGATGTCACACACAAAGCATGTCCACAAAGCAAGAAATGCAAACAAACCCCTCAACATGTCATGGTGAGGTGAAGTCCAATAAAGGTTACACTATGCAGTTTAAACAACATTTATCACGCAGCAGAACAATGGCTGTAAAGATCTTTACCGCAAGTGCTTTATAGTCTTTAACTCTTGATGAAGGCAAAACCATTTAACTCATGAAAGTAAACACATTATTAAAAAAATGTCCTTTCTATTGCACATATTGTTCCCATTTCTCCATTCCTAATTGAACAATATAATTATACTCTGTTTGCAATTCAATTTGCTGAGACTGGCAGTTTATCCCTCAGGCTCAGAGGTTGTTGACCTGTCGTTCAACTATGTGCTGGCGTTATACTGTACGTCATGGATAATAAAGTCTGATTGTTCTGTCTTTGTTCTTCACAGGTGTGCAGTGTCATCACTCTCATTGAACTCGTAATTATCTGAGGTCAATAGTTACACTGAATCTGGACACTCCTTCCCTCTTTCTGTCTTTCCAACGCTTTTTCTTCTCTTTTCCTGAATAGGAGAGCAATCCACTCGCCAAAATGTTTGAGGGAAAACTAATCCTAGTCATTTCCCCCATCATATTAAGTGCACATTTTAAAGGGGATAAAAGGTCATTGGCAGACTTATTTCCAGCCTGGGAGGCAGCTTGTGATTTTTGATTGTGCTGGGAACCTCAAGAACATGACACACTTGCCCAAAAATTTGCTTATGATATTTGGGTGTGTGCTTCTGTTTGTTCAAGACATCATGTGTTTTCACTGTCTTGAAAGGTCCTGATGAACTAAACCTATACAACAGCCACAGCTGCTGTTTTCATTACACAAAAGGTCTGTTAGAGTTTTGTAGGGCTGTATCTTTTTTACATGCAGTTATGAAGTATGTCATGTCATGCTCAGGTGTTGTTCTTATTATCTTAACCCTTATGTTGTGTCCGGGTCTCCCGTCACCCGTTTCAAGTTAAAATGATATAATAACTATGCTCTAGTTTTTGTTATCGGGACAAGGCTTCGTGATATCCTCCACAACAGCTATATAAACACTACAAAACTGATTTTAACAATTTTAGCCAAGTCTGAAGGTCTCTAAAGAAAAAAGTGTTTAATTTGGTGTTGGGGTCTGGGAAGACCCAGCAGAATTGTTTTTGGTCACTGGGTCAAATTTGGCCCAATCAAGATTAATCTTTGACTTTAGACACCCCTACCCCACCCCCTTCATCCACTGTAACAATAATTTTTTCGCAACATGCACCTGGTCTCCTCTCCCTCTGGCCCCCCCTCCCCCCACGGGAACTCAATCTTACACAAATAATAATGTACACTAACACTTGAACCTGTGTGTAATTTGTTTAGGGGCCATACAATAAAATAACAACAGGATTGTACGGTTAGCAATGCATTATGAGTTAGTTATGATGTGGTTAAAACAATATTGGATGATAATCCTTATTTTTGAGTGTTTTGGACTGCGAACACCAGGGTTAAAGGTGGCATTTCTATTAGCATTAAGGGTTGGGCAAGTTCATGGATCACTAGTTGGCATATTGCAGCAAAGTACAAGTCAACATAGGTATGTTGACAGTTAAAGATATTACCATTACTGTAATAGAACACCTAAACAACTTACACAGTGCCAACATGTTATGTAGACCTGAGTTATTTTGAATTGTGTGATTTGAAAATGTCAGCTCGTTAGGTTCTTCAATACACACAAAATATCTTCTGTGAAGCAGAGCAACTCATAGGTCCCCTTGTCAAACAGACAAATGAAGGGCCAGGATTTTGTTTCTTGTTGCAAGTGGGTAAAGTCAACATAAGAATTACAAGTCAAGATTGAATATACGGTTTTGATAGGATGTCATCTTAATCAAAATACCTGTTCTGTGAGCATATATGGACTTATGCCATTCTTTCTACCTCAGGAACCTAGTGATGTAGCACATCAACTCAACAAGATCTGAGTACAGCACCACCAGGTTTTCTGTAATCTGCAAAAACAAGCAAATGTTTTGGGCTTTTCTCTCCTGGGCGCTCCCCTCCCTCTGCACTGCATGGAGCAGGGTTCATTTGAAAGGCGCTGTTTGTGAAGGCTTTAGCGGTTAGTAAGTGCTTCCTTTGTTTGGTGGGAGCACGGAGACGGGGGGTTAATATCTCCCAGGGAGCACATACAAAGAGGGCCTTCAGCTCCCCTGGCCGGAGAGGGGTGGCTAGATGAATGAGGCCGGGCCGTGGGGCAAAGGTGCCAGGGAGGGCATAGGAGGGTGGGGTGGAGCAAGGGGCAGGGGCGAGTCTGGGGGGTCACGGGGGTATTAGAAAAGTGGAGGGGGTCGTAAAGGCTGCTTGGGGCAAGATGTGAGTAGTTTACTTTAGTATAGCAGTGGTCCCTTATAAGGGACTTGGAGCCTAGGGGTCACTTCAATTTACATTTTGGTTTAAAAACCCACTTCAAACATGGTTAGAAATCAAATACAGGTATAGAAGTAAGGTATTAGAAGAAGTAATGAACTGGATTATTACAGTTTTTTGACATTCCTTCTTTATGCCTCCTGTGCAGGGTAGCTTGATGCCCAGTGGTGGGGTTTTAGGATATTAGCACTGTTTGGAATAGCTTCCTAGACCCTCGTGATATATACGTTTCCTTAGGCCAGGTTCCACAAGTAGCATTCCTGAAACACAAACAACTTCAAATGATGTTGATGGAGTGAGCATTGGAGAAATTATTACATTGTCACATATGTAGGGGACCACTGGACAAATTCCCACTGGTTAATAAACTTGTGAAAATGTCATTGGTAGAGATTACACCCGACATTTTACAAGAAAATATATCTGTGGATGACGCTCAGAAGACTTAATTTGATCTTTAATGTTAGATTTCTGTATATACCGCCTCTCCGGTGAAGCTTTTGCTTATCTCTTTCATTTAAATGAACCAAATGGGTTTTATTTTGTCATTACAAAATTAAAATAAACAGAGTGGTGGGATCGGGTGGGCAAAAAATGCAGTCAATTTAAGCCAGGACACTATCTAACACCAGTAACACAGACGTGTGTGAATGTGTGTATTTTGGTTGAGTGTTTAACCGTGCCGAGTTTCCCAATAGAGCTTGATTGTCTATGGTCGGTGTTGCATGATGAACAATGGGATTTCTGTAGTAGTTTTGGATCAGATTAATGCTTTTATTTCATTGGAATCTGTGTGTGCTTTGGATTGCAACATGCCTTGGCTTGGGTCATAATACAGATAAAATCAAGGGGAAACTTGGCTATGAGGAAAGAAAGCTATTAATGAATTAACAATAACACTAGTCTCGATACTCTATTATTTTTCTGTATTGTACATCTAACATTACAGTCAATTAAAAGTGCATGTTAATAATGACTTATTATGGTTTCCAGAAGTACAGTTAATCACATTGTGTCTGATTAGTTGTACTCCCCCGCTAGCAGTATTGTAATGGTGCATATCTCATGTTGGATTGAAAAAATGTCTGCACTGAATTATTAAGGGCTGCTCGTGAGTGCTTTGTTAATGTCTCCATCTACGCTTCTGTCACAAACTCATTGAGAAGAGAGGGAGAGAGATCTGTCTCATTGAGTCCAACTCTTCCCACGGAACTCCAACTGAATTCCCGCTGCGTCTCGAGCCAAAGCAATGGTCCCTTTGTGCCCGTCTATCAGAGTTCCTCTCTCCCCTAGACACTGCCCTCTCTGTGCCCTACAACCCAGGACCAACTATCGTCTCTCGTCCTTGCTATTGGACTCTGTGGACAGGACCAGCCCAATGACCACTTCAGCCAAATCTCAGCATGGATCAGTGTCCACTTCCATCTACAGTAGGGCTAATCGCGTGGTAAGATTTGGGCATGTACTGCAGAGGTGTGCTATACAGTTACTGTTAAAGCTACTGTAACTGATTTCACAGTATGAGTTTACCTTATGAACAGTAAAAGGGTCGTAATGGTACTGATCAGTGGTAGTTGGCATTTTTTCCTCAATTGAATTTTCTGATGTCTCCAAGTATATGGATAGATGTTTTGACACTATATATTTATTTACAATAATTACTATACCGTGTTGCTTCCTATACATATGAATTCAGTCTTTTGTAAAATATTAGAAAAACTCACCAACTAGCTCCTCTTTAACAAATCACTAGTGCTGTTTTGTCATCTCCAAAATAACCTGCATTAAACGACTAACCATCCGATTTTTGTATCCCGATGCCCGATTTGTGTTTCCATACCTAAAGTACATACCTTATCGCACTCCTTTTTTAGATGTATCACTGGGCAAACGTATAAAGTGAAGATGACAAACATTTGACTCCACTACGTCCTACCTGTTCATGCAGTCTTTTGTGATTTCCAAAATTAGGATCTGAATGACAGTTCTGGTAACAGGCCTTCCTTAAACCAAAATGAAGACCCCACAGAAAGAAATTACTTTAGCCAGAATAGTATAAAAATAAAGTATTTATTCGATTCTATTGGTCACCAAAATGATGTGGCTCATTGTTTTGCTGAAATGCGTATTCAACATGCATCTCACCACTATATGTACATACAGATGTTTATTTAAAGGTGGGGTAGGTAATTTTAGTGAAACCAGCTCGAGTGCACTAGAATTTGAAAATACACAACTGAAAAAAATCTGCCACTTCCTTACAGAGCCCCTCCTCCAACACACACGAACGCGCACATGACCAATGAGGGCACCAGATAAGTTTGTGCACAGATGGAAGGCTGACAGGCAGGTAGGCCATCCAGTTATTTTAGCCGGGCCGGCTCAGATGATTGGTCGTGCTTTTTACAGTACTACGGCTTCCACAGATGACATTTTTTAATGGATTTTTTTGGCAAAGCACTTAAGATATTCATTGCTATCGGGATGTTAAGAGCATTCTATGGAATATAACAAAAAGTGTATCTCGAGCCGGTTTCTCAAACGTACCTACCCCACCTTTAAGATAACTCCGCTCATAGATGTCTCCAGTCACCACATTCCTCTAGTAGATAAGGAGTAGCTTTTTTCAAACGCCTCCCATTATTATTGCCCTTTTAGTTGCCAGCCGTGAGTCTACTTTTAGACTTTTATTAAAGTTCATCTAGGCTCTAATCTCCATTCACCTTCCCTCCATTCCTGTTGACCTTTGGGTTACCACTTAACTTTTTATTTTCCTTTATGTTGGGTGTCATAGCAACATTTCCCCCGAATGATCTCATCAAATCCATACATCTTTTAAATATGCTGTTCAACGCTGATTCAAAGCAGTTTTGTGTAAGCATAATATTTATTCTTTATAATTCCCCTTCCCACCTCTCCACATTCCCCCGCCAGAACTGCAGGAGTGTGCCAAAAATAGCACCCCTCCCTTCTTCCCTCTCTCCCTGCCGCCCACTCTGCGCTCTCCTGGGTAATGTCGACAGAATGGGGGACAGGTGTTTTGGTAAAAATGAAAAGGGTATCAGTATATGTTTTCAGGAAATGGCTCAAAATGCTGTAAAAACAGTTTTACGTTCTGATAAACATGGCTGGAAACATCCTGTTAAACAGATGCAGTGTCGTAATTAGTTGGTAACCAATAGTTAGATCACTGATTCTGAGATGTCACAGCTGTAATTTTACAGTCTGCCAGACAAAACGGTGCTGAAAGGTATCATTGGGTTTGACTGTTTGCTTAGCTAAATTAATTTCCTCAAGGTGCACCAATGGAGAAACTAAAGGGATTCAGTGAGTGATGTACCATAGATCAATTTTGTTGAACCACACTCCTAATGTGGTGATGGCAGAATTTTAGAATAAGTTATTATATGTTTGGACATATAGAAAATACATCAAAATGCTCACTAGACATTTGAAATCCTGAAAGCCCCCTAAACTTATCTAAATTATTTAAAGGGTCCACACATTTTTATAATGAAGTACCATGACAATGTATAACCAATGTGAACATGTTTAAGGGGTCTTTTAAAGTGATGAACCACAGAGAACTAAACAAGCTTTACAAGCTTTGGTTCACTCTTACTGCTCTCATGGCATTGTTTTAAGCATCAGCAGAAAGCTGTTTTTAGTTTAGAAAATCCAGACAGAATGCGGTTACTGACTAGCTGGTGAGCAAAGTGGAGCATTTAGTAGATAAAGAGAAGGACATTTCCCCTCAGGAGCTGCTGAAGACCAACAGTGCACACAAAGTGAATAGTTGATTTAAATGCATCAGGTTGCCAGAAACATAAATCCTCATGGATTATAATTGAGCTTTGTGTTGAATGTGTAGATAAGCATTTGTTTGCCAACATTTTTGTATACACAACAATGCATTGCCAAATGCATTGCCCGGTTCTCTCTGGAACCACAAAAGGCTTATGTAACTTTACACAAAAAAAAAAAAATGTCGTCTTCCCTAAGACGTTTAACCAAGTTTTGATGGTTAAAAGATTAAAACCTTTTAAGAAGTGTTGTGGATTGAGACGTGTGCTGGAAAGTTACTATTAAACCTACTGTATTGTGTACTGCTGGGAATTACTTTAGTTTCGAATTGGACCACAAAGCCATCTATAGTGCTCCCTCCAAAACGTTGCTTTCAGGTCACTACTCCCCGAATTATCACAGAAGTTTGGCAGTGCAGATACATTGTGTATTGCAGAACTGTCCAATATAAATGTTTTTCCCAGAAAGCTTGATATGAATACAGCCCCTTAGTTTTATATTTCAACACTTGATGAATTTTGTTTTTACTGAATTACTTTCCTTGCATTCTTGTGGTCAAAAGTGCCTGGCACCAAGAAATGGAGCAGTTTACCAGCATTATGATGGAGTCATCCAGCATGTCTCCACAACGAAGTAAACAGCTTGAAAATGAAACACTCATGTTTTCTTACTCGCTCTCAATGTCTCAACTTGGCTCATGATCATTTTTCATCTGTGATACAAAGACTGCTAGGGACTGCATAAGGAGTGAGGTCATAGGCTGTGTGGTCAGGGAATGAAAGAAGAGATGAGGAAAGTGAAGTCACCATGACCTGTGTCTGCCCTGAAGCCCGAGACTTTGTTTTGGGGTTTGGCTAAGAGACGGGGAAGAGGTCAACTATTGTGGCACAGCATTCTCCTCTGAGCTCTTCCCTCATTCATCACTTGTGAGTCTTTTCCCTAAAAAAATCCCTGCGCACATTTTTCTTTGTTCACTTTGCTCTGTCTACCAATCCTCAATGTTCCCGCTGAAGAAACATAACTTAAAGGAATGGTATGCTCATGACACTCATTTTAAATAATTATCATCCGATAAAACAGACCAGTCTCTGCCAGTCTTTCTTTTTTTTTTTTTAAATCCAATGACATTATCAGTGATTTTAAACTGATTAATTACCGAAATAACATCAACACGGTGGGCGGCGCCATTTTACCGGACGTGACGTAAACCATGCGTTTGGTTTCGAGGACACGTTGATGTTCATGTTATTTACTGTAGTTACTCTCTTCAAATATGCCTCATTGTATTGCGAAACATTGCCACAATTCTGATAGGAACAATCCACGGAATGCTCGGTTCCATCTGTTGCCAAAAGGTAAGCGTAGGAAGTACGTTCGGAGACAGTGGCTAGCGAAATGTGGCCGGTCCGAACCGAAAGATCCACAGGCGCATGTATGCAGCGAACATTTCAAGTTTCCGGACGACTATGAGAGTATGATAAAACATAACATGGGATTTATTGAACAACCATTACTTAATGGAGATGCTGCAGTACCATCGGTCTTTCTGGTGTCATCACCGACCAGGACACCAGTTCGGCCAGTTGAGAAATCGCCCTCTGCAAGTGTGAAGCGACGGAGGACCAGAAGTAGTGCTCGCAGTAACGGCCCGTCCACACTACAGCGTCGACAGCTTCAATCTGCCCATTCACTTTGAATGGGGTGACGTCACGTTGCCGCTTTTTTTCGCCGAACTGAATTGTGGGTAGCAGAGCGGTCCGTCTCCGGCGTCTCGGGCGCCGGAGTAGCCAGCGCCAGCCAATCAAATCCCGTTTCGGAAAATCTGACAGATCAAGCCGTAGCCAATCAAACCGCGTCTAAGCTGGGAGAGATATCCCGCCGTTCATTTCTATATTTCAAAAAAAGATGGAGGAGAAACTAATTATCGCCGTAGCAAATCACCCGGTTTTGTATGACCAGACCCTCTTCACCTACCGGGATACAAACCGGAGGAACCAGGCATGGAGGGAGGTGGCAGAGACAGTGGGTGAAACTGGTAGGTTTTCGCCTGTTTGGGGAGTTTATATATATATTGCTCCCATAAAATCCCCGGGGGTTTTTGCTTTCTATGTCGGGGGCGGGAGATACATGTGATTGGTTGTTGGTCGCGGTGCTTGAATAAAATCCCCAAACTTCAGACACGCCCAGCTCCAAGCTTTTTTTGAAGCTGTAGTGTGGACGCTCCGTAGTTCTCATTCATAACACTCCGTTCGATGTCTCACTATGGGATGCGCCTCATCGCAGAGCAAACAGAAGCATCAATCTCATTACGCCAATCCTGATTGGCTGGAGATCTTGACGTCAGCGTCAGGGAAATCACCCCCTATAAGTAGCTTGCGCCACAACGCATGCGCCATTCAAACACCTCTTCTCGCTTCAGAGCACATCTCTATGGTAGCCGGACAAGCTTCACGGTCCACAGACTGAACCCAAATATCCATTTCGGTCGACGGGCGCTTGCCGGCTACTCCTTCTGCTTCGCAGGAAGACGGTAATTACTAACGCTAGTTATTGTCGAAATCGACCTTTTTTCAAGCTAGCGTTAGCTTGCTCCCTCACTACCGACACCACGGTAGCGAGGAAGTCTTTTATTTTCTTAATTAAAAGGAGCATACTGCCACACCAGTCAGTATTCTCTGGGAATAAAAGACCCACACCGTCCTTTTCTCCGGATTAAGGACAGGGTGGTTACCTCTTTTTCTCCTAACCTACCTGTTGAGAGCGGGTCCTCTCCACGCCACGAGGCGAACAAGATGGACGCCCCTCTCCCTCACACCAGAGGAGTCAGGGACTCGGTGGCTCGACTCTGCGGCTGCTGGTTGAAGATCTCGGGCACAGATACACACCAGGTCTGCTCGTCCTGCCTCGGGCTGGAACACGCCCGAGGCGCTATCGACAACCCCGGCTCGTGCGGACATTGTGTCCGCTTCACCGTAAAGAGCCAAGCTAGCCTGTCGGAGCAGGAACCCCCCATGTCCTCTGACCTGCCGGCCGGCAGTCAAGACGCGGGGGCATCTGCCACAGAGAGTGAACCCCTCTCCATGTCGGTCTGGGGCTCAGTATCTGCGATGGCCGCAGAACCGGATTCCCGCGCCCTGGCAGGCCGGGACCCGGTGGCGGGAACGGGACCCCACGCTTTACCGAGCTGGGGCTCCCAGTTAGACCTCACCATGGTCTCACCCGCGGAGGATGTCCTCGAGCTGAATTACGACGAGGACGAAGAGGACGCCTCTGTGTTCCTCCTGTCCGAGTCGGATGAACATGAAGAGGACATCTTCATGTCATCGGCTCAGGCTGCAAAGCCTGGAGCGAGGGCTGCTCTCCCAGACGATAGCATACCAGCTTCGCCCTGTCTGAGTATGGACCTGCAGGCCGTGTGCAAACGCACTGCGGCCAGACTCGACATCCCGTGGCCTGAAATGGCCAAGGAGATCTCCAGGTCCCGCTACGAAGGGAAACATTTTCCCCAAGCAGCGCGGACAAAGAGACAACTACTTCCGGTCTTCCCGGAGATGTTGGATGAGGTGTCGGTCTCGTGGAGAGACCGGCCCTTCAGCAACAAGGTCCCAATCCAGGGTGCCTCCTCCCTAGACTGTGACGGAATGGAGAAGCTCGGCCTGCTCCGCATACCGCCCATGGAACCGCTGGTAGCAGCCCACCTCCTACCGAGGATGGGCCCGTCACCAAGCAGGAACCCCACGCTGCCGGCAAAGTCGGACCGATTTCAGTCGACAATGACTGAACGGTCCTACAAAGCCGCAGCGTTGTCCGCCAGGGCCCTGAATGTGGCCTCGCTGCTAACCGCTTACCAAGCGGAGCTCTGCGAGGACCTGTCGGGTAACCCGGGTGTAGCCACTCTGGACGAGATGGCGGCGGTCACAGACATCTGTCTCCGTGTCCAACGCTGCGCCGTCCAGGCCACGGGTAAGGCAATGGGGATCATGGTGGTGCAGGAAAGAGCGAGATGGCTCAACCTCACCAACCTCCCAGACCGGGAAAAGGAGGATGTGCTGGATATGCCCATCGTTCCCGAGGGAATTTCCGGCTCCGCTCTTGCTTCCATGCAAAGGAGGTGTGAGTCGAAAAAGAGGGAGGACGAGGCACTCCACCTCTGCCTCCCTCGAAGGGTCCAGCCGCTGCCTTCGCAGCAGCAGTCCTTCGCCCAAGCTGCCTTGAACCCTGCTCGGTTTAAAACACCGAAAACGCAGAGGTCGCAGCCCGCCCCGAGTCCCCAGCCCAGGCTGGAGACGAGGGCGAGCTGGCCCAGAAAATCTCCGGTTCCGGCTGCAGCTCAGGCGCAGCCAACCCAGAATTTCGGCCAGCAGGCGAGGAAGAAGAAGCGAGCGGCGTGACAGCCCCTCCTTCTCCCCTCCGTG
Source organism: Gymnodraco acuticeps (assembly GCF_902827175.1). Classification (NCBI taxonomy): domain Eukaryota; kingdom Metazoa; phylum Chordata; class Actinopteri; order Perciformes; family Bathydraconidae; genus Gymnodraco; species Gymnodraco acuticeps. The sequence goes on from NW_022990238.1 coordinate 2,935,716, forward strand.
ACAGAGCTGAAAGTCCACGGTTCCCCAGCTCTAAATGTGTTCCCGCCGCCTCGAGAGATGCCTCAACACCATCCTCACGTCCGCAAAAACACATGTCACAAATCTGTTTGTTCCTCTGTCATTAAACATTTGCCGCTGACGCATCCAGGCTTCAGGCCGAGGGCGCAGCTCAAAAAAATTATAAGAAAAACAATAAAACCAATAAACAGCCCGCCAACTGTTCCCCTTCTGAGAGCAGCTACGACATCTCTCAAAAGGCGGATTACAGGCGGGTCTGTGAAGGCACCACCGTCACGCGCATGCGCAGTGCCGGCTGGGGTTTTAAAAGCACCACCGCCATGCGCATGCGCAGTGCCGGCTGGGGTTGTGAAGGCACCACCGTCATGCGCATGCGCAGTGTCGGTGGGGATTGTCGAAAGGGGGCACTACTGTGTTCAGACACTAGAGGGCCCCATAACACAACAAATAGAGACTCAGAGGGGAAGAGATGTGACATCTCCACTGGCTCTAAGGAGCATGCAGTGGAGGATGCTCACATCATCTGCTTGGGTTTTCAAGACAGTAACACAGGGCTACAGACTCCAATTCGCTGTCACCCCCCCTCGCTTCTCGGGCATTCTGCATTCGCAGGCCCGAGGAGAGTCAGCCCATATTCTGGAGAAAGAGATTCTCTCTCTCCTAGAAAAGAGGGCTATATCTATTGTACCCGCCGAGCAGAGTCAGGGCGGCTTCTATTCCAAGTACTTCCTCGTTCCCAAGCGGGGAGGGAACGGAATTCGGCCAATACTTGATTTGAGGGCTCTGAACAAATATCTAAGAAGATATAAGTTCAGAATGCTCACTCACACATCTCTGCTGCGGCTCGTGCGACAAGACGACTGGTTCACATCAGTCGACCTGAAAGATGCGTATTTTCACATCCCAGTATATTACCCACACAGGAAATATCTGAGATTCGCATTTCAGGGGATCTGTTATGAATACAGAGTACTCCCCTTCGGTCTGTCTCTCAGTCCAAGGGTGTTTGTACGATGTACGGAAGCCGCGATAGCCCCGTTAAGACAACAGGGTATTCGCCTGGCGACCTACCTGGACGACTGGCTGCTTCTCGCACAGTCGGAGCAGGAGGCTGTTACGCAGACAAATGTCCTCGTAAAGCACCTGCTCAACCTGGGTTTCATAATAAACAAAGAGAAGAGCATGTTGTGCCCCGCGCAGACTATACTCTTCCTGGGTTTACACCTGAACTCGGTGCCCTTTTCAGCTCGCTTGTCAGCGGATAGAGTGAAAGCTTTCAGAGCTTGTCTCGCTCTTTTCCAGCTGCGCAAACATGTTCTCTTCAGATCATGCCTGCGATTGCTGGGGCTCATGGCGTCAGCCATCCTGGTCGTACGACTGGGACGCTTACACATGAGGGAGTTTCAGCGCTGGGTGGCCGCCCTAAAACTAAACCCTGCGCGCCATGGCGCGCGGAGAGTGATGGTTACTGTGAAATGCGTAATGGCACTGCGCCACTGGCTGCACCCGACTTTTCTAGTACGAGGTGTGCCTATGGGTGCTGTCCTTTCACGGAAAGTGGTCACCACGGACGCATGTCTGACAGGTTGGGGAGGTATTTATGAAGGTCGCCCGGTGAGGGGTCTCTGGAGCAGAGACCTCCAGCGGGCGCACATAAATTACCTGGAGCTTTTAGCGGTATTTCTCACCCTAAAACGCTTTCTGCCTTTCCTCAGGGGACATCACGTCCTCGTGAGGACAGACAATACGACCACAATATCGTATATTAACCGCCAAGGGGGTTTGCGTTCTCTCCAGTTACACACACTGGCGCGCAAACTTATCCTATGGAGCGGTAGGCGTCTCCTCTCTCTGAGAGCGACGCACGTACCGGGAGTGAGGAACCTCGGGGCAGATCTACTGTCCAGAGGTATACCACTTTATGCAGACTGGACTCTACATCCAAGGATTGTGAGCCAGCTGTGGGTGCGTTACGGCAGAGCCGCGGTGGATCTGTTCGCATCGAAAGACAACGCTCAGTGTCAGCTGTTCTTTTCGATGCGCGATCTAAATGCACCGTTAGGCGTGGATGCACTGGCGCACAATTGGCCCCCGGGCCTTCTGTACGCGTTCCCACCCATGGCTCTGATACCCCCAACTCTGGCCAGAGTGAGAGAGCAATGCCACACACTTATCCTGATAGCTCCGCACTGGCCAGCTATGTACTGGCTAGCGGAGATATATCAGCTGCTGTGCGGGCAGCCATGGCAGCTCCCACTACGCAGGGACATACTGTCCCAAGCGGGGGGGGCGATCTTTCACCCACACCCAGAGCGCTTGGCTCTATGGGCCTGGCCCGTGAGTGGTACAATCTAAATACAGTGTGACATGACGTTGACCCTGGCGGCTGCCAAGCGAGCCAGTGGCACTGATGCACTATCTGTACAGTTTTCATGCACTCAGTTTGCCCCAGGGCAAACAGAGTGTGGTTGAAGCCTGACCCTGCCTTTATCTTAAGGCGGTCGGTTCGGGTACCACATTTGACATTAAGGCATCCTCCCCGCCACTGTATTCCTCCGGGGAACAGCGGCCGGATTTGCCGTGTCCAGCCCGTGCTTCACGCACGTACAGGGACAGATCAAGGGTGCTTTGTCATAATGACCAACCCCTTATGTCCTGGGCTAACCCTTATAAGGGCAAGCCTGTTACTAAGCAACGGCTCTCCCACTGGTCTGTGGAAGCAATTGCTTTGGGGCTCATACGAGTCAGAGTTCGCAGGCACCCTCGGGTCCGCAAGCTCTTTCGACTCAGAGTCTGGCTGCATTCTGGACTCTGTCCAGGATGTCTCCCATCAAAGACATTGGTGCAGCGGCGAGCTGGTCCTCGCCGCTCACTTTTGTCTGCCTCCTAACAGGCTGGACGTTCTGCTCCCAGTGTGACTCAAGCAGTGCTGGGCACCTGGTTGAGTCAGAGCTCTACCTGTTAAGTTCTGGTTGGTTTGGTGATTTTCGAGATAAGCTCGTCTGGCAATACGGGAGCTACAATTTCCCATAGTGAGACATCGAACGGAGTGTTATGAATGAGAACTATAGGTTACTTGCGTAACCCCAGTTCTCAGAGTAACATGAAGTGAGATGTCTCACCAGACGGCCCTCCTTGCTATGGTGAAGCGAGAAGAGGTGCTTATTTTGAATGGCGCATGCGTTGTGGCGCAAGCTACTTATAGGGGGTGATTTCCCTGACGCTGACGTCAAGATCTCCAGCCAATCAGGATTGGCGTAATGAGATTGATGCTTCTGTTTGCTCCGCGATGAGGCGCATCCCATAGTGAGACATCTCACTTCATGTTACTCTGAGAACTGGGGTTACGCAAGTAACCTATAGGTATGTTATAGCGCATTTCCATTGCAGCGGGTAGCCCCGTTTAAACGTCCTTTATATCGTCCAGGCCAGGCCAGTTTTTGGTGGCCTTTCCATATAGCGTAGTACCGGCTAGTGGGTATTTTCCCCCAGTTTTTTCGGCCCCATAAAATCGTGATTCTAGGGCCAGGGACAACGTATGCTAAACTAGAGAGGGAATCGCTAGCAAGGGTGGTACTACATGCATACATATCTAGTAATCAAAATCATTGTATCTACTAAGTAGGCTCGAACCTGTATGGCTGAATTCCCCCATCCAATCTCTTCATATTGCTCAAAACTTCTTCCTCGGCTGACGAGTCCGAACTCAAATACTCCGCCAAGTTTTCGTGTGTTTACAAAGTGAACGCATGGATGACGTCACGACCATCACGTGACTACTGAAAATGGGCAAAATGGCAGCGGCCTGACGGAATATACAGGTTTTGATAAAAAAGAGCTATAAAATCATTATTTACCGGGGAATATCGCTGATTTCTTCAGGGTATGGTTTAAACATAATGTTTCACTAAATACTGAAGTTTTGATTAATTATCTAATGAGTGGAGCATTCCTTTAATAACACTTAACTTTTACAGCACATATAATCCTAGCAAAAAATTGTTTCACATAGTAAAAAATGTCCACCCTTGGTTTTGTTTACGAGGAACACTGAGTAAGAAACGTCCCACTTGGTGAGGAAAAACAATGTGCTTGATGAGGGTTCACTACACTGTCTGTTCAGGTGTCATCACAAGACAGGGAATCTGTGTAATGTCTAGACCGTAACCAAACAAAACCTGTGTAATTAGCCATTTCTCACCCTCCTCAGGATTTAGCAGAGGTGTTGAGTAGATGGAGCATTTTCTCAGGCGAACAGAAGGGTGAGGTGTTGCGAGTTAAATTGTCAGTTGTAAGGCTGTCAGAGCTGTCATGCGGACATTGGCTGGATTAGTAATATGACATCCAAGTACGAATGCATCAACTCACTGTATTCACTATGTTTTTACGACTATTATGAATGATTATGAGGATTGTATTAACCTGTTAGATCTGTGTTTGGGCTCTGAGATGATACCAACACTCAGTCACACACCTTTTACTCAAAACTACGTCTATCATTTAAACACACCAGTTTCTCACCTTTGTTTTCCCCCCTCCCTCCCTCCCTCCCTCCTCTCCATCTATTCCTCTCTTGTGCTCTCTGCTGCTGTAAAGCCTTTCCGTGACTAGCTGTCATTAATCTTCCCTCTCTAGGGGCAGGATCTTGACTGCGTGCCAGCAAGCGCTCATACAAAGCCAAGACAGCCAAAAACAGAGCCGCTTTTCTTGTTTCCAGAGCACCACGTAGTTTATACTCACGCTGCTGCAGCCCTCGGGGCAACGCTGCTCCACGCAAAAAAGGAATGGCTCTGGATGCAGCTTCACACATCACACCTACCGTAGGCTAATATGCATACATGTAGACACACATGCAGTTTAGCACACACTCCTCTATTTCTTCTTCTCACACTGATTCAGTTGTTCCTCTTAAAACCACTTACACATCAGGTATTGTTTGCATGCATGCTGCATAAAGTCAAAGTGATTTATGTATGTGCTTTTCTTTTGACAAATCCTTATAAAATTAATGTTTTAGGGTCTATATTTGATTATACTTTGTCACTATTACCAGTGTCTAATTTGAAATCATCTAATCAACAACACCTGCATCACCTTCTGTGAGGGGAAACACATATATAGTATAGTTCTATACATGCAAGTACATTATTCAGTACACTGCTGTTGATATTTGAGTGTGATAAATCCATTCACAACTATGTAGCCTAATCATACAACAACAAGAAACACCTAAATGAAAAGTACATGCAATTATATCCAAGGATACAATGTGCCTCATTAATGTTGAAGCATTAACTGAAGGTTTTTTCTTTTCCTCAGCCAACAAAAACAGTTGTGTTGTGTTTGTATGTCATTGTTCACAGTCTAGATCAAAATCAGTGTGCCTTCATGTTTTACTGCCTTTGTCAGTCTCCTGGATGACACTTTAACCCAGAGAAACTGTGGGTCACCTGACTGTTGTGTTGTCCTGGCAATCAGCTCTATCAGGTGTTCAGTAGGTGAACAAATCTCCTCCGTCATCCTCAGTGTGTTGGAAGCAGACTCTGGACTTTGTGTCTCAGGCGGAAATCACACATCGCAGCGCTGGGGAGAAGAATGGGTAGTGATTTCAACAGTTACCTGTAATAAAAACCCAGATCCTTCTCTATCATAAAGAGCTACTGTGAGGTTAACAGTCTATTGTTGGTGCTATAAATGTCAGTCAATGGAAAGAGATGAGAAAGAGTTCAAACTAAGCTGTGTCGAAACTCCTTTTGTGTGTGCTCCACTATGAGTGTATTGTCTTTAGGGTGGGCTTACTATTTTTCAGGAACGGGCTGGATCTTTCTTTGTTATCTTATCACAAGCCTTTTTTCTAAACCTGGTCCCCCTAGTTTCTGCTTTCCTGTGAGAAGAGATACTATGCACAATAATAAAAAAGGAAGGGGCCACCAGCAGTGGTTGTATTGCAAAATCTCCTTTTTTAACAAGTGCCCCATTCAGCCCTCATCAACCACTCCAAAACACACACATACTTTTCCCCCTTAGAACAAATCATCCAAACTCTACAAACCACCACCACATACTACTTAACTTACCCACTTCCCCTTGCCCTCAGATCCTCTATAGCCCCTTCGCTTCAATCTAGCAGGACCACCATGCTTTCCCGAAAGAGTTCCCCACGCATGCAGTGATCCAACCACAGGAACTATGCACGGTTTACACCTCTTACTAAATAAACATTAAGTGATTATAATGCTGATATGGTTCTGAAAAGCTTTCCACTCTTTATGTTTTTGCTTTTCTACACAAACCCACATCGTCTAGCTATATGGGTGCACAGTAATGTGCTCCGAGTCTATTGCAGATGATGTGAAATATGTTGCAAAGTCTTACATCAGATGGCCTTTTTATGGTGGAATTAAAAACATAGAACCGTTTTTAACCCATCTCTATTTTACCCTGTGCAAGAATTGTCTGTTTTCATATGTTCACCATGAAATGGCTTTTTAATAAAGGCATTTTAACTTCTTTGCCAGAGTGCCTTTTTTTCACGCTTTTGTGTTCCCTCGCACCTTCTTTGAGCTTGTTGGACTTTTGTTTTTGGTGTTGCATGTCGCATTACATTCATCTTAAAGAATCCATAGATAGATTAAATAATTTGCTTTAAGTGAACACTTTTAGCACTGTTGTTCAATCGGACAATATTTCCCTTAATGTGTTTTTCTTTCCATAGCTTTGACAGCTGTCTGAGAAACTTGAACAGAAGAGTTTAATGAGTGGTGTGAGTGTACAGTATGCGTGTACAGATCCAGGGCTAAGGTTGACTTAGACTGCTGTTTGTCTTAAGGATCAGACATGTCATGCGCTGTTCCGTCATTGTTTTCACAATCAATCATCAGTTATCACTTCAGATTTATCTTTTAAAATATTTGTACTTTTTAGCTTGTGTTCTCATGATTAACAGCAACCCAAAACCAACATCAGGCTTGTATCCAGTAAGGACCTGAATACTCATAAGATGTGGAGTTAGTGGGGACATAAAGGTAAGACACTCGTAGGGCTTTTTTAACAGTGCTCAGCGTGTTCCATCTTCCCACTTGAGGATTGAAATGGGCTTGTAATGATACTTTTCTAAAATGGGGTATAATGTGCCTACAAAAATGTGGTACATCACAGTAATTGCTTTTACTTCTTAAATACAAAGACAAGATAAACCCTATGTAATTACTACTCTTTTTATGCAAAGGACTCGCTAATAAAACTCCCCAAATGTTACAGGGAAGTATCTTTCCACCGCGTTTCATCTCCTCAGCCTTAAGGCAACAGTCAGGCAGTCGTATTTTATTGTGTTTTTTCTCGAGGGGGAACACATTAACCTGCCTCGTCTGTCACGCTAGCTCCAAGTTGAGTGAGTCAGCGTCAGCAAGAGAAGTTAGCATACCATTCTCACACATCAAAGGGAGGCTCCATGGCTTGGTATTCACACATACAATCCTTTTTCTTGACCAGTTATTTTGACTTGCTACAAACAACATATTGTGAAGTGTGATCTCAATGTAATGCCAGGTACGAGGGCATTAGTGACGATATACTGTACGTGTCAATGTTAAACATACTGGATTTTCCTGTCAGATAATCTCTTTATTGTTCCTTTGAAGTGGTTGTTAGAGGTGTTACCTGGGGTTGTTTTTTCATTGCAGGGAAACAAGAAGGGCATCCCTCTATTATGATGTTGCGCAAACGCACAAGTGAATTGTGTTAGCAATTAATGCATACAAACAAACCGCAAACCAAATACCAACACCCTGGCCTTGTGGGTGGGTTGAACAGTTTTAAGATTCCTAGTAGAGTATTTCCTGTTGATGATCCTGCTGAATTAGCTCTTCTAGAAATGTCACTGATTTCTTGAACTCTAGCACACAGCTGTTAGAGCTACTATAAACAAAACTAAATGAGCCATAAATGTAGAGCAAGGATTATTTTCATTTCTTGCAATGACAAGAATTTTGTTTGCTTTATTCAGATTAAGTAAATCCAACTACCAACTGGCCCATCGACTGCATAGCATGTGTGAAGGAACGTTCATCAACGGTCCCCAATACATCCAACGTGAAATAGACAGCTATAATGTTTACTTGATTGTAGCTTATGAACTTCTTGTTTTCATTTCAAAGCTGCTTTGTCAGTGTTGCTCTTTTCTCTTTAGAGCGTGCCCGGAAGCCACCATTGTATCCCAGCTCAACCCTGTCATTAGCTGGCTGAGTGTGGGCTGTACTGTTTACAAACAGCAGCCTGGCATGACCTGAGAGAAAGTGACACACACGCTATGCACTGCAACAACCCCCCCCCCCCCCCCCCCCCCCCCCCCCCCCCAGAGATTAACTGAACATGAAACAATAGACAGAATACCAGAAAATGTGAGGTATTAAAATGAGTGAAATTGAGTCTCTGTAATGGGATCAGTGTGCATGTATCAAGGAGTCCAATGACAAACAATGGAGGCTGTAAAAAGTATCCCTTTTGTACTCACACACCAATTGCTTCATATTCCCAATCAAACAGTCCCTTTGTCTCAACACTTCGTCCGTGTACAGGGAAACGGTGCGCTGCAACGACGAGACGTAGACAGATTATCTTGTTTGAATGGCTTTTCCAGAGCAGCAGAAGGCCAACACAACAATAGGTAAATTGTTGTAGGCGCAACAAATATAATATTCATTTAACATAGCCTTACCAATGGGGGCTGGTACAGTAACTGTTTGTATTTTAATAATACACTCCACCTCAGCTGGGCTGCTAATTGGGGCGGTTAGAGAGCGAAAAGCCCCTAATCAAAGAGCGCTATAACCTAGTTGTTATAGGAGACACAACAATGCAGGGATTGAAATAATTCCTATTATGCCTGCATTGGCAACCCAGTCTCATGGCATTTCGTGTTCACCAACACGATTTTTAATCTATTGATTCGTGTTCCCAACACGATTTTCCCCTTTGTTTCGTGTTGCACAGCACGATTTTAAAAGCAATGTATTTCTACGGGTAATGTGTTTTGTGCATAGGTTTTGTGCCTGCAGCACGCCTTTTTCTCCGGTCGGGTCGTGGAAGACCGGAAGCTGTGTGGTTCATAAAAACATGTCAATATCAAGCCACAATTATTGCTTTTATTTTAAATCGTATAATTTCGGACTTTAAATGGGGCTCAGAGCCTCAGAACACTGAAATCTGTATTTTTAAAATCTTTTTTTCCTTCTAATTTGTTATTCTTTTCAAAATAACACACTGTTATTTACTCACCAATAACACACAATTATCCTTGCTTTTATTTATTGCTTTAATTTCATAATCTCGTGCTTTTTTGGCGTCCGTCAGTAACTGAATTAAAATAAATATAAATAAATAACCGAAAACAGACGTAGGCATTTCGAGCGATTACCCAAGATCCTCAGCTATGGTTTAAGCTCGCTGATTGGATGTATTAGGCGCAATGCATGCTGGGATTTGGTGTTTTTATGATATGAAATCCGTAAAACATTTAAAAATAATAAAATAATACTTAATTCTGAGTGTTCTTGCCTTTCTCTTTGAAAGTCATCACATAACGACATTGTAATACACGGTTCGGCTGCATTAAATATTACAGATCTGCCGTAGTTCTTTATTTATAGAGCCCTGATGAGAAGACCTTTGGAAAAACTGGAAGAAATGCCGCCGAAACTGAATACTTGACGTGGATCATAAATATATCAACAATTAAACAACATCTTCAATTTCTCTTCACACAATACGTCTCCTTGCAGTATCAACACTAATTCGGCTGACTTTTACATTTGATCTAATTCGTAGATAGGTTATATTTACACCATAACGGTGCACAGCTGATAGAAAAGGACTTGTAGTTTTTAAAAATATTACTGATTTTCTTTGAATATAAGAATGTAAATACTGAGTCTGAAATAGTATAGCAATATGCTGTAAAATTATGTGAAAGCATGAATAAAACTACACATCTTCAGATGTTGTACATACATAAGTGTCCTACACTAATACAAAGTTATTATGGCTGTGTGTACCTTGTGTGCACCGCCTAGTGATTAAAGCACGTTATTGAATTATTGTTTTTATGTGTTATATTTGATTAAAAAAATATTAAGAGTACATACTTTCATAGGGGGAAAGTAGAAGGTCTGTGATAGAAATATAGAATATAAAAATAAACCTTTGAAAAAAAAAGATCTATCAAATATCTCTCCTGATTGTTGGCACTTGACAATCAGGAGAGATATTTGATAGTTGGTGCTTGAGAAGACTAAACATTTATCTGCAATTGACATGAATGGAAACGAGTAATAAAGTATATTCATTACTCGTTATTCTCTACTAATAGTTAATTAAAAACTGTATGTAATTGCTATTTTGCACATCCCTTTCAAGATTTCAAGATTTTCAAAGGTTTATTGACATATCATACGGTGTATGCAATGAATGAAAATCTTGGGTCACAGGTTCCTCAACAGCACATTACAAGACATCTATCAATATGTGTGTACCTCCACCATTAAACTGTCATATTCTGCACATTTCTTAAACTATCTACATACATAAGAGTATAAATTATGTATAATATCAGTTTAATAATAACCAAATAATAAACAAATAAGTGCTTCAACATAGTTAACATTGCAGGAAAGCAATATATTACTTTGTCAGGATTAATATTTATCTGCAGATAGATACCCCCAAAGTGTTTTTCTTATTTAAAAGAAGACCTTAATCTAAAGTATTATTTAATGTTTAAATAAAGGTTAATTCATTTTTCTGTTTTGCACCTCCTCCTATTAATATATTTGTAGATTCAGCACTAAACTGTTTTATTGTAGAGATCACTTATAGTATCTTCTTGATTTTTTATATTCTATATTTCTATCACAGACCTTCTACTTTCCCCCTATGAAAGTATGTACTCTTAATATTTTTTTAATCAAATATAACACATAAAAACAATAATTCAATAACGTGCTTTAACCACTAGGCGGTGCACACAAGGTACACACAGCCATAATAACTTTGTATTATTAGTGTAGGACACTTATGTATGTACAACATCTGAAGATGTGTAGTTTTGTTCATGCTTTCACATCATTTTACAGCATATTGCTATATTTCAGACTCAGTATTTACATTCTTATATTAAAAGAAAATCAGTAATATCTTTAAAAACTACAAGTCCTTTTCTATCAGCTGTGCACCGTTATGGTGTAAATATAACCCATCTACGAATTAGATCAAATGTAAAAGTCAGCTGAATTAGTGTTGATACTGCAAGGAGACGTATTGTGTGAAGAGAAATTGAAGATGTTGTTTAATTGTTGATATATTTATGATCCACGTCACATATTCAGTTTCGGCGGCATTTCTTCCAGTTTTTCCAAAGGTCTTCAGGGCTCTATAAATAAAGAACTACGGCAGATCTGTAATATTTAATGCAGCCGAACCGTGTATTACAATGACGTTATGTGATGACTTTCAAAGAGAAAAGCAAGAACACTCGGAATTAAGTATTATTTTATTATTTAAAAAGTTTTCCGGATTTCATATCATAAAAACACCAAATCCCAGCATGCATTGCGGCTAATACATCCAATCAGCGAGCTTAAACCATAGCTGAGGATCTTGGGTAATCGCTCGAAATGCCTACGTCTGTTTCCGGTTATTTTTATTTTGAAATTCAGTTCCTGACGGACGCCAAAAAAGCACGAGATTATGAAATTAAAGCAATCAATAAAAGCAAGGATAATTGTGTGTTATTGGTGAGTAAATAACAGTGTGTTATTGGTGAGTAAATAACAGTGTGTTATTTTGAAAAGAATAACAAATTAGAAGGAAAAAATATTTTAAAAATACAGATTTCAGTATCCTGAGGCTCTGAGCCCCATTTATTTTCCTAACAGACGGCAACAAAAGTCCGAAATTATACGATTTAAAATCAAAACAATAGTTGTGGCTTGATATTGAGTAAGAACATGTTTTTATGAACCACACAGCTTCCGGTCTTCCACGACCCGACCGGAGAAAAAGACGTGCTGCAGGCACGAAACACATTACCAGTAGAAATACATTGCTTTTAAAATCGTGCTGTGCAACACGAAAAAAAGGGGAAAATCGTGTTGGTGAACACGAATCAATAGATAAAAAATCGTGTTGGTGAACACGAAATGCCGTGAGACTGGGTTAGCATTGGAGTCTTGTCTTGGACAGTCTGATGCAGAGGTTGCGCTAGACTTTTAAGCTGCACGCTCGTGAACTGTCAACGGGGGGGGGGGGTGGACGCTCGCGGGAGCGTGCATAGCGTATAGCAAATACTTTTGTTGATCTGTTCGACAAAGTTAAGTTTGGAAACTATATAATTTCCTTTTGGGCGGGCATGCATAACACGACATAATACCAGAGCCCCGCTGCGGGGAAACTTTGGCGCTGTTCTGAGTTTGTTCTAATGACGGACGGCTTTCAGATTTTTCAGTCATTGTTAAAATAATTCCGTCATTGATGACTTTTCTAAATAAAGAGTAGGCTACAGGAAGGACTCAGCTGAACTTCAAATCAAATCAAGTTTTATTTATAGAGCACATTTAAAAGCGATTTTTGGTCGAGCCAAAGTGCTGTAGGCCTACATGTAATAAAAGCACACTACAATAACATAAGAAAGAAAAGACAATAATTGACAACAGAAATATAAAAACAAAACACAGGGAAATGTCAGGGGTCATGCTCAGCTCTGACTAGAAGGCCAGAGCTTAGAAAGCCATGATCTATGCTTATGTGTCTCAATCTTAATGAATAGTATACAGGAATAATGTTTCATGCAGTCTGAATTTCCCTAACTGAACCCTCATGTCTGAGTTTGTCAATAGGCAGCACATGAGTATTTGTGCTGACATGAATCCGTGAGTGGGTATTTTGTATTGTTAACGGGCTGAAAGAAATCCATCTGTGCCCATAGATGAATTAGCTCTGATTGAAATCATATGTGGTGCTGGTAACATTGGCAGAGAAGTTAGTTGTTTCTGTGCTTGGACACGATGATTGCCCTTGATGTGTCAGAACCAGTCAGAACTCCCCTCAGTCTTGCAGTAACTGCTGTAGTGCAGCTTGAGGGATGTGCGTGACTGAGATTGGCATTGGAAAGAGAGAGCTGTAGTTCACACACCAAATTTGGGCTTGTTTTATTACCTTCTCTTAGTGTTTAACATCTGTTAGATCACAATCATTCACACGCAACAACAAATATTTTGGATGTAATTCACACATTTGTCTTCCTGGACGCTTTAAACGCTGCATTTTAAGCAACAACACAGTACTAGTGAATTGTGAAAATCTTTTAAAAAACAAGGAGATTCTGTTTTTTAATGAAGAATCTGTATGCAAAGGTACAAGATTTTGGCAATCGAAAGCATTGTGGTTTCTGTTTGTAGTCAGAGTATCGATCAATCACATAAGATCAGGCATTAGATTGATGCAGGTGAACATTACGGGAAGTCAGGGGCAAAATGCAATTTCTGAACTAATTGGCTTTTATCTGATGTTGATTTAGCTCCCATTAGCTTAAACTGGCTACTTGTGAACCTGTGGTGTTGTCTCAACTTGTACTCTATACTGCCGTTTCAAGTTGTTATAGAACTGTAAACAATGAGCAGCATTCAGAAAAAGAGGTAGATTGTTGTATTTGTGAATTATATTTACGGAAAGTATATGTTTTAGTATACCATTGTGTGCGTAAGTGTGCAGAGCGTTTCTGATGGACTTTTTCTATTTGTATTCATTTTTTTTTACTCAATTTTTTCCTATTAGCACCCTCACAAAAGCATACTCTTAAAAAGGGAACCTTTAACTCAGAAATGTCCGACTGTTCTGAATTATTAAAGCCCACGAAATGTACATCTTCATTATAAGTGCATAGAGGAAGCCCAGGCAGATCAATTGTCTGCCTGGATACTTGAAATAATTTTAGTTTGATTGTATTTCTGATTTAATTTGTCAGTCTTTTCTATTCCTTAGCTTTGTTGTTAAAAGAACAATGCTGAGTGCAGGAGGTATACTTGGTTTAGATTTGTCACATCAGTATGGTTAGATTTTAGTTTAATTTTGTTGTCATGGGTTACTTTTATTTGATTAAATAAAACCATTTTGTTTCTCACAATAATGGCATTCATTTTAATAAAAGTACACAGGGATCCAGGCTATAAGAAATGGTGCCAAGCTAATTTTTGACTGCAAATAAGACCCATGACTATAAAGTTTGTTTAGACATAAACAAGCACAAGAAGTAGATGAAAGATGAATGCTAGTGAAGCGTGATAGTGGACAAGTGTTTCCAGTCAATCAAAAGTTCTGTCGGTCATTCAGCAACAGAGAAAGACACTTCATAACCTCTAAAGGAAACAGGTGCTGAGTCAGGAGGAGAGGAATGTCAGAAAAATGGGGAGGGAAGGGTAGCGTGTCTGTGTGTGCATATCGGAGAGAGAGGTGTGTATGTGTGTCTGTGAGAGAAAGTGTGAGTAACGCTGAGTGGAAGCCAGGGAGCCGAGGAGAGAACAAGGGGAGGAGACTCTCTGGGGATTGCGTGCGGACATCAAATGTTTACCTGTAACAAAAAGAAAGGGGAAGGTGTAGAAGGGGAAAAAAGCAGAGGAAAAAAGGCCGTGGTTTACAGGGGTGGGCGGGGACCCAAAGCCTAAAGCATGAGCTTCGCACGCAACTTAACAATACTACCTTTATGAAGACTGTATTGCGTTAGTCAGTGAGCACACACACTCACACACCTACACTTACTCACACACACACACACACAGACACACACACTTATTCATGATACCGCTGGTGTTACACAAACACACACTAAACGATGCGGTCTCACTGCAGTCACCTTGTAACCCTGGAAGAGAGGTGTAAAATAATTGTGTGAGTTCTAGATAATGGATCAAAGAGGCTTTGACTTTTTTGGGCCCACACATTTTACACCAAATAACTGACCCCATCTGTAGAACAGCTGGAGTTCCTGTTTGACAGAAGGGGTACTTGTGTCTATCCAAGATCAACCAAGCACCAAAACTCCTGAAAGCAGATGTTTGGCATTCCCTCTCGTCCCCGACTCTCTCTGCGGTTGCCATGTTCATTTTTCTTCATAATTAGCCAACAAATCAAGACAAAATGAGATTCAGCCTAGTGGAAGCCACAGAGAGCCCCAGTGATTTACAGACAGACTCTTGCTTTCTCTTGGGGTGTCTTTCTCTGTCTGTCTCCCGCTGTCTCTACATCTACAGTATCTTGGCTCTCCATCTCAAGGTTGCCTTATCTGTACCGAGAACAAAAAGCCTGGAAAATCTTAGGCTGGTGTAACACTGATAATAGATTACTTAACAATAGCCACAACAGGGATTTATATTTACAGCTCTTTATTATTATATACCTTAACAGTACATTAGTTATCTCTGTGAAACTGATCATATCTGAAGAGTAGTATCCTTATTAACTTTGAAATACTCTCCAGAACAATAACAACAAAAATGTTATACTTTTTGACTGTTTAACAGCTGAGGAAATATAATACACTGCATTTCATAAAATACTGTAATAATGACATTCATACAAAGTGTTCATAGGCCAATAACACTTAAAACCAAACACTCTCTGTGTCCTTTTTCAGTACTTTGTTTCTTCTCTTTGATTGGAAGTCAAATCTGTCACTCACAGCTATGATTGGCAGCTTGCGTGTAAAAGGCAGAGTTTTGGGGGATTTAGCCCAGGGCGTCTGCGGTCAGCACAATATGTGTACTATAAATAATTTGACTCTGTATGTCGTGTGAGTGTGTGTGAGCAAGAAGAGAGAGAATGAAAGAGAGGGAAAGAGAGCTACACACACTGGGCTCAGGGCTTCCTCTCCTGTGAGTGTCTGCAGTCAGAGCGCAGGTACAATAGGGAGCATTGTTCGTCTGGCAGGCCTCTGCGTGCCAGCTCCCCCTCCGTACCTGTGCTTGGAGACAGGTGTATTTCTCCTAGTCACGCATAGCCCAGGCACACTCCCAGCTGCCTACACACAGCCTGCCACTGAGAACACACACACACACACACACACACACACACACACACACACACACACACACACACACACACACACACACACACACACACACACACACACACACACACACACACACACACACACACACACACACACACACACACACACACACACACACACACACCTAGAAAAGCATACAGAGAGCAGATATTCATTTTATTCCTCACAGTAGATCCCTAATTTAAACCCTTAACATTTACATGTTTCTAATTCAAATAAATGTACACTTTAAAGCAAGATTAAACAGGTAAAATGGAGCCAAGATGTATGTCCTGTAAACACACAAACTTTCAAAAATGACACGCATGCAGTTAGACAAATGCATGCCAGGGTGGTATGTAGTATTTATCCTGTAGGAAATGAAGGTGATTTCTGTTTAAAGTTAGTTATTTTTTATGTTTTATTTTCCTTTACAAATAAACCTAGGCACCTGATGCAGGCTGAAACATTCTCATGGTCACACTATGGTAAGGCTCCAGGAAGCGTGTGCTTGTCCAAAGAAATTCCCCCTTTGCTCAGTGTAAGAGAGTGTTGGGGAGGAAGGAGGAATGAGTCATGTCAGTGGTACTGCACTGCCAGTCCAGGCCAACAGTTCATTTAATTTCTTCTTAAGTGGGAAAACATGTTTTAGTAAACATGATAACCCCTTTACAGTTTGACATCTTAATGCGGGGCAAGAGGGGGAAGGCCTGAAGGCAGCGAGAGATAATGGGAAATGACAAGTGCTCAAAAAAAAATACACTTTAATCACAAAAGTTGACATTATAATCTACTATGTTAAGACTAATATAGTAGGTTGGGGAGGGGGTCATTGATTACATGGTCTCCTTTGAGAAAGCCTCCCTTGCAAAGATCTGGCACCCTGAGGTGCTGGAAGTACTCCAACCCTATCAGTCTCATAGCACAAGAGGATTAGCTCCTTATCCTTATAGAAAAAGGGTACACAGCGCATTATGTCTCATTATGTCTCATTGTGTAGAGCAGGCACAGGCCATTTTTTAAAACCGTTTTCCCTTGAGTAATCTTCACTCATGCCACTGTGAAACCTTGCATTGACCCCGGTTTAGCTTCACTTTGCCCGTTCCCATGGATTGGCAAAGGAAGTCAGCAGGCGGAACATGAAATAACATAAGCTGCTTGGAAACCAAACTCAGGTTTCCTGGGTTATATTTACCATATTCATTTCCAGTCAAATGTAGAAATAATAACACCTGTGTGAACAGTGGAGCAGTGGGAAAAAAAGGAGGAAATCAAGTGTGGCAGGCTACTGAGCCTGTGGGCCATGCCAGCAGAAGGGCATTCTGTTAGTAGGAAATACTTATGTCTCATCTAGCTTTTGGTTTCCATGACATCAGCCCCCCCCATACACACACCTAATAATGCAGATCATACTTTAAGATGAGCTGATTACTTAAATAGCGCCAGCATATCCTGCATTATTGTAACCTTCTGTCTTTTGGTCTCATAGGCTCTTGCTCTCTATCCTGTCGCTGGGTTTTGGGCACTCAGAGCCACATAAGGAAACATTTGTTCCCAGTCTGGTTGAATAGAGCCTTGTGTTTGAGGTAGTCAAAGAGATACAAGGGGATAGGACATCCAAACAGTCCAACACAAGAGCTCTGCTCTGAAGCCCCTCTCTGTCTGAGCCGGGCCAGTAATGAATGTCCTCTAGTCTTAATCACTCTCAGAGCAAACACTGGAGATATGACTGGACTCCATTGTCCTCTCTATGTGTTGTATGTTGAAGCAGCAGTTGTAGAGGTCATTGCTTCCAGTAAATATTAGATTTGTTTTAACACAACCAACAGGTAATGACTGCACTGCTTGCATGGACTTTTTGCACAGAGGATATTGCCACATATGCATTTATATATTTCTGCATCACACATGTTAGAGTTGTGCCTTTTGATGTGCATGCTAGGCAATTTGTGCAATTTGCTGCTTGAGAATGTCTACATTTTCTCTTCACTCTCTCAGCCTTGCTCACCCTGGATTCCCTGATGCATTCTTTCTTTTTCCGCCCATCTGTGTGAGCAGTGTTCAGAATAGTTTTGTGCTCTCTGGATATGATTATCCTTGTCACACCAATCTGGAAAACATTTGTGTGCACATTAGCACATACCCAAGAACACACACTAGTGTGAGTAGAAACATGGAGGAGGAAGATGCACAAAGTATTCACTTGCACACATACAATCCTGCAGACACACGTGCATTATGCATGCACACATGGAGAAATAATCATTTTGCAAATCAATTGGTTTGGTTTCAAGGTGGAGTGATTGCTGAAGATGAAAGCAGGATTGCTGCTCCACTGTTTACAGTCATCACCTCGATTTAGATAAGAGATCATTACCTCTGCAAGATAATTGCCTCTGCTAATACTTTAATTCAGCCTTGATTAATGATTAATGAGCTTGGGGTGCAGAATGGCTTTTGTGGAAGAAGCGAGGTCAACACAGTGAACCAGATACAAATGTCTAACCTTCTATTTCTTTCTTTTTCTCAAAAGGAAAAAAATCCTTCACACAGCAGCGGTGGCTTAGGAATGCGAGACAGGAATGCTGTTGAGTTACTATAAAGGGGGTTTGATCACTGAAAACAATGTCTTTGTGTTTTCATCCCCAGCTCTAGTCACGCAATGCTGTGTGCACAAACCTCCAGCAACTTTCAACCCCAGCACACAAGAAAGCCATCAAGTACCTGCAATTGACAGAATTGCGTGCAATTCAGGTATACTCTAGGATTGTACTGGAGCACGGCCAAATGGGGAGTAAAGGAAAAGGTGGAGTGGAGCTTTACCTGCCCTAAAGTGTAATACACACCGTCATGTGGAGATCAGTAACAGTGGTATAGTGGAAGGTAAACCACTTTGACGTTCAATACATTTACGCCAGTATTTAGAAAGATGTTAATTCCTAGTGATAAGTTAATGATAGGATGATACAATCTAGTGTGTATAGAAAATATTATTTATGTGTCTTTTTTTAAGAGGTTATTTTAAGCCACACTTTATCAAAGACTTCCATAATTCACACACTCATTTACAGTATGTTTACAATGTTTTCCTCAGTGTACTTTTTCCAACATATTTTATTCATAGGGAAATCTAATTGTCTTATAACAATCACAGAGTAACACTTTAATTTAATATAACTTTCTTTCTGATTTTAGTCTTTGAGGTTCCAGTCCATTCCAGGGAATCCACTACTTGTCTTGAGTTTTAAGGGAAGCTATGATCCCAGAAATACAAGCAAGCCTGGAGGTGGTTAAGACATGAAAGTGAGGTAAGAAAGACAAGAGATTCATTCATGGGAAGGTGATTCAAGGCACCGACATCCCTGTATCTGTGCACAGCGACAGAAGATCAGTATTACTCACTCACATGGCTCACACGCAAACCTGGGATCAAACTGACAGATGAGTGATTGCACCATACAACATAATTATACCAGCCTATATTCATCACATAATTATTTACTTAGGTTATTATAGCCAGGTAATACAATAAATTGTGCAATTATGCAAACATTACAATTAATTTAATTTAAATCCTCAAAAAGTATAGTCAAAATTCCAGGAGAAACACTTTTTTATTAGTAAACAGGCTTGTTTAACATGGGTTCAAATAATGTGTGTGAGCAAACATGTTTCACCCTCCAACATAAGCAAATTATACAGTACGGTCAATTACACTCTACTGCCACTATTCTTGTTTTGATATGATTATTACATTTTATTTGTATTTAATTTTAATCGAATGTCTTACTCCTGATCTAAAAGAAATAGGTAGCATACAAAATCAACTCTATTTACCATCATGCTTTGCGCCCCTACGTTGGCTGAGGGCAGCATGTGCTGTGCTGCGCTGCTCTGCTCCAACTATGGCTCAGTGCTGCTCAGGCTCTTCACAGGAGCGCATCGTAGTACCGGCTACATAGACGCTAGCTGGAGCTCCAGCAGGGACCATCACTGCACTGGAGACTAAGGATAACCCGGCTACTTTTACTGCCTTATGGAAATAACCACACCGATCAATCTGCTTGATTTACCAAAGCAGCAATCACTTTACGCATTGGTTCTTTTGGCGCATAAAGAGGATTAAATGCTGCTGTTACAGCACTGACACACGTGGAGGAGTTATTGTTATTATTCTTTTTTTAAATTTATGATGGCAGCAGCTGATGGATTCAACGCAGGAGTTGTATATCGTCTTTTAGGATATGAGAAAATAATGTCTCTTTCACGGGATGAGTGGTGTACATGTCTCCTGCTGCCTAAGTCCTGCCGCTGGACCAGCCGTTTGTCGGACAGACGAGTCTCTTGGGATACTTCGCGCGTGTGGCCAGTGTCATAGTTGGCTAACTCTTTGATATGATTTGAACATCGATATTTGTTGCGGTGGATTTTGGCACAACGAAAGGAATATCCTGGAATATATTTTGAGAGCGATGCTCAGCAGATGGCCAGCTGTTTGGATACTGACAGAACGCATCTCCTCCTCCAGCAGGTAAGAAAATGACCTACCTTGAGCACTGAAATGTTTACTTAATATCTGTCATATTTAATGTTGTCATTGAATTATTATAAGCTGTAAAAAAAGGGTCAGGTTGTTCTGTGATGTTCCAAAGGGTACCAAATTAGGACTAACTTCATTGTATTCGCTGTTATTTCACAAATGAAACAACAACGTTGAATAGTGTCTGTTTTGACCAAAGGTTCTGTCATTATCTCAGCACACACTCATTTGGCCTATATATTCACAACCAAATCACTCTTAACAATCAAACTCCTTTGAGATAAGATCCAGTTAGGACAACACTTATTTAGTTAGTGTGAACGGTTTCTGAGGGGGTGTGTTCATACAAAAGTCCTGTCAAATTTGGATTCACCTGTTGATTGGGAGAGCACTGCTCCGTTATAAACCCTCAAAAGTACTCAAATTGATGTATTTTAGACACATGACTTGAATACTCTATTTTCAAATTGAGCTCTTTTTTCACCTGTCCTACACCAGACATAGCCATACACCTGCAGTCCCAGGTGACCACATACTATTCACAGAGCCACGGTCTATAATAAGTTATGAAAGGCCAGGTGCAGTAAAGTAAATGAACAGTGTGGATACAGTGACCATAGAAAGCGACATGCAGTCCACTCACCTCTCCCACAGTGACTCCATTCAGGTGAGAGTAAATCTGTCTCCAGAACTTTGCCCACAGGGAGGGCCTTCAATGTGAAGTGACTGTCAGTAGAGCAAGCTGCTGCTACCTGACACACGGCATGTTTATTCTTAAAATTCAGAAAGATATGGATGATGTGTAGATGCTCCCTTTGAGTGGAACCTGCAGGTGTATGTTAACACAACACTCTAGAGACGATGCACCCTAAAAAGTCAGGATCATGAATGTTGTACCAGTTCAGTGTAAGCATTTCCATCTTTATTGAGCATACTTGTGACATATGTGGCATTGTATTTCAAGTAGTTGTGTGTTCATGCAACTTATCTGATGAAGGAGCTTCCTACACCCCTTCAGCTCTCACTCCTCAATAACGTCCACTTCCTTAGTAATGAAGAATTCCATCTATTGTTGGGGCAGGGGACAGAGCCCCACTATATGTCTGTATACAGCGCAAAGCACAGACCGAGCACCCCCTCTCCTCCGACTCAGCACCCCCCACACACCCCTCCATTAAAGATCTTCTCCAAACAAGACCCCCTTTCTCCACTGAAGAGGGACCCTCTGTCTAATGCCAAGTGACTCTCATGGCCAGCATTGACGGTGGGACACTTGCTTCACAAAAGGAGCTGAAGTGTCAAATAAACTCGGTCAGAGCCCCCGACACACAAGAATTCCTTTATCTGGCACCCTGGGAGGCAGACAAAGACAGACTTTGTGTCAGTGAGCAGGCCTTGACTAAACACTGGGGCTTTTTTTACTCCTCTTCTACCAACTTCTGCCTCCTCTTCCTCCTCCTCCTTTTGTCGTTTGAACGGTGTAGCGGGAGCATGTCTGTTGATGTGACCCCGCTTGCCCAGCATCTGTCCTGCACACAGCCAACATCACCCCTGTGCTGTGTAAGCACCATACAGACACAGATACACCCCTTCAAACCCACTCTCCTACACCCACTTCTCTGACTGCAGCCAGAATCTTTCAAACTTTTCAGACCTACTTTTTTTATTTTGTACATGTTTGTTAGCTGAAAATGACCAAGCAAGAATTTGCTTTCTCTCAGGGCTGAGTGTGCTGGCTGAGCTGTTATATGATATGCTTGTGGTGAACCGCAGTAGAGAGCCATATACACACACCAGGGTCAGAGCCACTTAACAACCCTGTATTTACTCCACCCAACATTTCCTAAGAACTTTCTCATCACTAGCAATTCTTTGCATTAAGTTTCCGCTGTATTCGCATTTGTTTTAAACTTACATTTAACCATATTCAGATACTTATTAAGCTACCCACACCACCAAGACCTAGGATGATTAGCTTATGTTTGTTGTTACCTATGTGAATCAAGTATCATACACACTTCAAACTAAACAGACACTCTTTCCAAACTCTATAGTCTGCATCTTGAAGGTAAAAACCTAGTCTGAATGAAGCAAGCCGAGTGCTGGGAAATGACCTCATAAAGTGTTGAGACAACGTTGAAGCAGCGCCCCTGAGTTGTGGCCCTGAGCTGGAGCTTGCCGGCCCCTGTGACAGACATGTGCATCAGGCCCCCAGGCATGCTAATACAGGCCTGCCTGAGAGCGATAGTCCCCAGCACAGTGGTTAAGGTAAACAGATCAAGTTGCTGTGGCCGAGCGTGTTAATGGTGTGTTTATGAGCTTAAGTTGAGTGGTGATTTATCATGTCTAAACTCAAGGCTCACTTTGGGTCATGGCCTTGATGGAGCTCAGTATCTGGCTTATGTGTGTGTGAGTGTGTGTGGGGTTGTATGAGACATTGCACACAGGTGACAGTACCAACGGAGCAGTGTGACCCCCGATTGAACTATGTCTCGATGTCACGTCCATTGTCGACCTCTGAAGGGACATGTAATACATTAGGAAAACATTTATTAATTACCACTGTTTTTTTTAGCATAATATGCCCTCGGCATTACCTCATCAGACCCCTGGGGCACAAGCCCCAAATCGCAGGAAAATATCCTTCCATCATTAGTGTCAGATAACCTTTAATGAGCTCCATGAGAAATATCAGACTGTAAATAAGCTGCTGTGTATTCTTACATATAGAGCACCATTTACACTCAGTCTTTGTGCATTTGCGTCTGTCTGTCTGTGTGTGTGTGTGTGTGTGTGTGTGTGTGTGTGTGTGTGTGTGTGTGTGTGTGTGTGTGTGTGTGTGTGTGTGTGTGTGTGTGTGTGTGTGTGTGTGTGTGTGTGTGTGTGTGTGTGTGTGTGTGTGTGTGTGTGTGTGTGTGTGTGTGTGTGTGTGTGTGTGTGTGTGTGTGTGTGTGTGTGTGTGTGTGTGTGTGTGTGTGTGTGTGTGTGTGTGTGTGTGTGTGTGTGTGTGTGTGTGTGTGTGTGTGTGTGTGTGTGTGTGTGTGTGTGTGTGTGTGTGTGTGTGTGTGTGTGTGTGGTGTGTGTGTGTGTGTGTGTGTGTGTGTGTGTGTGTGTGTGTGTGTGTGTGTGTGTGTGTGTGTGTGTGTGTGTGTTTAGAATGGACTCTAAAGTTTGTCTGAACAGGAGAACTGTCATTTATTAGCAGTGCAGGAACAATGGGGAGCTTGTCTCCGGGGTGGTGGGGGCCGGTGGAGCCAGGGGAGGGTGGCCTGAGATTGGGCAGCAGCCTCTGACCAAGAACAAGCCCCTGTCTGATGGAGAGAACTGCTGACCCTTCCTGAGTAAATGGCACCTTTGTTTCTAGGTGTATGTGTTTGTGCCTATGTGTTTATGTGTGAGACTGAGAGAGGTTTTGAAAAGCTGGGAGCACTGTGTAAAGTTTTCTTTTCCTCAGCGCCTTGGTGATTTCCCCTCCATTTGTGATTTTCTCTTGACTTTAAGTTTTTTTGACAGATTCTCTGGGAACCTGTTTAAGGAATTGCATATCAAAACATGTCTATTTATGAACAGGTAAGAATTTGCCCTGAATTATAAAAAATGTTTATGCTGTGTTTTGAATTTCAGCTATGAGGACACAAACTTTAAGACCTTTTACTGTCAAGATGCCAAACAGAGGTGACCAATACTCCCATCATAGTGCAAGTGCCTTCAGTTCTTCACAACAGAGTAGCATGTCTATCAAGCTATATACACACAGCTAGGGACCTATGTGATGCTATGACAACAGACCAATGTTAAAAACGAATGAGCTATTTATGTTTTCCTTTGCCTTGTTGTGTGGTGCTCTCTTTCTACTAGCCTACCAACAGTTGTCTTCTCTCTCTCTAATGATGCTCATGAGAGAAAGATGCTTTGTCTAAACAGGGGTGGTAAGGAAATGCAAGGGGGGGGTGTAAGGGAGCAGAGAGAGAGGAGGGGGGGCGGGTAAATGTTGGTGGGTAATGGCAGCAGATTGCTGATTTCCTACAGGGAAACCACAACTTGCATAGAGGGTGGTGTGTGTGTGTGTGTGTGTGTGTGTGTGTGTGTGTGTGTGTGTGTGTGTGTGTGTGTGTGTGTGTGTGTGTGTGTGTGTGTGTGTGTGTGTGTGTGTGTGTGTGTGTGTGTGTGTGTTGGTGTGTGTGTGTGTGTGTGTGTGTGTGTGTGTGTGTGTGTGTGTGTGTGTGTGTGTTGTGTGTGTGTGTGTGTGTGTGTGTGTGTGTGTGTGTGTGTGTGTGTGTTATTCTGCTTTGGGAGTTATCAGGAAGTGGGAGGCTGAGACAGCTTTTGCTAAAGTGAGAGTGTGGCAGGGAGGCTTTAGAGGAAGTGGTGAACATAAGTGGGGGATTCCTTAAAATGATGCCTCTGGGTCTGACTCTTAAAGCCTGTCTTCTTTGATAAACCTCTCTCTGCACCTGGTGTTTAGATCTTTTAACTTGACTCCATGCATCATGGCCCGCTTTTCCCTATTGGGTGATTCAAATCTGGCACACTTCCTCTGAATTTTTATTTTAAATCCTGCTATCCCTGCTCTCCTTGACCTCCTGTGTGAGTACAGCCCTGCAGGAATTAAGTAGAAATAGCATTGGGGAGATGGAGATCACAGAAAGGCGAAAGGAAGATGGGAAGAGGACAGACTCTTTCTCCCAACATGCCTCTCCTCGACACACAGAGCAAACAGCAAAGACACACAGTACAGTATAGGGGCATCTGTGTTGGCCCGGACGCCGACAGACAGCACTCCATTCAAACTTCCTCAGCCACAGAAAGGCTGCATGCATCACCCACCTCCCTACAAGGACACTATGGATACACACAAGAGTGATTGATATGATATGCTAAGAACAGGCCCAAACGTTGCACTCACTACCATATGTTTTTATGGTGATGGATCGTCAGGTGTCTTCTTGGCCTTCCTTGCAAGGAAAAAAACAAAAAACTTTGTTTTGCAACGCTTTAAATACCAGATATTCCTCCTCCTGTTTTCTCACTTGTTCTTTTTTTGTGCTCTCGTTTTGGAGGGAAAATTCTTCCCTTTGTGTTTCCCTCTCACAAATGTCACATTCCACCGAACCTGTGACCATATTCAGCCTTTACTTTGCTGGGTGTGGGTTGCCACGGCAACTCAAGCGCGTTTCAACGAGTCACACCTACACAAGTAAGCAATCCTCATTGAGGAGTTGGGTCCGTTTTTTTCATTCGATCCACTCTTTCAATCCTCCTCCCTTTTCTTTCGTTCTCAGTGGAGAGGATAAAGGAGACATTTTCAGTGTGAAGAGGAGCGTGACATTTCCTGTGTGACCTCCCCGGGACACAGCAGACCACCAGGCTCCTCAGACGTGTGTGTGTGTGTGTGTGTGTGTGTGTGTGTGTGTGTGTGTGTGTGTGTGTGTGTGTGTGTGTGTGTGTGTGTGTGTGCGTGTCTGTGTGTGTGTGTGTGTGTGTGTGTGTGTGTGTGTGTGTGTGTGTGTGTGTGTGTGTGTGTGTGTGTGTGTGTGTGTGTGTGTGTGTGTGTGTGTGTGTGTGTGTGTGTGTGTGTGTGTGTGTGTGTGTGTGTGTGTGTGTGTGTGTGGTCCTGCGCTAGCTGGGAGATCTGTAAGAATCTTGCTGACAGCTTTAGGTGCGTGTCTTTTTTTATTTGCTTTGTTTAAAAGAGATTGAATGAGGTCAATTTAGACTCTACTAAACATATACAGTGCTATTAAGCTGGATTAAGTGTGCTGACATTTAGATTGTGCACACAAATTACAATGTCACATTAAAGCATGTAGGCTGGGAGGCAGATGCTCCCATGTGCAAGGCTCTCCCAGAAGGCCTGTAGGTTTGGCGGTGAAGCTACCACAGTGAACCCAGCTAGACTTGCTGTGGAAGTGGCTGTCAGTGTCCCTGACCAAAGTCTCAGATAAGCATACAGAGCCAAAGTGCTGTAATGACAGCTAAAACGACTGGAAGTTGTCCAGACGTCAGGCTGTCAACACAGTGCATCACTCATTCAACAGACTGAAACTAGACACATTAATTTTCCTCACTGGGTCTTTCATTGGATTTGTGTCACATTTGAAAAAGGATTTTAAATGTTGGTACTAACTTAAGGGCTGTATAAAATGGTTTTATTACGATTAATTTACATGGATTAATATTTGGACTCTCAATCTTTCAACAATCTTGGTTACAGTATTGTAGTAGAGTCTCTGGTTGGTTTTTTGGGTTGCCTTTGTGAATTTGTTAGACTCTGCTGCGCTCTTGAGGACAATGGTGGTAGCAACATCAGCAGTTTACTGGGCTGCATTTCCTCTTCTGGCCACTAAAGATTTGTGGTGCTAATTGAAAACCTTAGTAAGAACATGAAGGGCTTTCAGTAATCTTTGTATTCACATACATAACAGTTAACCATTAACACTGTCAGTCATGATCGAATATAATAATTAATAGTATTATATAACGTTTAAAGTTATGTAATCATAAGTATAGCTTTGCCAAATTCCTCAGTACATAATCAAAGTTCCTATTTAAGTTTTCTTTGTGCTGTCCCAGTGCGATTGGATATCAGTCATCATTGAAAATATAAAATATATTAAATCTCCAACAAACCACCAGTCTGTCAATATATTGATTCATTTGTATAGGTTTAATTGTTTCCATCTCTGTATTAATCCTTAACTTTATTTATATTATCTAAAGTCAACTTTAAAATTGGTTAAAATACCACTCTACAGCCAACCCACCCACCATTGTAAGGATATCCTGAAACCACGTCTTAGTTAGGCCTTATGTATACAAATGTCATTATACAACCTTAAAACATGAACTCCAAACTTATAATGTTGAAAATAATGTACACATTTAACATTTAGCAAAGTCTTGCAAGTTTTGGCATACTGATTGTTTTTTATCTATTTATCCAAGACCCTCTTTATTTATTCTAAATGTTATATAAATATGTAGAACAATTGTTTTATGTTATTATTAAGCATTTTCCACATAGAGATGAATTGTGTAGGACAACATTACCTATTACTGCATACCTTAAAGCAGGGGTGTCAAACTCAATTTCATTGCGGGCCACATTCGCATAAATCGAAAGGGCCGGTTGTAATTATATAAATATAATATATATATACACTGAACAAAAATATAAACGCAGCACTTTTGTTTTTGCTCCCATTTTTCATGAGATGAACTCAAAGATCTAAAACTTTTTCTATATACACAAAACAATTTCTCTCAAATATTGTTCACAAATCTGAAAAAATCTGTGATAGTGAGCACTTCTCCTTTGCCGAGATAATCCATTCCACCTCACAGGTGTGGCATATCAAGATTACATTACATTACATTACATTTAGCTGACGCTTTTATCCAAAGCGACTTACAATAAGTGCGTTCGACCAACAAAATACAAACTTGAAGAAAACAGAATCATATAAATACATCAGGTTTCATAGAGCCAAACATTTCAAGTGCTACTCAACTGGCTTTAGGTAAGCCAGTCCTTTATTAGTATATAAGTGCTCTGTTAATAGTTCTATCGCTCGAAGTGGAGTCGAAAGAGATGAGTTTTCAGTCTGCTGATTAGACAGCATGATTATTGCACAATAAAAGGCCACTCTGAAACGTGCATTTTTGCTTTATTGGGGGGGTCTGGTGGGGTCCGAAAACCAGTCAGTATCTGGTGTGAGGGGTAGGGTTAGGGTAATGTTGTGAATCGAGTGGCCCATGGTGGTGGTGGGGTTATGGTATGAGCAGGCGTATGTTATGGACGACGAACACAGGCCACTCGATTCACAACATTACCCTAACACTAACCCTACCCCTCACACTAGATACTGACTGGTTTTCGGACCCCCCCAGACCCCCCCAATAAAGCAAAAATGCACGTTTCAGAGTGGCCTTTTATTGTGGCCATTCTAAGGCACACCTGTCCAATAATCATGCTGTCTAATCAGCATCTTGATATGCCACACCTGTGAGGTGGGATGGATTATCTCGGCAAAGGAGAAGTGCTCACTATCACAGATTTTTTCAGATTTGTGAACAATATTTGAGAGAAATGGTTATTTTGTGTATATAGAAAATGTTTTAGATCTTTGAGTTCATCTCATGAAAAATGGGAGCAAAAACAAAAGTGTTGCGTTTATATTTTTGTTCAGTGTATATAAAATAATGTATTATATTACATTATTGCCTCTGAATTGGATTATTATCGGATAGGATAATAACTTAGTAATTAACTACGTCTGAAAGCAGAAGTCCAGGGCAAATAATTGCAAGTCTCTTCAGTGCACATGTCACAAAACGAGATGCATTGTGGGACATGTAGTTTATGGGCAACCTTCTTCTGTAAAGTGGCATGTAATCATATAATAAACGTATTATATTCATTGCAAGCTCTTGCAGGGCCACATAAAATGAAGTTGCGGGCCGGATTTGGCCCCCGGGCCTTGAGTTTGAGACCCCTGCCTTAAAGTCACAAAAGCATGTCACTTTTTTCAATGCCACTAGAGGTCAGGGTTGGATCCTTGTCTGGAAACACAACGGCATTCTCCACTGCTTACTGACTGTTAACTACTGCACAGTACATTGGAGTAGTCATTGGAGTCTACTATCTATCTGTGAGAATTGTTTTAGTTCAGGGGATGATTTGACTATTTGGCAGAAAGTATTACAAAATAAATGGTAAAACTTAATGGTTTGAAGTAAATAAGTTATCTTTAAACTTGAACAAAACTAAATGTATGGTTTTTGCAAATCTGCGAATATTAGAGAATGTTTCATTGTGTATAGATGGAGTAAGTATAGAGAAGGTGTCTGAATTTAGATTTTTGGGTGTTATAATGTCCAAAAGTAATTTTGTGTTGAATAAAGCTAAATATGTGCTTGACTACAAGTCAATGCGCATTTTGTATTTTTATTTGATATTGCCATATTTAAATTATTGTGTTGAAGTGTGGGGTAACACCTATATGAGTTAAAACCTTTAATTACATTACAGAAAAAGCTGCGAGAATGTTGCATAATGTACAACCTAGAGAACAAACAAACAATTTATTGAGACAGAATACTGCCAGAAAATATACAAAACAAATTTGTTTTAATTTCAGAGGATGAGCATCACAGGAGGAAATTACATCAGTTTGCACGTACTACTTTAAAGCAGATGTGTGTCTCTGTAGTTGGCGTAAAGACGTGGAAATCTTTTCCGAATGATTTAAAGGGCTGTAAGAACATTTTTATGTTTAAGAAAATGTATAAAGAAAGCGTAATTAGACAGTATGAAGTTGACTTGATTGTGTTCTGGTTTTATGTTTCAGTATTTGTAAGCAACTGTGACTGAAAGAACATTGCTTTTATTTAACTTTGTAATGGTTATTTAATTGTTTTAAAAAAAAAGGACTTTGTAAGAAGGGGCAGGTAAAATAAGGTTTTCTTCTCCCTGCTCCTTTCCACCATGCAAAAACAAACAAAAAAAACCAGTATAACTGTACATGTTTTGTAAAGTGTACATGTTTTGTTTTAAAATAACTGCCATGTGTGGAATAAACAAATAAAATAAAAAATAAAATTCAACTACCAACCACTGTTTCATTTGATCTGAAGAAGAATATTCAACATATTGTACAGGTACTATGTAACAAAACGGTTTCTCTGCATTTGACCCATCCTAGTGTTAGGAGCAGTGGGCTGCCATTATGTACGGCGCCCGGGGAGCAGTGTAGGGAACGGTGCCTTACTCAGGGACACCTCGGTAGCACTTGGTCTTTCCTGGACTTGAACTGGTGACCTTCCAGTTGCCAAGCCAAGTCCCTCTGGACTTCGCCACCACCGCCCCATGATCTGCTTCTGATTCAGCTCTTTAAACTGATTTCCTTTTGAATATTGGTGGTTTCTGTTAAGGTCTCTATTGTTCATTTTTGAAGTCCCTTTTCACTTGTCCTATCAGGGTGTGTGTGTGTGTGTGTGTGCACTTCCTTGTTGTGAAATGTTGACCTACTTGCTTTCAGGTAAAGAGATTTCGGGATATGTAGTTATTCAGGTTTCTGTCAGTTGGCAGTCATGGGAAGTATTGGCATTGGCAGAAGTTTTACACGTACGCAACTTGTTCACCTGTGTGTTGTGCCACCATTATTACATGTTTTAAGATAAATAGTTTCAAACTCTCCACTGATAACTTACTGTTGCATACTGTAATGTAACGATTATTTAGTGTTTTATTATATTTGCATAAAATAGTACAGTTTTCTTCTATTTGCCATCACAAAGTTAGAGCGTTGTATTGTGTATTTTGAGTTTAAACTGTTTTAATGTACAGTGGTGATTTTATTAGCGTGCTCTTTTCTCCTCTTTGCTTGACTGCCCATAACTACAAAGTGTCATTGTTTTCTTGGTGTGCAAAATATTTCTGCAGAACAGTTGACTGCATTACAGTGCATTAGCCACTAGATGCTGCTCTTGCATAAGACTAGAAAGTATGGGGAGAACATTTCTTCTGTAGTACTTATAGCAGTTTTCTACTTGTAATTCCTTAGGTATGACAGTACACTTATTCACTCTTTGATTTTCATTTGTTGTCCAATTAGCTTGTTACTATCCATTAGTGAAACACATTTCCAGAACTTAGAACAAATACAAATCTTTGTGAAAAGCTGTCTCACAGATTGTTTTTAACTTTTCAATATGTTTATTTGTAAATTGTTAAGTAAAGATGCCATTTAATGTATTTTACAATCAGTACATGTATGCAAGTCTTTCCAGGCCATAAGACTGTTAAACACCTGAACTAAAAATATCCATAACATTCACCTGTTTGCAACTTACAAATGATGTATCACTTGTCACTATTTCTATTCTATTGTATTGTATTTACTTGCACTATTTTATCTGTTTATTGTGTTGCACTGTTGGAGGAGCCTCGGACCTAAGATTTTCATCGACATAACTACACTGTAGCTATGTACGAATGACAATAAACACCTTGAATCTTTAGTCCCAAGTTGAATCACTAGATGGCAATGTGGTAACATGAAATACGTTTTCCCCGTCAGAGAAGTCAAAGCTACTCAGCATGTCCGGGTAACCCTGTGATCTATGGAGTAATGGATGAAGATTGGCATTATTATCTTCTTATTGCCTCTCATTCTAGCTCATCTCCCTTTGAAGATCAAAGTGGCCGTGTGCCTCTGTGTGTACCGACACTGATAAACCCAGAGTGAACTCCAATAAAGCCAACTGCTCACTTTGTACATCTGTCGATCCTAACTCCTTTCTGGCCTTACTTCAAAGTTAGAGATTTCAGACAAAAGAAATCAGCAAAGTAGAGGATATCATTTTAAATGTATAGTAGTGTAGTTCAGCAAATAAACCAACAACAGACAAGCTAAGTAGCAATGCAAATCCGTAAACAACCATCTGCAACTAGTCTGGTTGTTTAAATCATGATACGGAAACTTGGTAAGTCCTTTGACGCTTTGTTGGCTTCACTCTGTGAACTTCCGACATTGCAGAACATTGAGAATGAATGAGAGAAAGATGCAGGTGACATGGCCAAAGAACAGGTGGGGCTGCTTATTATTGTGTGACAGTAATAGCACAAGTATAGTGCCAATTACAGTTTAGTTCCCACTGGTTTCCTGTATGCGTCTACTGTTTCAGGTTTATGTGTGGAACGTACAGTCATTTACAGGCCCAAGTGGTCATTCACAATGATTGTTCTTTCATGCATATGGTTAAACCTACAAAAAACGTTCTTTGTGTTCAGATCTGTATTTCAGACCTCGGCAAATTGTCCTTTTGTTGTTTCTTTTGAGAGCTTGCTCACTTTTTAAGCTCTTCCTTTTTTTCTCATTGTGTGTGTGCTCTACATTTTTTAACTTTCACCAATTTGCTTTAAGCTTATGCGATTTCTAGTTATGAATATGAAGTTATTCAGGTTTCTGTCAGTTAGAGATCATTCGAGGAAATGGCATGTGCAGAACTTGTTTACACATATTTCATTTGCGTGTTGTGCAGCCATGTGCACATAAAACATGTTCACTATAAATAGTTTTACCTCATTTAGCCATACTGCATTTTATTTAGTATGTGTAGTAAGAATCACAAGGTAAGGGTGTGTAGCACTACATTGTGTTTATGTATACACACTTATTCAAGCCTCTTGCACTGATAAAAGTCTACTTTCCCATAATCAGCTAATCAGAGTTCTCCATTTTGATTGGTCACTGAGGGGACTTTATCCACCTTGAAGACATGTGCCAAGTCACACACACACACACACACACACACACACACACACACACACACACACACACACACACACACACACACACACACACACACACACACACACACACACACACACACACACACACACACACACACACACACACACACCTTCTAACCTTTGTGATATTTTATAAACTGTGTCCTTTTGTTTATTACCAAAATCAAATTTGAAACAAAGCGTATCAGTTTCTTCTAGTTTTTTGTTATATTCTCAGTGAAAGTGGAGGTTTGCCTTTTATAGATAGCTTGTTGACATTAGCACTTGCGTCAAATCTCATTTTCAGTGTTACAATTGCTAAGCCACACAGCAGTGAATGGTTGCAACACTTCTACATCCTGCTTATCTTCTCCATCTCTTTCTGTATAAACTTTCCTAAATTACTCATCTCTTCATAATAATCGATCACCTAAATTCTTCAGCAGCTTTTGATAACCCCTACCGCGCGCTAGTGGAGCTGAGAACCTGACCAGACGTGTCCAAGCCAGGCAGGTAGAGTAGGAGCTCACTTGCCCTCAGGGAAACGTCCATGTTTTTCCCAAGCTGAGGCAATGTGTTGAGGCATGGCAGAGTGGGTAGAGTGAGCAAGTCAAGGTGGAGCTTTTGATAGAGGAGGAAGTCTGAATGTTTATCTGTCTAGTCGATTTCTCAGGTAAACCTCTGTCTGTTCAAGTTAATCATCAACTCGGGGGTTTCTGTACTTTGCAGGCAAGCGAGGCATTAGGAAAACATGTGTTCATTAACTGCATTTTTCACATTTTAAACCTCAGAATGCATATGCTGGCTGTTGTGTCAACCACATGTTTGCGGCAGTGCAATAAAGCATTAAATGGTGAGCCTTTTCTTTGACTATTTCTAATGATTCTGTGTCTTTGCTCCCTGTGGTTGATGTTAATGGGGTGTTGTTAGTGGCAGCAGCTCCTTTTACAGGCCTTCTCATCGTACAGCAGCACCCCCACTTCTCTCCGCTCAACACTGTTTCACCCTTCCACGGGGGAACCTTCACTGCAACACTGGGCCCTCAGGGATACCATTGGCAATACTTCAATTAAAAACCAAGGGAACTCCTAGTGCAATTATATGAATAACTACATCTTCCCTTTATGCCGCTACCCCCAGTCAGTACTGCAGCTCTTAAATAGCAGTGACCTAAATGGGGTGCACGTGTGTTGGGACGTGTACAGCTGTAGAAAGTGAATTTTAGAGCTTAACTTGTAGCAAAGCTGGAGCACACATAGACGCGTGCACCTACTCTCAAACCAACCTAAACCCAAGAGGAACACATTAGCGCCTGATGCTGTTGTAAGCTTGGGTTTCAGTGTGGTGTAAGGAGGGGAGTTTATGAGGTGGGTACGTATGTTTGTGTGTGTTCCTCTGTTCGTTTACAAAGCCTGCACTCCTCTACTGTCAACGTTGCCTACCTAGCCTCTTCCAGACATCTGTCTCTCCCTTACACACATACAGTATATGCCTCTGTCACCTTCTCAGTCAAGTTCATACAAGCTGCAACTTGAAATCGAACCCGGTGTCCCAAAATCTGTGCATATTAAAACAGGTTATCCACCTCCAGATATATTGTTACTGCAGTGACATTTCTAAAATCAGGATCAACTGTATGAATAGTGCATTATGTGCACTGTGTGGCCTGTAAAGGCAGGGAGGTATGGGAAAGTTGTACATGTTTACTTTTACTTAGAGGCTTGATGGAGAGCCTGGTGGCCTTGAGGACAGGGCAAAGGTCTCGCAGGTGAGGTCGGCCTTTTCCATCCCTTCCAGAAGTGTGGCGCCATGCATCAACCCAGCTGGTCTGTCCTCTGGATGGCCACGACCAGGCAAACCGGGAGAAAAGGCTGAGAGCAGTTTGAGAAAAGGTTTTGGAAAATGTGAGTGAAGTGGTCGGGGACCTGGTGGTTACTGATGGCAAGTTTCCCTCCTGCCAGCTGCCAGCTTATCGACTTTAACGATGTAAGCGAGCGATGGCCAGTCCCTCTAACCCCTGGGTCTCCGTGTCCTTCTTGCCCGCCAAGGCAGCAAGAATGGCAGCAGCACACCAATAAAGCCCCACATGGTTCTGATTGAGGGGTATTAAAGTTCACTTTTCTTCGCTGGCGTTCACCTATTCGCTGAATCATGGAGATCAAAGAAATTGGAACAGCCCGGCACGTTTGATAAAAGTTGCGCCTCAAAGGTCTTGCTTTCTCAAATTGTCTCAGTGTAGACTTCTTTAATAATCTAATGAACAGGTTTGCTTAAATAATATAACCACCAACCTAGGGCTGAACTGATTTCCCAATTAACAACTTTTTAACACAACAGTTTTTCCTTGCTTTTTTAAAACCTTTCCTTTAGGGCACTGCAGGGCAAAAATGATTTGTTAGTTCCCTTCTTACTGTAATTGTAATCCTACCTTTCCTATTACCTTGTTCCCTTCTCTTCTCCTGCACTCTTCTACTGAGCTGTTTTGGAAGGAGCTCCAGGGGCAGTATTCATTTAAGAGTCGGATATAAACAGGCATTAAAAGGCAGCGTGGTCTTAATTAGCTGTAGCTGCTGGTATGTTTGGTGTGATTGTGTAATGTTTATACTTCAGTGTGTGTGTGCGTGCGCAGGCTGTGTCAGGTCACCTTGCTAATCACCCTGCCTGCGCTTTATTGCCCTATGCGATGTTGTAACGATGCTGTAGTGAGAAAGACTCCTGTCACAGTGACATTGATGACTGATAACTTTTAATATCAGCAAGAAAAGAGTCAAAGTTGCTTTTGTAGCACAAAAGCACAAATACATACCTTATCTTACTTTTTGCAAGATTATGCCTACCTTTACATCACTAAACATTTTAGAAGTAACAAGACAGAATGACACTGATTTGTCTTTCTTAACCAACAAATATCTTGCACATTTACAGAGGCTCCCATAAGGCTTGGCTCAGTGTGTGACTTGCTTTTCAAATTGGTTGTTTTGTGGAAGGCAACAGAAAACACATGAGCTGGCAGAGTTTATGAGGCAATGTAGTGTAGTTGCGGTCTTTGAGTGCAAACTGTGTGCGTATGTGTATTCCAGAGCCAATGGTGTACTTATCAAGGCTTTCTCATCCTGACCACCACTTCTCAGGTGTATATCACTGATCCTACAGTGATTATGAAAAAAATAAGTGTCTAGTTCCGTAAAACTACCTGCCCCTGTACTGTACAGTAAAGCTATGACATTTTGCCCAGTCATAAAGGAACTACAAGAACCATAAAAACACCTTATGATGTCTGGGTTTCTGTAGCCAGGCTATTAAGCTATAAAGCCCTATTGTAAAAACCTAGATTGAAGCGATATAGTAGAGGAGAGTGCAGCAAAGATGAAAAGGGCCATACTTTCATAAACCTACAGTGGGCTTGGTTCTTACCGGGAAGCACACAGGAAAATTCTTTGAATTCCCCGGCCTCACACCCTCACTCTACTTTTGCCGCCTTGCAGCCAATACCTCTGGCTACATGCACTTGTTTGTGGCACGTTTGACGTCAGTTCCTCAAATAAACGAGGTTCCTCCCTCCTGCTTAAAAAATATCTTTCACTTTATAGCTCGTACATTGGACTGAATGTGATAAGAGAGTATTAGGTGCAAAGGGATATTTAACCTGGCCAATACACTAATATTTAGCTACTACTGTGTAGGTGGGCCAGATCACACAACTGTCTGACCATACTGACTCACTAACCCTCCCCGTTTCCTTTATCCTTCGCCTCTTCTATCTATCTTCCTATAATTGTGTCCCAGACCCAGACATGTCCATAAATAAACGGGGTCTCCCTCTCCTCAACCAGACCCAAGCCATGTTTATGTTCAGGCCTGTGATGGGGGGCCATCTGGACCACTGGGCCATGCCTCACCGCCTCTCTCTGGGCTCAGGTGGAATCAAGATGTGCCACCAAACACCAGCATCTGCCTAATGGACTAACAGAGGCTTAAAACATAACCATCGGGTCATTGGAGATATATATTTTTAAACTTTCATTGAAGATTAAACAATCCTTGACTCGTGTTCCACACATTTTAGTTTTAACACTTTGCAGTCTTAGCGTAGCACTTCAAAACAAGAAAATAAAACGACTTATCAAAGAGTCACTCTTGTTTTATACTGTAGTTATTTATTCTGTACCCCCAAGAGCATTAATTATTTTTGTAAATGTTCAGTTTTCTATTTGTAATTAGGCTAAAACTCAAACTGTTAGGTCAGGATGGCATAATCTTTCAGTTCCTGCTTTACTTTTATGCAATCTGCAAAGAAAGTGAGAATATTAGTCATGACAGACAGTGGAGGAGATTTAGGTGTATTTACATTACCTGGATGTGGTCTTCATTTCATTTGCTCCAGGAGCCATGCTATTAAAACTAATGAACACTTATTACCTCAAGTTGGATCCTGAGCTCCTTGCTAAACATCTCTTCTGTAGCTGTTTGTTTTACTTGTACCTGATTATTCAAACAGAGCAGTAAAACATGTGGCTGAGTCTTTGCCTCTGGTCTTTACAGGTTGTCTCATAAACAGTCTGATCTATGATTCGTGATTGGACCTGAGAGTCACAGTTTTTATAAGAAAGAACACGGGTGGTCTTCGTTTTTTTGCTAATCATCTTGGACTGAAACTATAGTATTTTATTTACTGTGCAATCTGACGTCCTACATGTCAAATCTTCAGGATGCTATGTTGAGTGGTTTTATTGTTGAACACATTGCAGGCTTTGCAAACTTACATTTATTTGTGTATTTCCATGTCCCTCGTCTTGTCGAGGGGGAATGACACATTTTCTTGGTATGCTCAAATCAAGACATCTGCTTTGCAAATGTGAAGGCACATGGAGACTGCTGTAAGACTCCTCAGCTGACACACAGTTTTATGTATTGTGATATCAATAATGCTGACAATAAGGACATGCTTTTTGTGTCTCTTACTTTTATTGTAGGTGGAAACAAATTACATCTAAGTGTGCTAAATTCACAAGAGTAAAATGCATGCCTCTTGTTTCTAACCATGCTTCTTATTACGTTTAGATTATGTTATGTTAGGATTTTTGAAAATATGCCGTTCCTACAGTTTCAATGTAAATGATGTCACCAGTCTCATCCCATCGCCTTTTTATTATGTTTCCACACCAACAGGATTGAATAGCTTGATGGCTTAATAATTGTTTGCTGATCGCCAGGTGTCAGAGGAAGATAATTAGCCGCAACTGTGTGTGTGTGCAAACAGTATGCCCATATATATTTCTGTGTACATGGCAGCTTCAAAGTGTCACTGCAGATCATCGGTGGCATTAGAGAGTATTAGTGAGTGACACATGAGTGTGTATTTCTTTTCCCCTGCTGAGACCTTTGTGCTGCATAAATCAGCCCGAACAGCTCGGGTATTGTTGAGGGAAGGAAAGAGCCCTTTCTTTTGAATCCTCTCCCGAACACTTGTGGTTTTTAATATGATATGTGCATACGGAAAGCATGGTCAAATAAACAACGTGTAAAGTTTCCCTGTCTGTACCAATCCGTCAAAAAGGAGATGGAGCTCAACTTTCACCCTCCGGCGATGCTTCACTCCCACCAAACCCCTCCCACTGCCCCGCAGCCCCTATCAAACCCCAGCTGGAATTTCCCTGGAGTCAGAGTTAGCCATTTCTACTAGTTTAATGAAATATTGTTAGAAGGCAGGCCACTTAATGGCACCTTTGTTTGTCAAATACAAGATAAAAGTGCACCTTCGAGAGAAAGGGGAAGAAAAAAAAGGAGAATGGGGAGGAGCGAGTGAGCTAAGACAGAATGCAGCGATAAGCCTGAACATGAGAGGCAGATTGAGGGAAAGACAGACTGGAAGATAAAAAAAAAACCTTTCCTGTCTGCATTTCTGACATTACCTCTGCACCCTTGAGGAGAAAGCCTATCAGCCCATTTAGCTGAAACCTTATATGGTGAAATTAAACAGTAGGGCTTCGTAAGGCTGCTATGTCTAGGTCAAAGCAATGGCACTAACACTCTTGTACTACATTTACTTAACAGGCTTATCATTGTAAAAATCTGTAATTGGATATAGAACACAGGGCACCACACCTATACATCTAGCTCCATTATAAAGGCCTGTGCTGGCTTGATACTTGGACTCCACCTACGTCAGTGACACAGCTGGCTCTCTCTCTCTCTGTGTGTGTGTGTGTGTGTGTGTGTGTGGTGTGTGTGTGTGTGTGTGTGTGGTGTGTGTGTGTGTGTGTGTGTTGTGTGGTGTGTGTGGTGTGTGGTGTGTGGTGTGTGTGTGTGTTGTGTGTGTTGTGTAGTGTGTGTGTGTGTGTGTGTGTGTGTGTGTGTGTGTGTGTGTGTGTGTGTGTGTGTGTGTGTGTGTGTGTGTGTGTGGTGTGTTGTGTGTGTGTGTGTGTGTGTGTGTGTGTGTGGTGTGGTGTGTGTGTGTGTGTGTGTTGTGTGTGTGTGTGTGTGTGTGTGTGTGTGTGTGTGTGTGTGTGTGTGTGTGTGTGTGTGTGTGTGTGTGTGTGTGTGTGTGTGTGTGTGTGTGTGTACACACAGGTTATAGACTATATCAGTCCCTGTTGTACTTAGTCGTTCTACAGTTTTGCTCTAATGGGTTTTGAGACCTCGCAACAGCACGGAACCTCCTTTTACTACCCGACTTTCCCTGTTGGTACTGAATATCATAGAACATGCTGGCAACTCGGCAAACAATGGAAAGAACAGATTATAACATTACAGCATGACGTTACAACTACATATTTAGTGCACGATTGGGCCCTGGGCAGCTGTGTAAAGTAAGTAACATAAAGAAACAGAGCAGGACAGATTTGTGCCAAACATTGTGAGAGAATATCCTGGCATGCCTATGGAAAGAGTTGTACGTCCTCAGAGTATCTTAACCGTAGCTACTGAAGGAAATATTGAATGCTCACTGCAGGGGCCTTCCTCTGTTCTGTCCTAGAGAGAGGGTGCCTCCGAAGTGCCTGATAGCACACGTTTTTCTTGGATGCCTCACAAAGTCTCCCCACACATCTGAAGATGTATTTTTATCACAGAACAGATGACAGGGATAATCCTTTGGTATCTTGCCACCCTCCTTTCAACTGACCGTTCACTTCCTCTTTTGTTTTGGTTTCCCTCCCTTTCTTTGCCCCCTCTTAGCAGGGAATCCCTCCCTGTAAAGAACGGTCAATTAAGTAGTTTAGTTGAGACCATTTTGGAGGTGTTGATTGTATGAAAATTCAGTGACAAGAAGAGGGTTGTGACTGGCCTTCCAACAAAAGAAAAGAGGGAAATGGAGCCTTTTTGATGAGATTATTTTACCAAGGAGAGTTTGTGTCACTTCTGAGGGGTTGGACACAGACCTTTGAAAAGTGGACCACAAATGAAGCAGAGATATCTTCCAACCCCGGCTGGTTTTGTTACACAAATGGTTTAAATCAGGTATTTAGGACATCACAGACACGTTTGTAAGTGTATCATTGCTGACCTTTTTCTTGGATGTTGAAAAAATGTCACAGTAACATCAACAAAGCAGAATAACACCCTTGTCTGTCCACACACACACACACACACACACACACACACACACACACACACACACACACACACACACACACACACACACACACACACACACACACACACACACACACACACACACACACACACACACACACAGTTTCTGATCAGTTTAATAAGATTATGTACAAATGACTAGGCTTATGACACAGCAAAAAACATGTGATTAGGATTCATAGAGTTATGGTTTTAAAGCTTTTAGCCATCTACTTTTTTCATTAAGGAAAATACATTTCACAAGTTCAGCCCTGCAGTTTCCTTTTCCAATCTTCTGTAAACTTTTATTCAAACAAAGTTTTATAAATAAATGTACTTGTCATTTTTTTAAATAAAACTTTCATTACATGTGATTAACAGAAGTACACTTCAAATGCATTTATGTGACTCTGTCCAAAGCCATTTTTAAGTCTGTAGGTCTGTAAATTGTAGGTAACATTTATTAGTAATTACTTGGAGGTTGGATCTTTTCTTATGCTTCTCAAACTAAGGAATTCCTATTCAGCACACACTCAGCCGTACAGGCACATCTAATCCACCTTAAATTGATGCGTAGCAGGCTATTTATGCCGTCAAATGTTAGATTCAAATGGGGCTGAAAGAAATGCTTTCTGTGTACAAAACATAAACGAGATGTGCTTTAGAACAAACTCCGTGCTGTGCTGCTGGAGAGGAGAGAAGAGGTAAGGGAGAGGGAAGGGGAGGGGGATAATTGCCACATTAAGGGGAAGGAATTCAAAATAAAAGTAATCTCCAAATCCCTTTCACCCCCCAAGAGGTTTACAGTGAGCATGCTCCGTCTTGTTGTGAGACACAAGGAGAGTACAGAGAGAGTGAAATGGAGATGGAAAGAAAGAGGGCGAGGTTCTGATCGAGGTAACCAACTGGCTCCTTACCAGGATGAACTTGTGTGGGAAAAGTTCACCCAGAAGGAGTAACTTTGTATGGAAAAGCTTTTTAGCCATCTCTAAGTTGGTTTTGCCGTGTTTGTATTTGGGTGAAGTAGCTCTGATGACCTTTGCTGCCAAAGCCGCATTTGCATTTACTGTTCTTTGCCGGCACCTTTCCCACAGTGCCCCACTCAGTAGCTGAATGGTGCATCAAGACCAAGGAGCGTGTTTTCAGCCTAACCAAACACACTAGCTAATTGCACTGACTGGCACATCTTCAAGAAAAGTATGGACAAGTGAAGGGAGTGTGGACATCATTAAAATCAGCTGCTTATGTGTTTGGTTGGACTTAAAACAAACTCTGGGGTCACAACAGCAGGATTGAAAACCAAGGTAGCTGAAGGCTTTCAAAGCACACATTCTCCCTTGTCTTTCTGTCCAATTTGACCATCAACTATAGGGACTTTCTGAATAAGCATTAGCTGTTTAAGAAGTCACTCCATCGTGTTCTTTGTCCGAAGATGAGTAAATTGCCAAAAGTTGCGTTGAGGCTGTGTCACCTTGCGAGCTGCAGAAGCGGGGTTAAAGGCCTGCTAGATTCTACTGTATGTCACCTCATGGTTTGATCTCTCACTAGGACATATGGTGCGGTGTATTTTTATAATGTAATCATTCCTCCTCCTGCATCAACACAGTTAAAACTTTCTTCATGCTGGGGCAAGAATTCAGTCAAGAGCCCTGCTGACCCAGACACAGCAGAGCATACACAATGAAACTAGGGCTTTGGCAACACACAAAGCACACATGGACACACAACAGCACACACTTGCCTCACAAAACAGTTCTTGCTGCCCAAAAGTTGCTTCACTTCCTGCAAAGTTGTCTAGAGTAGCTTCAGTATTGTCTTACCGTATTTGACATCTCTGTTATTAGTGGAAACATGGGTACATGTGAGCCCTGATGAGAGTTTTTATTGGTGCGATGTGTTTACCT
Organism: Gymnodraco acuticeps; assembly: GCF_902827175.1. Classification (NCBI taxonomy): domain Eukaryota; kingdom Metazoa; phylum Chordata; class Actinopteri; order Perciformes; family Bathydraconidae; genus Gymnodraco; species Gymnodraco acuticeps. The sequence goes on from NW_022990238.1 coordinate 2,978,141, forward strand.
GACCAAATATAACCTGTGGTATGCTGGAGTGAGTCATCTTCCGCTGTGAAGGAGGGACGGCAAGGTCAGCTAGAGTTCTTTCCTGCAGGAGCACTTTAAGTGACACTGATTTGGCTTTCAGGTAGTAAAGGTAATTAAGACTATTGAACTAGCCTATAATTATGGCCTCTCCCCATGCGTCACCTATGTCTCTTTCTACTCAGATTATCAGCTGCAAATAGCTATACTGTATGTTGTTGAACACCTGTTTAGTGCTCTACCTATGGCGTTTGTTTCTTGTGTTGCTGCAGACAAAGAAATACTTCTTAAACTTTCCATTCAACTTGGACAGATGTATTAACCCCAGTGTTAGAGAAGTTATTGCAATCGAAAGAAATATCACCTAACTTGCTGTGTGGCACAGGAGAATTAAAGGCATGATTGAATGGGATTGTCTTTGCCCCCCTCCCAGCTCATTAGGGAAGCATCAGCCTGGGTTTCAGGGTGATGACAAGCTGATTTGGTGTGATGGGGTGCCCCTTCGGATGAACATGCCATCTCCTTGGCTGCCGGGTGAACACTGTGCTCTGTGTTGATGGGGACGACGGGCACCGAGATCACATTTCCAGCAGAAGCAGGAAGTGAAAATTGGAGGGTTCCTCTTACCAGGCCTCTTCTTTCCTCCCGGTCCTACACAGAGGCAAACTCAAACCATGTGTGTTCTCACCCCATGGACCTCCGCATAAAGCCGGACTGCCTGGCTTGTTGGCAAGTGCCGCGATCTTCTTAACAACATGTGATCTCAGGAAACATTCAGGCCCTCCCTCTTGCCATTGTTATATGAATCCCCCCTCTGTGTAACGCCATTGGGGTCCCTCGGGGAAAGTGGTAAGCGATTCCTCTCTGTGTCCGGTCTCCAAAGACACCCCCTCCCTCCTGCTTGGAGCTTTCATTCAAGGTTAGGCACACGATGAATGTGATTGAGGAAGTACAGTAGTCTGTCCCCAGGGCCAAAGGTCGTTTCCTGATACTCAAGCTGCCACGGGTTAACTAGGAGCAGATTAAGAAAAATGGCTTAAACTCACAATGACAATGGATGAATTAGCCACCGATAGTGATGTAGTTACACAGTAGTTACAAGAACTGGTCAGACTTTGTTTGTAGTTTGAAGCCGATGGAAAACATAATGTAATCATTACAAATATTTTGTTTATGATTTTTTTTTTTCTTTTCGTATGCATCTATATTTCTCTTTCATGTTGGAAAAAAAGGGCCTTTAGCACTTACCTCCCCTTAAAATCACCCATATCACTTATGTGATACAAACTTGCAAATAATACAGTGTAAAAAACATGTCACAAAGGGAGCATCAGTCATCTATTTCAGAATACACATGTTCACTGTATTAGATGTATGCATGTATGCATTTAAGCTACCTTAGTGCATTTTGATTTAAAATACCTGTATACCTGATTGTGCACAGTGTTGTAAAAGTCAGGATATTCTAGTCATTGCTGGCATGGGAATACCCCTAAGATGAGGTATTAATGTTGATGGAAAGCAAGGCTCAGGCTGTTTAGATGAAATACCTGTCTTTGCTTTCAATCCTTGCACTTCAAAATAACTGTTTACAGAAAACATCCACTGATGAGGGGATAATCTGTCAAAAAAAAGTGCCACTTCTTTCTTTCTCTCTCTTACTGACTTCCCTTGGTTCCTACATTTTCATGAAAATAGTTAATTCAACCCCAACAAGGCATATAGGCATTATAGTATTGGAAAAAGAAAATAGAAAAATAAATGTTGCTGTGTTTTTTGCATTTCTGCAGCCGTTGTCATGCCTTTTTGTAAAGGGTTGTTCAGATTCCTGCCTCGTTCTTCTCCTCTGTCTCATGAGAAAGTCGTCTCTAACCTAACTCCAACCACCCATTTTTTGTAATGAGACACATTGTATGGACACCTGTGGGCTGCCATTTCCACTGGTGGGTGTTTGAGGGCTCGGGGCGTGTCAGCATTGCCAGCTTTTAATCGAGACGCGTTGACTAATCGCCCAAGGATTAGCCTCTTAGACAAGGCCTCTTTCATTCTGACACTCCATATACCTCGAAGACTTTGTATGGAGATGGAGAGGGCGGGGGCGAATACATTTTTGCGGGGCTGGGGGTAAGTACAGATGGCAAACTGTACCTGGATGTGCTTTGTTTGATCATGCCTGAGGCATCTTTCCCCAAGTTCTCTAACTGGAGACAGCTCTGCATATTTCTCACAGCAATCACATATTGTGCCTCAAACAGCGGAGAAGAAGGAATACGTTTGCACCGCTCCTTCCCTTGTGCTGTGGTTTAACGTTAAAAAAAACATTAAATAATTATTTAATATTGAACTGATTTTGAAAAACATATTGATTGTACCATCTCACTACACCCCTTTCAAACCCTCTTCATACTGAATGGATGTTTCTCCAGAACATTACCCTTTCTACAGCCCATTTATAGACACACACACATCTACACAGACATTCTCTGGGAGAGATTGAGTTTAGCATGCTGTGAATGGTTTGTGTATGTGTGTTTGGGAGTGGGCTGTGGACCTGTATATTGTTGTATGTAAATGAAGCGGGGAGACACCGCCAGAGCACTCTAGCATAGCTCGAAGCTGATGTTTCCCAGACCCCCTTGCTGTATATTTTAGGGTTTTATGAGGTCATTTGTAACACATAGCAAATAAACGCACATAGGCAACCCATGCGAACACAGTTGTAGGCACAGTTATAAGGTCAGAATCCTTACATTGCACATGCATCTTTTAATGACCAGTATTAACTGTTTAAATGTACCTACGGTCAACTGACTAATGGCAAAAGAGCATTCCAAAGATTAAGCATAACACTCCTTCAATCTTTTTTTTTTAATAAAAAAGGGGATTTAAGTAGACGCATCAGAACAAGAGATATTATCTTTTATTTACACACATTTCTTTTCAAACCAAGTGCTTGCCATAACCCTCTATGCATCTAGTCTGGTGACAGATTGCCTTATCCATGCATATAATATCCTACACCTGACATCATGCAATAACTAATTTGCAAGAAAACACATTTTTTGTCCAAGGTCCTTGAAATAAAATTCCCTTATATTCAAGATTCTCAAGGTGTGACGAGCCGTTTTTCAGGAATCTCCATTTGTACAGTTTACTTCTAAAGCCTGTTGGTTTCAGATTTCACACACCTATCAGAGTAACCTGTTACATACTAAGCCCTCCCTGAATAGAACAGGCTGCAGAGCAAGCACAGGCCAAAGACAAGCTTGTAACATGACAAAGGAGGGCAAACAGCACAGTGATTCTTCTCCTTTTCAAAGGCTTCTGTTGGGGTAGCACGTTCCAGTGGTCCCCTATTGTTCCCTCGATTGACTCTGACTAAAGTGTGTGTTTGTACAGAGCAGCCCTTAACAGGCAGGCTGGGATCATACAAAGTTATTCTTGTGTCTGATTTGTCATGATGACAGCTTTTGTAAAGGTCACGCCTGTGTGGCAGGCAGGCCGGGCTCAGGTGTGCAACGGCAGCCACGTGTTTGCTCAGTGGTCTCATGTGTTCTTTCAACTGTGTGCACACTCAAGTTGCCCTGGCTCAAGCAAACATAGATGAAGAAATGTGCAAGGAGGAAGACATGCGATTAAGTATCAGGCTCGTAGATTAATAACAATCTCTGCCTGGAAATGGATTGGAAAATTATTTTTATTTTGTTTAACAGGGGGAATTCTCAGAATCTGTTTCTCTGTACTGTGCTTGCTCTTGACTACATACTGTGGCATGTTATTTGTGTAGTCAAAGGAGCGGCCTGGAAGCCTGTTTCACACAGCTGGTGTGGAAAATGATAGCAAGGAAATACATAAAAAGTACTAAACCATTTATGTTTGGGGAGATAGAAAAGTAAGACATACTTTACAGCGAATGGGAGGAGCAAAGTAGAAGCTGAGGCTGCAGGATATGAATAGGTGTGTGTGCATGTGTGTGTATGTGTGTGTTAAAAGGTGGTGTTTACGAAGCACAGGGCTGGGAACTAAGTGTTTGGCCCTCCAGGTGTGTGTGCTGGTGGTTGTCGGGGCTTGTGAGGCCCGCTGCGGAGGTGGCAACGTGACAGCGGTAATGATAGGTTGTGGCGGGTGAAGACATGAGTGTGTGTGTTGCTGCAGGCAAGTGCTACCTTGGCTCATAAGACACACACACACGCACATACAAGCCTGCGCACACAGTCAACAATGTACCTAAAATTCAGACTTCACATCCCACGCAGCCGGAGCAATTAGGCACATGACATCAGGACAAGTGAACACTTGCGAAGTGAGGAGGGACACGTTTTTAAGTCTGGGGTCAGATGATCATTAAGCAACCAGCTCTGTCAAAAATACAGGTTGTTGAATCAGGTGACAGAGAGTTCAAGTTCAGGTTGAGTTGTAATCTAGCACAGCGGGTCAAGTGCCTCTGCCCGTCTGATTGTCTTTGACCTGTTGACTTAACAAGATGATCTGTGTTTTTAGCCCTTCAGGGGGACTTGACACCAAGACTTACAATGCACACATACATGTGAGGGTCTAACCCCCTGATCCCACCGGAAGCGTCTGCGCCGCGCTGCGACCTCCTCCTGCGTCGTAACCCACCAGGCGCGTTTCGAAAGGTTGCGGAAGCGGAGCGTCGTGTGTGCAGCCTCGCAGTATTTCACCAGACCCGCTGTGCCGCGTCAAAAATAGGATTCATCCTATATTTTAGAAATTCCTTGCGGCGAGGAGCTTCTGGGACGCTTCGAGCCGCGGCGCAGCGGGTCTGGTGGAATAGCACCCGTTGACTAGAGTGGCCGCGATCGCTAAAAACGCCGCAGTGCAGCGCAGCGCAGACGCTCCTGGTGGGATTAGGGGGTAAGGACAGAGGGTGTCGTTTTCTCATACTGATGCTACAAACTGTGCTGTTGTATTTGTTGTAAAGTGTCTTTATTGTAAAGTATTTTTACTGTATGTACAGCACTTTGGCTCGAACAAAAATCGTTTTAAAAATGTGCTATATAAATGAAACTTGATTTGATTTGATACGTTTGAAGCCATATTTGATTTTGGTTTAACCTGGTTTAAAGAGCACCAAAGTGAAGTCTGTAAACTATCAAAGGCATCCAAAGTTTTATCCAAGTATATTTTGCATCCAAACATATTCAAGCACTATTTCAATTTTAGATTTTGAACCTAAACAAATAATAATATTTCATTTCACATTTTCATTTATAATTTAAGAGAGAAAATAAGAAAAACAGTCCATTGCACCCTCAGAAGATCAGTTTTAAATGCATTTGTCAAAAATAATTCTGTGTCATATTCCAATTTCCTCGGAGCTTAATCCTCTAAAAATAACTTTGAGGAGCAGTTTTCCAATCCCCACTTACATGCTCTTAGTCACAAAAGACTCTCGGTTCTGCAGATGTTTAAATTAGTTTCTTGTTTTATGACAAGCACATACCTGGAGCTCATTAGTGGGATCTCCGACACACTACCCTCTCCTGTCATTTACAGTAATGTGCTAAGATAATAGTGTTGCTCGACAAAGATGCTCATTGTTGTGGCTTGTAGCAAAGCCTTGCATCTCTGGGAAACAGAACTTGCTGTGGCTAGCCACCCCACACAATAAAGCTCTCAGGAGGACCTTTTCAGTGCTGGGGCGCTCCACAGTGGTCTCACCACTCCGGCCGCATCCGTATACCCGGTGCTGCGCTTCTCTCTTCTGTAATACCGCAACAATGCACACATACACATGTGCACATATAGTACAGGGGGAGAGACAACAGGCGAGCTATTGTCTTTTCTTATATAGGGTGGACTTAGAGCTACTCATGTCTGCATGTCTGATCTCAAAGTATGGACTGTTTTTTCTTTAAGACTCCCAAGTTGCTGCTAAATGTCAAGATGACTTTTAAAAATGTCGGCTCCCTTTCAACCTCTCAAAAGTAAGACTTATAAGAGTAATGACACAGAGGGCAAATTCCCCTGTCATGTTGAACTTTGCAACTTTCCTCAAACAATTCTCAGGAGCAAAGTAATAAAAATGTACTCCAGGACACTTGAACAGTAGGAAGACATCGGTAGCTTTTATCCACAAAGATCAGACGCTATTGTGAGGTGCATCTGCATAAATCCTTGTGAGATTATTTTCTTTTACATTTTTATGTTCTGAATCGAACTCTAATGGGGCTGAATTCAAAGAGGATATTTCCTGCTGTCTCAGGGCTTAGTGATAGTTCAAAGCCTTCCAACTGTTGACAGCAGCTGTTCTTCTCAGGAGCGCAGACTTTGTCAAATAAAGAAGCTACTGCTCAGCTTTAGTCAATCACAACAATACAACACTATAGATCCCCCACTGTAAAAGACAGCTTCATGATTTAGATAGTATTAAGCTGTCTGGAGCATTATCAAAGCTTCCCTCTTCCTACTCTGACTCTTGTTGTTTCTCTTCAGTTCATTTATTTTCCAGTCCCAGAGACGGCAGTGCCCAGAGGCGATGTCAGTGCTTTATATTTGTGATTTCTTTTGGCAGAGGAACAATGGTTTAGTTTAGACAGTGCATTCCTGATTATTGACACACTTTGGTATGGAGGTGGATTAGTGAGTGCCTTCTGATTCGTCTGCCTTGGCTCGGGAGCAACACCTGGGTGTATCCATGACAACAGGCATCACAATGAACAGTGATTTCGCCACCAACCGGTTCGACAGAGAGTCTGTGGTGCTGCTTGTGGAAGGAGGGTCACTTAAGTGAGAAGAAGTGGGAAATGTTTACTTGAGACAAAGCACACAGTGAGTCCTTGCAAAAGTGCCCAGCTACCGTCAGAATTTAATTATACTTGCTCTTAAAATAAAAATCATAAAATATGTTTATATACAGGTTTATATCATGAATGTTTATAGTTATATAAGGTGGAGATAGTGGTTTCTGCAAGAGGAGCTGCTTGCATTCTGACGGCCCTGATTACCTGTGTCCGGCTGGCCCACATGTGGTCTGTGGTGAGATGCTCCGATAGCTGGGACTAAGGCAGCATTGTTAGCCAACAAGCAGTTCACTGAGGGTTTCCAAATGACCTGCGCCTCAATCTTATCAGTAGGAGCCCACAGGACCCATATCAAGCCATGGCAAATACTTCCACTGACATCATGACATCATGGCTCTTCCCCAGCTATATTTTCACCCTCAAGAACCTGCTACTTCATGGCAGCATTAACACTTTTAACCACATATTGTCTTTCAGTTGTAATTTGAATATACTCCCATGTAAAGGTGTCCTGTGTCCCGCAGACAGCTTTTGAAATTCTTCCCCTTTTTTACAAGCAGTATTATTGTTGGTACAGAACTTGCAAAGACATGCACATTGCTTTTTGTTTTATTTAAAAACGGAGACAGTCATACAACATTTTCATTATTGATTTTCATATAAAAAATATGAATCTACTTGGTTTTAATGTTTTTTTAGACATGACATACATTTTTTGTTTTAATAAAAAAAAACAATCCAATTGCTTGTTGTCCTGGAAGGTTGTTTGAAAGTTAATTGATTGACTTCTGCAATCTGTGTCGTGCATCCCAGAAGAGTATTACATTATACTGGTATCACATACAATAGGTAGAGGAGCAGCAGATTACTTGGTGTAATGTTTGAATTTGTCCTCACAGTGTTTCGGCTCAAATGTTTAAGCGTTGCGTCAAGGCTGGGCATTGGTTAGTTACTTTTTTGTAATTAAAAAAAGTTGTTTAAATCTTTATCTTTTCCTGAGTAAAAAAACAAACCTTGAAAATAAGCTGATACTGTAGATATGAGTGGTTGTTAAGAAGAAAACAGTGTGTCTTCATAAAGTTACTGTCCAGAGGTGACTGTAGTCTAACGCAGGAACTTTATCTCTTACTTCTGAAACTGTGTTACTAACGAGCACTGATAAGTGAGGTATTTAGGGCAATTGACTGAACTGTCATTCACAATCAGAGGTGATGTTTCCTGGCAGGCCAGACAGCTGACAAATATGCCAAGTGAAGGGAAAACCCATTAGTTTGGAGTCCATTTGAGTCACTACATTTCTCCAACCCACTCAGTCTAGCTCACCTTTTGTGTAGAAATAATGATTTCTTAATATGTTTTTAGAGATTAGAAATGTCCTGTACCTTTTGAAGATACGTTTCCCATGAGCCTCGTATAACCATGCCAATCATAAAAAATATTGTTCTTCTCACACCCTGGGGAATGTGGAAAACCTGCATAGATAAAACCCTGAGCAGTTCCAAGACTTGTTGCATGTCAATTGTCATAGCCACCAATATAATAACCCTTTACAGTATATGTAAAACATTTTGTGTATACTGTTGATAGTTGTGAGGTTGAATTTCTTTATAGACATAAAGAAATTCAACCTCAAAATAATTAATATTCTCGAGTGAATGTTAAATAGACGTCATTGAACTGGAAATGAAGGCAGAGCAGAATGGAACCGGACCTAGCCTGTTCAGGAGCCCTCTGGCTAACAACAAGTGGTTTTGTTTGGCACTGTCCCTTTTGTTGACACTGCAAGGTTCTCATGCCTATTAGGTTGCTGTCGGCGAGCGGGCACCATGATGACATGTCCCGCACAATGCCACTGGCTGGCACATTGTCACATTATCACCTGCTCGCTTGACTGGGATATTTCTAGACAGCTCGAGTAAGGTGCACAAGCATTTTCTTTTTAATTGAATAACTGTAACATCCCTTGCATAGATGACACAATCTCTTGCGAAATGTTTTTTATTTGTGCAATAATGTTTTTTTAAGACACTCTTTCATCCTCAATGTGTAATCAGTCTGTTAGCTTGGTCATGCTGATGAGGAAGTCCTGTTTGTTATGTTTTCTGATGGCTCATCTCTGTGCTGACTAAATTCTCCCTGCCAATAATAAAGAGTTTGGTTGTGATCTTATGGCGTAAGGCAGCGTGGGAAGTTTGGTGAACTTCCTGACCCCACGCAACACCGCAGCACATTGACCCTCATCACGTGACAAAGGAATGTTCCACATCTTTTGTTTTAACATCCACGGCACTCATGGAGTTGAGAGCAATTTTGCATACTATAGAATGATCACTAGCTTGGCATTTTGCCTCCCCATTCTCCTCCAGTGTTATTCCCAAACAGGATTTGCAGGCAGCTCTCTCCTGCATCTTTTAAATCACTTCAAGTGCTACTGAAGCCTTTTTCACCCAAAGCGGGCACCAATCTAATGGCATCATTTGGGCCTGCACACATCCAGAGAATCGACCCCTTTTTTTTCCACGTTTAAGGTTTTGTGAACAGGGGAAAACAAAAGGCCTGCCCATTGAAGCGCATCTTTGCTAGCGGGCTGAATAGAGGGGCCCCTTTCATGGCTGTTTATGAGCACCCCTCTTCAAAAACACACATACAAATCACATCCAGTTCTCCCAGTGGCTCCTCTGATACGAGGATGATGGCAGGGAGCATAGGGGGCTGGAATCTTTTGGTGCCTCTCTCCCCTTTCATATGTTCCAGTTGATGAATTTCCACCCAGCTTTACTATCGGATCCATCGGTTTGTTTTAATGGGCTGAATCACCTGTTACATAAGAGCAGGTCAGGCATCTCTCACGAAAACATCATTAAAATGTTTCATAAAACAGCTGCTAGACAGAAGGATGAAAAAGCCAGGTTATTAAACTGTCTGTTGCCTTTGCTGTTTTAAAATGTGAGATACAATTTATTGGGATATCATCTATCATGACACCCTGCAGCATTTTAACTACCAAAACAGTGTGCATCCAAAGTATAAATCGGGGCTGCAATAAGTGTTTGTTGATCAAGTCATCTACAATTATATAGCATTTGTATTATTCCTTTAAGAAATCTTTTAGGCAATATTGATACAATTGTATTGTTACAACTTCACAACTTGATTTTTCTTTTTCTACATGTCACTAAATTAATGTTTAACCATGGATAAAATACAATAATTAAAAACAAGAAAAGGAACCATTTAAACAATTATAATAATAATATCTAGTTTATGCCCCATTTGTTTCATTGTTATTCCATTTAGAATAAAAAAAAGAAGATCAGAACGTAGTATACAATTCTAAATATACATTTTTTTAAAATGATATAATCTGATAAACAGTTCAATTATGTAAAACTAAGAAATCCATATTTCAGGAGCTGTAGCTGATTAGAAAATATTGTGCATTTTACAAAAAAAATGCATTAATTATTAAAATAGATCAGATCAAATTGATTTTTCATTTTATATTTTTATTTTTGCTATTATTATTATTGGAAGCATATGGGTATTTCGGATGGTTTCATATTTTGACCTGTTTTGTCTTTAGATCTATTGATCTGTTATGGAAGGAAGGTTGGGACAGGATTTAGATGCTCTCTGTAGAATGAAGAAATTAAAGGTCAAATTTAAACTTTAAACGAACAGCAGGACATCAGAAGTTTGAGTGATGACTCAAGTGTGCTGTGTTCCCAATTTTTCAAAAAATGATGTTTGCAAACTCGTATTGTTCAGCTGATAAACTGTGCTGTAGACATAATTAACAATGTTGCAAGGTCATTGTGGAAGTATTATGCCCAGGTGTACATAGGTCCAACAGTATATCTGCAGCGTTATTGGCTAAATTATATAACTACATTTTAAGGATCACTATTCAACTACTCACACATTTAAATTAACGTATTATTTACTCACATTACTAAATATCATGTGTGTTTAATGCCTGCTTGTGGGACCAATTTTACAGTATTTATCTGCATTAGTGTGCACATGTTCATACTCAGAGGAGAGAGGGAAAGAGCATATATACTCATGCAAACGTGTGGATGCATGCCTCTTTCCTGAGGTCAGATATGAAGGTCAGAGAGCTGACAGCTTTTGAACAAATTGCAAGTCATCCCGCCATGAAGTAGATCTTCTTGTAACTACCTCTTCCGCTCTGTGTCATATCTTGTTCAGCAGGTAAGGTTTGATGGACAGGAGGAATGCTGGCTGAGGGTTTTGTTTTGTAATGGCAGTCCATTCTTTGGGTGTTCTTGAGCAAACACAGTGGCGCTATGTCCTGTTTTTACTGGTTTCACACGTCACTGTTCAAACTCTCAAACAGACTGGTCCCCAAGAGTACATGGAAGAGAGCAAACAATACTTCACTATTCTGACCTTCTGTTAACTTGGTACACATTTGGATACACACACACACACACACACACACGCTAGTTTGGCAGCTAAATCAACTTAAGCAATGAAGACAGGCCTAATGTTGATGTAAATTAAACTTGTTTTCTTATCAAAGATAATAGATATGTGTGGATTTTCATGATCCATCCCTACCAATACGATTTTACTCAGTTTTGGTCTCAGTTGAAACTTGTTTTTTCAACTTCTCTCATTTAATTGTATTTAAATAATGTTCCATTGTCCACATATATGGAACTTTTTGTTGTTGTAATACAACGGGTCTCATAAACTTGAGTGTTATATGTCATGTTTAAGTAGCATACAAGTGCCACATTTCAGGCTGCGAGTGCCGCTCTAATTGAGTGCTACTTTAATGTGTGTGGGTCAAATGCACGGAAAAAACTGTGGGAAATCTGTGGGAAAGTTTAAAGCTCATAAAATGATGGATTTCCAAGTGCTCCCTTAATTCCAACAAAATGTATTTAAACAGAAATGTCTATTATTATTATTATTATTATTATTATTATTATTAAAGGAATGGAAAAATATAGATGAAACATGCAGTGCTCTCGGGTTGGTGCACACAACTGTGTTTCTCGGGCTGATTTAGTTTATGTAAGCTTGTGTGAAGTAGTTAGGTGCGTATGTGTCTGGACTTGTGTGTCACTGCAGTGTGCCTTTCTAGTTCTCTCATACAAACTTTTATACAAACAGAAAGGAAGCAAACAATACCTACTGCTTCTATCCCTCTGTGATCCCCTCTTTACTGTTTCTTTTCTTTCTTCTTGTTTTAAATCTGTCTCCGATATACAAGGCATTCCTTTGTGGTTGTGTAACATGATTTGAGGCGAAAAAGCGAGAGGGCAAATGAGACAGAGAGAGAGAAAGAAAGAGAGAGGTTTGTCTTGCTGGATTTCATGTCCTACTGTGCGCTCATATTTCTCAGCTCGCTTCACAGTTGTGGGTAGCTGGCTTATCGTTGGCCTCCTCAGCCCTTTCCGTCATGCGTGGCCTACGATAATCTCTCTTGTGTACTGTAAACCGCCCCTAATAACCCTGCACACGATTAAAGCAAACATCTTAATAATGGCCTGCCTCATTATCAACTCACACTGGGAAAATGAGTGGTTCAACCTCACCTCTGTAATTGTGCGTATGTGGCCCAGAAATAATCCAAAGAACAAAACAACCTGCTTATTTGGTCAATCTTACACAAGAAAAAACACAAGCCTGTGGGCTTTGACGGATTTTCATATTTTGACAATTGAATGGATTTCTTAGCATTTTATGTTAAGTAACTGTTCCTGATGAATCTTAGTATATGTCTTGATTTTTATAAAGAAAGTCAGCAACAATGAGAGTGAGGGGTAGGATTACATGGAGAGTGTTGCTCTAGAGGGTGCTGTTTACTGAGGAAATGTGCTTTCCTCCCCCCTCCCTTGTTACGCTAACTAATGCTCTAGAAACGTAATGTTAGTAAAAAGGTTTAAAATGTGTGTATCTTTGATTTATTGCTATAAGCGTATGTTCTTATTTTCAAAATATATATCAGATCAGATTTAACTCCCAAGGTAAAGTGAGACAAATAATACAAATGTAAAAACAATAACATTGATTCTCGAAGAAAAATGTACAGTGTGTGGTATTGTGCTGCAAGGCTTCTTTGACATGACATTAGGCCATTGTAATCCTTCTCTGTGTGTGTGTCCTCCTCACCTGTGGTTTCTACTATGCTCACACACACACACACACACACACACACACACACACACACACACACACACACACACACACACACACACACACACACACACACACACACACACACACACACACACACACACACACACACACACACACACACACACACACACACACACACACATACACATACATACACATACACACAGGCTAACACGCATGTGCACAGACATACATATACAACCCCCCTGCAGATATTTACACAAGTTTCACACAGCCAACAAGGTTAGATGATGTCAGTCAGACCGCCACTGGCAGAACGGAGATGTGGAAGAATGTGTGCTGGTTTCCTGCGGCGATATTGCAGGGTGAAATCCCTAACATCGCCTGTGTTTATGCTTGTGTTTTAGTTACAGGCCTGATACTTGCATGCTTTAGAGCTTAGATGGGACTTCTGCTTCACTTACTCTTCAGCCTGGCCCAGGGGCATCCTCTTCCCCAGCCTGCCGCAAACAGGCTCATTCCAGGCATGTATGGAGACAGTAAACAAACACAGTAGCTTGCGTCATGTGTCTTACATCCTTTATTCCCTATATGTACACACAGTCAAGTATACATTCATTTAAACGCAAATCACTTTAGTTCTCAAATACAAATAGAGACTGTCTTCAGTTAAAAGTTGTTTTGTAAAAGGTGATTCATGCTCAAAGTCTAAAGGTCTAAATTTAGAATGAACACAACCATATTTCTCTGTTTATCTGGACCTGTACTGCCATAATAAGATCATTTATAGGGAAATTAGATTGTGGTTGTTTGCTTATGTACTCAGGGTATTTGAGGAGGTCTTTTTTCGTTGTTTTATATGGTTTGTATTTCGTCATGAGTGACGCCGGCTGCACCACTGAGGTCATAAACGGGGAGGAGAAAGTTCCAGTGCCAGCGACTGAACTCACTTTTTATTTTAGTAAATATGCTAAATTTAGAGCTCGGCTGCAGCCAGAACTTCATCCCAAACTCCCTGAATGACACACCTTTCGAGAAGTGACTCTCAACATCTGCTATTTTTATCATCATTTTTATTTTCCACTTGTTTTTGTTCCTTCCTCACTCTTTTTCAGACACACTATAAAATGATGCAGTCCTGTTTTTCATTTATATGATTTGTTGGGTGGATTATTATAGAGAGGATACTAATTCCCACTAAAGGAAAGACATGCTTCATGAGTGTTTATGAAAACTGCGCTCTGACGTTAGTAGCAGTAAGGAACCAGTAACAAGTCCTCTCTGCTTACACACCCTCCTTACACTGCTGCCCAGTGAAAGGTTTGTTGTAATGGTGGCATTTCAACCCCTGAAAGTAAGATGGCCAAATGGATAATGGGATTTGGTTTGCCTTTCTGGGGCGCAAACCAAGCCGTGACAGTGCATGAAGTTGTAAATGACGGCTTCTGCTGACTGAGACAAAACCTTACACTACTAAAAGTCTAGCCTTTTTTAAGTACAGTATTGAAGCGATGTGGTTCTTATTCTGTATGATGTGACATTGATGATATCCACCCGTCTGTTATTTCTATCCCTGAACTATTATTGTCAAGCAGCGCACTGCACCTCTGAAAAGTGGTCAGTGTTTTGCAACCTGGTCCTGCCGGTTGAGGCTTTGAACACTTTTTCCGTTTGTACCTCATATTACATGCTCCAACACTGTTTTACCTAAATGAACCCAGCTGAACAAACGGATAGTGAAGAGTTAAGCAGATGGAATATTATACTTTAGTTGGTGTGTGAAGTGACGTTTGTCTTCTTTTGATTTTTTTCACAGTGAAGAAATCCAAATTCTTGGAATGAGATGTCAACCTTTAATTGCTTCCCAGGGATCCTCTGGTGAGTATATAATGTTTCTAAAGACTGCAAATAGTCTCAGTGTGCTGATGGTGTTTCAGTGTTAAAGTTATCTTCTGTAAACCTCTATGTCTTAGCCGTGTCCCTATTGGGCAAGCTTAACTGTCATAACGTGATGTTATATTCATTTCGCCAAGCTTTTTTGTCCAGTAGTGTTTTACTTTACAGATCGTGTGGCTTACGCAGATGTGCTGACTGTTTTTACTATCCTAAACAAAGCGGACATATGCCAGGGACTTTTAGTGTTACTGTGGTTTAGGCTTATAAAAGTGACGCAACACCTACTTTAACTGTTGGCACAACTGGCAGCCAAATGTTAATTATTTAGCTTAACATGAAGAATTTAAACATAATTTACTGGGTGGTATTTGTTGTGGTTTACTTAAGAGATTGTTCTCATCCTCAAAATGACATTTTAACACAAACCGTTTAATGACACTGCTTTTTAAAGCCACAGCCATCAATACTGTTTTCTGACTGTGCTGTAGCCTGGTACTCAATGTACTTAGCCCTTCTCCCACATCCCATCAGCCCCCCTCCCTTTCCACTGGTGCCCCCTATCCCTTACTCCCTCATTCAACTGGTCCACCCTCTACCAACCAGTGTGTGCCTGTCAGCATGTCACCCCAGGGTGATGCACCTCTCTCAGCCCCTTGGGGCCCTTTTGACTCCGCAGCACTCCGTGTTTGCCCAATCATTTGGGAGCCGGATACGGGGATGAATTGTTAACTACAGCAGGTCACCCTGTGCCCCACAACCCCCGGCCCTCTCTGCGCCCCCCCGACCTGCTGTTGACTCATCTCCATGGCAATGGGGCAGGAATTTGTTTTCTCTCATGCGTCCGCTGCCAACAAGCTCCCCGCCACCCTCCACCACAACCGCACCACTCTTCTCTTCATCCTCGCTGCCTCTTAGTATCCAATCAGAAGGCAGCTGGAGAGAATTACATGGTCAGGAAATGTTGAGGGTGCATCCCGCTGAAGCTGTGCTGTCACTTTGCTTTGCTGGGAAAGAAGGCCATGGGGGGAAATGTGTGTGGTTTGTTTGGGAGCAGTGGCGGTTCTAGACCAATTTGACTGGGGGGGCCAGTTATTTTCTGAGGGGGGCATAATAAATGCAGGACGAAAAAGAGAACTAGACAGTATGAAGTAATTGCGCTTAAGAAAACAATGCAATACAGTTATTGGTATTTGTTTCAGTACACTTATTTATTTCAGATAGATCTTATAGTTATTACTGTTAGCTTCAGCTTAAGTTATAGGGCAATGTTTGCACTAACACCATATTCATATAAAAATAAAGGCAATGAACAGTTACATCTCTACTTTACATAAGGGTGTCTGCACAATCTCACATTACAGCAACAAAATCCTGCGGTTTTTGGCAAACCGAGTACCAGAAAATATACATTTAAAAAATGTCACTTTATCAGAAAAAAACATTATGTGTAAGCCTTATCAAACCTCCTCCTGCAGCCATTTCGTTGGCCATAGTTAAAAAAATTAAGTGTATGTTAATTGTTTTGCTTTGTTTAAAGTGGACCTATCATGCTATATTTGAATAATATATTGTAGGGCCATACCTATATAAAACATGTCTACGATTTATTTTTTTCAAAATACCAAACAGATCATGCATTTTAGCCATGCCTCATTTCGCTCTATTTGCTCTTTTTTAGCCCTGTTTTTGCAAGGGCTGAATCTGTGAGAAGTCTTCTTCTCTGCTTTTGTGGCAGACTACAGCGCCACCTACAGGCCCGGCATACGTACTACAGCGTCTCCAGCGCTTTCGAACGGCAATGGCCGTGGCTGTCTCCTCCTGATAGGTGGAGAGTTGCCCATATAGGCAGAGCTCCTCGTTTCTGACGTCAGAGATATTTCAAATCTGTATCAGATCCGTTACAGCCCCGTTTTTAGAGATTTGGGTATGGAGGAAAAGAGAGAGGGTTGTGTTTTCTGACACTTGTTGAGTTCCATGACACACCGGGGACACATATTCATGTATAAAAGACGTATAAAAGTGCATTTTGCATAATAGGTCCCCTTTAAGAGAAACCTTAAACAGAGCAGGCCTATACATTATAGTTGTGTACTAGTCAATTTTAACGTTCTATAGCACAGTAAAATAGTACAAATAGATCCTGCTTTCCTCTTTGGTAGGATTTTGTTATGAAAAATACTACATTTAGATTTTTGAGCTGAAATCATGTCCTATTTTTATTCTAGCACAGTTTTCAGCAGTTCATTTTCCCTCATTTCAGTGGCCGGGTGTGTGTTTGCCTCCACACGAGTTATTAGCTTAGGGCAGGTGAGTGTTTGTCTACCCGTCTCCCTTTATGAGGTGAGTGTTTGCTCAAGGAATGCACCATGTCCGATTTGTCATTGAATCTTATTGTTAAGCCCATCCATCTGATGCCTTGAGGTTGAGTTGCGCTGTGCCCCGGCAAGTGATAAATATGTGCTTTTCTTCTTTGTTTCTCTCTTTTGCTCAGTATATTTGCACATGTTCCTAGATGAAAATGTGACTTGGTGGAAAAGTATTAGGGATAGTAATTGCATTCAGAATGAAAAAGCGGAGTCCAAACCTGCATCAGGCAAAAGTGGAAAGTTAATTATTAAACATCATGATCAAGTTAAATGTCAACAATTTTAGAGAGTTTACAAAATTGATGAAAACCAGAGTTCGGGACCAGCTTCTGCTCGCCATCTGTCACTACATAGAAAGTTTTTGTTTAGGACTTGGGTCAGTCCAGATAGAAAAAATATGAACATTTCGTCACCCTTCAATAACGCATTATGCTAAGTTATGTGAGAAAGAATGACGTGATTTTGAGGAATTACTTCTATCAAGGCACATCCTGTAGATACATATGAACTTTGATGAGCAAAGTTGGTTCATATCTTAAAGCTAATATAATGAGGAAGCCTCAACTAATCCCTCCTAGTGCATGTGTGTGGTTAGCAGTGTCATTAAAAATGGCATATGCAGTTTTCATGCTTGTTTATTTCCACAATCTTTAATATTTAATATCCTGATAGCAAGATTTTTTGTCTGTTTAAGTCACTATTTATTTAAGTAGATTTATTTGGGTGTCTGTGTGAAGAGATGCATGTACAGTAAGTGCTTGTATGATTGTATAAGTATATTTAATTGTGTGTGCCTGTGTGTGTTTGTGCGGCTGTCGTCCTGTGCCACCATCTGGGTGGTCCTCACGGCTGGTTTGAAGGTAATCCCCCTGTCCCATAAATCAGTGTCCGGGCTCGGGCCGGGAGCTGATGCTGTGTGACCATTGGAGCGAGGGGCTTGAGGCACTAAGCCGAGACCCCAGCCGCTGCCCTGGCCTGGCCTAGCCACACGTCAGCTCTCCACACCATCTTTAAAATAACTCGTTATGCATGGCTGACTTCGGTAAACGGCCTCAGTGCAAAGTCAATTTGAGCCGCAGTAGAAATAGAGGGCACAATCATTAACTGTAGCACCAGAAAATATATTTTCATAATTTATAACCTGAGCAGTCCGTGACTCCAAAACCTTTCCCTGCATATTAGGGGTGTAACGGTATCAATATTCGTCTCGAACCGTCACGGTTAGGACGTCCCGTTTCGGACGTCACGGTTCGGCACATGCAGTCACACGACGAATACGTCTTTTTTTTATGAGTGGGAAAAAAGTCTGTCACTCAGGGCAGTATCCACACTATATATAATCCAGGGGGCGGTATTGCGCCTAAAAGCTATTTGCCAGCCGACCTTCAACAACAAATGAAGAACAAGAAGAAAACACAACAAAACAAACAAAACACAAGAAGAAGAAAAGTTAGTATGGCGATCCAGATTGTCACCACACGATCCGTCCCCCTGCCCGATCGGTACTGCGCATGTGCGAGATGGTCCGCCATATTGGACAACTCCGGACGGCAACCCAAGATGGACACTTGACACAGTGGCTTTTAGCAAAGCTCAAAAAGAAAACTCGAGAGGGATGAGTTATTGTTATTACAATGTGACGTCACTATTATTTAACAACTCTTTTTATGGGGTTCTTTTATTTGGGGTTAAGTACATTGTCAGAATAAGTGAGAAATGGATTTAACTTCTGTTAGACAGCTATCATACTGAATACATATTTACTGTGAATGTATGCAAAAATGTATGGCATATGGCATAAGAACCCCATAAAAAGAGTTGTTAAATAATAGTGAAGTCACGTTGTAATAACAATAACTCATCTCTCTCGAGTTTTCTTTTGAGCTTTGCTAAAAGCCACTGTGTCAAGTGTCCATCTTGGGTTGCCGTCCGGAGTTGTCCAATATGGCGGACCATCTCGCACATGTGCAGTACCGATCGGGCAGGGGGACGGATCAAGCCCCCAGGAAGTGCGCCGGAGTCTGATGAGAATATTCGTTGTGGCCAAACGGCGGTACTACACTTCCTTTAGGTTGTTGGGCCTGGAAACACTTTTTCCCATTGACTTACATTGGGAAAGAGTGGTCTGTAACTCGTTGGATAATTTTTTTTAAACTAAATAAACAACCCAGTATGAACACTTGTATAGCCCTTATTAAAAACATTCGTTCCTCAAGTTGTAAAAATGTGCTAATAATGTTATTCTGAGAGTTATTTCCCTCTGCATTATGAACGCGCATCTAACCCACGGGACCGCGCCGCCCGGCACGTTCATGTTACGTGTTCAGCACTACATGCGTTTATCTTTACCCATGGATGCACAATAAGAACGGACCCATATCGCATTGTATGATTAAATCTTGTACCGTACATGTTGTATTAAATAAAGTTAATATTACTGACGTTAGATTAACGTCCCTGTAGCTTATTATTGCACTAAGAAGCTTATTGCACTGTGTGTGTATATATATATATATATATATATATATATATATATATATATACGGTGCAATAACTCTTTCATGCTAAATGAAGTCCTGTTACAGCGTAATATAAGTAGGCTACATAACGATTGATGTGCACATTAGCATAATTACTAGCTAGCCGCTAGCTGCTAACTGCCGCCTCGTTAATATCAAATCCATCATAATAACAACACATTACCATGCTGTCATGAACGCACGGTGCTGTTACGTGTACGCAAATTGACATGCTTGATGTGAACGAGCATTTTGGTTAAAGTTGCGCATGCGCTATGAGCGCACATACGGGTACTTCTCAGGCATGCCGGGTAATCTGTGACGTTTCACTCTCTCAAAAGTTGGGCCATTTTATCATCATGCACTAATGAGCAACTCTCATAGGAATGAATGAGGCCCCGCCTCCCACACTGTACCCAGTTCTTATTATACATCCATGGGACGGATCGGGTAATGACACAGATACACAGGAGCTAGAACAGGCATGGGCAAACTAAGGCCCGAGGGCCATATACGGCCCGTTGGGCTTTTTAATCCAGCCCGCCGAATATTGGTCCACAATTGTCCAAATTATAGTAAAGAGCGCATTCATTTTGCCTTTTTCCTGCAATACCCGGCATTTCAGTTGATCCCACTAGATGGCGCACTTGACTCTAGACACAATTTACCTTTGCTGGAGTCTGATCTATTCAGCTGGCCCCACTCGGCAACCAGGCAAGATCTAAGAACCAACTAGGTCACGCTTACATCGGAGGGGGGCGAGATTAACCTGAGCCATAACAGTTCATGGCGAGTACGGCAAATACAAGTTGTTACAAGCAGTAGCGCTGAGCAAACCACACACTTGTAAAAAAACACACTTTATAAAGTCTGGCAACACTAACCAGGCTTCGTGTGATTCTGTTTATTTGTACCTTACTTTGACAATCCGTTCGCTGTTATTGATCATTGTGGAGAGCAGAGGCCTGTACTACGAAGCCGGTTCAACCTAACCTGGATATGTTTGAGTTAGACGGTTGACCTAATCCAAAACATACGCGCTCTCGCTAAACGGTCCTACGACGCGGGTTATCAAGTGGATCGCTCAAGCCAGCCGTGCCCTATCTAGTTATGGGCGCGTTCACATGAAAGGTATTTGGAGCATTCGACCAATCACAAACATGGAGAAGCGCACTGACAGCGCAGCGTCATACTTCCTGAATGAAAAGTCAACTATAATATTAGACATATGAAGAAGTTAAACTTTAAACATCCATGACTTAAACACTTTATCCAGGAAAAAAACACATAGTTGCACCTGCAAGGTGAATACAGCTGGTAAAAGAAAAAGTGTTTGAATGCATACATTAATGCGGCTTTCACACCAGCGCTTTTCCCTTTCTAGCTCCGAGCTAGAGCTTTTCTGGTTCAGCTCCGGTTTCCCTTTTCTGCTCCCACTCTGTTCACACCGCCCAGCACCCGACTGGTGCTGCCGCTGCTGCGTCATGACGTCACCGTTTACATCGCTGATTTGCTCCCCAACGGCATTGCGGCGCTCACAACAACAACAACAACAACAACGGGGAACTGCGTCGGGTCGATGATCGTGTTGCTTTTAATCACACGAAGCCAGAATAAATTGAATAACGACTTCTCCAACCTTATGCTTTTCTCCAGAGTGCCGTGGTTCATTGTTTATTCATGTGTTTCTGCAGCATTTACCGACCGCTGCAGTGTTGTCACCTGCTCTTCCACGGGAGTTTATTCTCCTCCGTTAGCTCCCGGTTAGCTCACACTGCAGCGGCCGCTCTAAAGTATTCACTGTCCGACTCACACAAGCAGCTGATACATATCCCCAGTTCCCCTTAGCCTAAGTGAATGTGTGTCAGTCTGAATTGACGCTGTTTGGTATCACAACCCTGTTATGAAAGTTTCTCTGGTATAAAATGGGTGATGTTAGCATAGCAACCGAAGTTAAACTGACTACTTGCTATTGCTATCCTATTGTGGCATAAACCGTTTTCTACAGGCACATTTTACCGGCGTATTTTTATTATGATTCTACTTGTGATAGTCGTACACAAAAACCTGTACAGCCCATGTATTGATTCCATTCGATAGCTGCTATAATACAAAACAACACGTCTGCCTCTCTCCACAATGATCAATAACAGTGAACGGATGGTCAAAGTAAGGTACAAATAAACAGAATCACACGAAGCCTGGTTAGTGTTGCCTGACTTTATAAAGTGTGTTTATAAGCACTACTGCTTGTAGGCAGGCATGACAGTCGACCCATGTTCAGGGGAGGTGGGTTTAGTTTCCTGCACGCCTCGACGTAAGAGAGACGTAAGCGACGCCACCTCTTAGCTCCGAAGCTCTTGCCTCTAGACCGACAATTTTTTGGAGCTGGAAGTGAACCGGATTCCGGAGCTAGGAGCCGGCGCCGCTGCGGTGTGAACAGGAAAAACCGGCGCTTTTCAGGCTCCAGCTCCGAGCCGGAGCTGAAAAAGCGCTGGTGTGAAAGGGGCATAACAGGTTTATGATATCACTGCCCCGTCTAAGACACGATCTGACTTTAATTACATTTGACTCAAGTGTTTCGTCAACTTAATGTGTTGCTTAAAAATAATACTTCTGCATACAGTAGGCTATGTGACACTGTGAGTGTTGCACCGTTGCACGGCCAGATACGGCTCAAGAAGCTGACTCAGATAAGGAAATATATGATACATTATGATGTGATATGCCGCGGACTGTACTTAATGTTACTCTGATCCGGTTACTTATGTTGTGGCAGATATTTAAGTAAGCTTTCTTAACGCTAATGTTATAATAGTTAGATTACTCTGAAGATGGGAGGTGATATTCTATTAATGTTCACGTTCACACAGTCGGTGATTTTTGCCGGCCGTCTTTCCTGCAACGGCAGTTTCTCCTGTAATATGACTTGATCGCTTTAAACTCTGCACACTGAGCTCTGATTGGTCAGGAGGCAGTGCTTTCACTGAGTTGATCTCTTATCCTGGAACCTAACCTGCTCCGGGGCAGGTTAACCGCACAGCATAAGTTACCATGGAGATCTAGCCCGCTAAAAAGAGAACCAGCGTCGTAGGACCGGAAACCCTGAGTTTCCCCTGAAGTTAGCCGGCTAAGCGAAAATCCTGCTTCGTAGTACAGGCCTCAGGCAGACATTTTGTTTTGTATTATAGCAGCTTTTGGATGGAATCAATACATGGGCTACATGTGGCTATCACAAGTAAAATCATAACGAAAACTACGCCGATAAAATATGCATTTAGAAAACGGCTTATGCCACAATATGGCAACAAGTAGTCAAGATAGTCTGATTAGCTTCGGTTGCTATGCTAACTAACATCACCTGTAGAATGCCAGCGAAACTTTCTTAACAGCGTTGTGATGCCAAACAGCGTCAATTCAGGCTGACACATATTCACTTATGGGGAATTGGGGATATGTATCAGCTGCTTGTGTGACAGTCAGTCAGTGAATACTTTACAGCGGCCGCTGCCGTGAGTTAACGGGAGAATAAACTCCGGTGGACGAGCAGCGCTGCAGTGGGTGGTAATGCCGCTGAACCACATTAATAAACAATGCACCACGGCACTCGTATGATTAAAAACTACCCGACGCAGTTCTCTATTGATGTTGTTGTGAGCGGTGTTTCGGAGAAAATCAGCAACGTAAAACGCTGTGTGGGTCATAAGAAGGCACGTAAACGGTTACGTCATGACGCAATAATTCACCTTTGAATCTGCATCTGTAACAATGAGTTGACCAAAGAAAAGAAAAGTCGACAATGAGTGCGACATGTTTAATGAGGAGTGGACAGCTACATATTTTTTCACCGATCTGCTACTGGCCCGGCCCGTCATAATGGCCCCGAGCCAAACAGTTTGCCCACCCCTGAGCTAGAAGAACCACCTGCTTCTTTTAAATCAGCTGTGTGGGAACATTTCGGGTTCCCTATGGACTACATTAACGATGGAGTGCGAGTGGTGGATCGGACGAGGACGGTGTGTTGGTGTTGTTCGACAGCGGTACGGTATGCTAATGATAACACACGCCAAACATGCTAAATCATATCAGAAGGCATCACCCACATTTGCCAATCACCGGAGCCCGGCAAAAGACAACAGCAGTTCAACAGCTCATCCCCGCTGTTTTTAAGAAGCCAAGAAGAGACATGAAAGCCGAGAGACCAAAATAAATAACGGAAGCTATTGGCATATATATTCAACGGCTATGCGCCCTTGAAACACTTTCTTATTATTTATTTTGTAATATTTTCAAGACATTCTTTTTAGTTTTACAGCTTGATGAAACCTTTTTGTTTGATATATCAGGCATTATAGATAATATGGCCATCTGAGTGTGTATGGTACTGTTTGTGGTTTGTTTTTAACTGTGTAATACAGTTAATTATTCAAAATGTTAGAGTTCCTTATTTTTATACTGAAACTTGCACTACTGTTCAAAAATAAATAACAACAAACCTGGAATTATGCATTTGGGACTTTTCTTTTCTTTTTCTTGTTGTACCGAACCGACCCCCAAACCGAGGTACGTACCGAACCGTGAATTCTGTGAAGCGTTACACCCCTAGAATGCATATACATGTGGTCAAAGCTTTTTCATTATGCATATATTTATTTTTGCTTTCGTCAAATATTATCAAAAGGTTTTTACTAATAATACAATTTGTTTGTTCTGACTGGTAGACAACAGCTCGAAGCAACTTCTGATGGCTTTCTAGTGAGCTGCTCTCAGTACAAATGTTTCTGTCTGACTGAGAGTGCTGAGATTAAAGCTATATCTCGGTCTTTGTAGGGCCTATACCTCTCTCGGAGAATGAGGAGGGAGGATGAAGGCCTATCTGAGCTGTCTGGCTTGCATACAGCTCTCTGCTGAGCTTTTATCTAGGGAGATTGGTTGCAGCTCTGTCCAGACCCGGCTCCCGGGGAGTGCACAGTCCCGAGACCTGTGGCATTAATAAAGATAATGCTGTTTGGAATAATAACAGTCAATTCAGCCCAATAGAGGAGAGAGACAACAGAGTGTAGCAGAATACAAAAGAAGCCAAGATGAAAGGCTGAAACATAGGCCTGTGCACCTCTATGGCTTTCTTGTGGGAACTGATGGAACCGTTATCAACATGCTCGCACACAAACAGCACTGAGAGGGACCCTATGCCGATTTTGACCCTCGGGTGCCATGACGCAGAAATGCAATTTGTTCTTTTGTCTGCCAAGATCACAGAGGGAGAGCAGTGACTTGTCTTTCTTTTATTCTTACTTGTTTTTTTCTCCTCTTCCCCTCCTTTTCATTCTCTCTGTTCCCCCTCGCCTTCAGTGAGTGTAATTTAGTTTGATGAGCAGGTGGTCTTTTTTGAATCTCACAGTACTTTTGGCTCCCACCTCTGGCGTGTGGAGCTTTCAGTCGAAGTCAGTCATGTAGGCCAGGATTAGAAAGGGTGGAGGAGAGGAGGAGGAGGAGGTCCAGAGTGTTAGTATTGGCGACCTCAGCGCCCTGCAGTCAGAACCATGCAGAGTGCCGATTGAAAGAGTTATTTTGTTGCTAAAGCTCTCAGACGCACCCCAGATGGCTTTTGTGCGGGCCGGGGACATGTTTGGTGACAGGGTTAAAGCAACAGAGTCCTTCAGGCTTGGTGAGGCTCTGGGCTCAGCAGGTATGGCACTGTGGGCCAGACACACTGAGAAGGCAAAACGTTGCCGTCTCGGCACTTTTCCAGCTTGAATCTGAACAGTGGACCGAAACAAAATAAGTGGATTAGAGCAAATAGTAGACATACTTCTGAGCACACCCTTACCACACACACCCATATGCATAGTGAGATTTAATCCTCTGAACATCCACCCAGGTTAAGATTTATTGGAGCATCTCATCTGATGTCACATAAGACAAAAGAGCTGGTGAGGGAGGGAAAGTGCTGTGTCTGCATTTCCAATCCAAGCCCTTTCTCCTGTAGCGCAATATTCCCTGGCCAAATTATAAACTGCTTTCACTGTTTTACCTTTGATCTCCCTTTCATCACACGCTGCTAATTATCCAACCCTGTTCCTACTTAAAGTAATTTATGGCCCATTACTTTATCTGTCCAACATTCCTCTGCAATAATCTCCATGGTGACGCCTAGACAAGCAATCAATATTTTGTCAATAATGCGTTACAGGTGTGCTGATCTGCTGTCTTTCTTATTTTGACTTCTTGTTATAAATGACCTTCTGCCCTTGAGCATTAGGACTTTCTAGCATGATTCCAGACTTGCATTATACATGTTATCGAGGAATACAACAAAATGTGATGCATGTTGTCCAAATTGGAACATGTTAAGGCCAACAAATTAATCAGGACTATAACTTTGATTTAATTATCAATCTGCTAATTACTTGTACTTTAATTGTGAAGTCTGTGAAATATCAGAACATGGTAAAACAAAAATCACAGGCTTCAAATTCTATCTTTGGTTTGAAGAAGAGTTCTAAACCCAACATTTTTTTATTAAAAAATAACATAAAACACAGAAAAGCATAAATTGATCATATCTGGGAAGCCAGTTGACTGAATGTCTTTAAACTTGCTCAATTTATTCTAACTGTATGTTTGCTTACACAGCCTCAGTGTTCACTTACAATTATGCTTAGAGTAGCTGTATATGTGTTACTGGAGAGTGTTAGGGGTTCAATCAAAATGTCACCCCACAGTATATACAGTAGCTAATAAGAAGACAATGTCATAGTGAATGTTTTAGGTCTGAGCTGTAAATCTAAGGGGGAGTGATTGTTCGGACCTACTGTTCACCATCCTGTGTTTGTCCCTCCGAGTGTTTGTCACGGAGGTTTCACAAGTGGCCGCTTCTACTCGCACTGATAAACAGCAGGGATTGGATCCAGACCTTGCTGGGTTTGAACTGAAGCCCTGGGGCTTGTAACCACACAGACCGGTAATGTTAGTCATTTGTTTATTATTGGTGATATTTGCCTGCTCCTAATCCCTGGCCGGATTAGCCCTGATGTGTTCCTCATCCCACTTTTTTCCACTGTTTCTGGCATTTCATTAAGACGTTGTGTCTTTTGTCAATATGTGCATGCACAAGAAACACACACACATGTGTATGCAATGGCGTGCTTTTGGTTTGTGTGTTGATGCATGAATCTGGTGCCATTTCACATGTGTCGCTGAAGGATGTTTATAATCAGGGAGGTTTGACAGATATCTAACCTCTAACTTCATCCCATGTAACACAGTCATCAGTGTCAATAAGAAAACTCTATTACTGTGGCTGATACTTTATCCCATGCCAGGGCGTCTTGATCTGTGGCTGTGCTTGCAGCTTGAGGCGTGTTCGGATCTACCAATTCAGGGCTGTAGAATGTTTTTTTTTTTCTCAAACGGAAACACACAAAAAGCCCTATAGGAACTAATTAATCAGAGACGTTGAACGTCAGCGTGGCGTCACTGGAAATCGGAAATTACTGATGCCATGAGGGAGGAGAAAGTGGTCAGAGTGGTGCTTACAGGGTTTCTTTACCGATTGTTAGTTCATAGAGGGAACAGGGTTTACTAAGCAGACCTAACTTTTTCAGTGTGACCTTTAAAGAGCTCACACTACCAAACAAGACCACGCACATGCACGTTAACACGCCATACTTTTTTAACCATAATGTCTTAATGGGTGAGAAATTCCATAAAATCTGCACAAACACTTGGGCCCCGCACAAAATCGCTCCTCCCTAATTCCTCCCACAAACGCACAGAAGAACATACACCAATGCAAGACTGACAGACAATTATGACACAGACATGTAATTATCTATGTTTATGTGTGTGGGCTTGAAGGCCAAGAGGTTAAGCATGAAACTTTAGACATTTTTTGAATACTTGACTACATTTTTTCTGTGTGAGAACCTCATGTCACTGAATGGACCAAAGTGTACTCCAGTAGACACGATTTAGGGAAAGGCAGACTCAAGTTTCAAGTCATTTAGGATACATCCATGGAAAGTTCAAAGTTTTTTGAAGTACATCATTCAAGATGTAGCATTTTAACATTTTATTTCCAAACCCATGTTGATAATTTATATAACTATAACCCTAATATCTATAAGCACAAGTATACTTATGGGTAAAGTCTGACAAAACACTTTGTTTATCTTTCAAATCTCAATGCAAGTCTTTAGGCAGGTTTTGGAGCAGTCAATTTATAACTCTCCTGATTTGGGTCCGATTTTTGAATTGAATGATGCACAGTAAACCTTTCTAACAGTATCAGACCCCTCCCAATACATCTTTTGTTACCCTCCACACAAAGTGTTTTTACTCACTGCACATGGAAGCTGTCCAGCTGAAGCGGTCACAGCTGAGCTTCATGGGGTGTTGGTTAATTGGCAGTTTTTCGTAAGTGCAGTTATGCTCCACTATGCATATCTTCCTCAATGTCCCTTGCACTATTTGCCTTTTTAAAGTGTCCTTTAATTGGCAGCACAGTCACAGTCTCCTGCTTTACCATCCCCTGTGGTACCTGAATGTGACCTTTTTGACCCTGAGGCCCTGGGGTGAAAACCTCATCTATGCGGCCAAAACCAATGACTGTTAACCTGCTTTTCTTTGCAGTCTCTTTTTTTCTATTTGTGTTTCTGTCTTTAATATGAGTTTTGAAGGTGATCTCTTTTTCATGGGGACAGTACTGGGCCTCTGAAAAGCTAAATCTGCTTGTTTCAACACCTCTTCATAAGCCTTACCTTTCCGTTGTTTTTGTGAGTGCCTGCCAGCCTTAGTCAGGCAGTTCTGTCAACATGGTAACATGCCTGCCTCCTCAGCCCTAAAGCGAGGCCTCTTATTTGGGCTCTAGGGAAACCTGACTAGTACATCTGATAGATCTAGCCACAGCTTCTCCCTACACATCAGTCAATTCCAACTGGGCTGCATCAGCAGTACTGAAAGACCTGAGAGTACTGTGATCCCACCATGGGGTGTATGGCTGTGGCTCCTGCTCCACTACACTTTAATCCCCTTCTCTTTTAACCGCAATGGGAAACATCTGTTTACTCTGTGTAGGGTACAGGCCCACCATGGGAGAGGCTGTTTACTTTCACTCTTAAACTAACATTTAACAGCTTCTGTGACCACTCCTGGTTACTTCCACTGGGTTAAAAAGGTGATGGGAGATCATTTGGTGACATCTTTGTTTGTTTCATCACCACTTTTGGTGCCGATTAGAATTGTCTCCTGACTTTTTCCCTGCTAAAATTTGGCAAACAAATTAGTTATGCACGCACTGAATGTCCGCCATGGGAGAAAGTCTTATTTAAGACATGCTTGATGTAACTTTCCTATCCTATCATCAATACCCATAGTCACCCATGTTTATTTGGTAAGAAAATTAAGCGCAACAGAGAAGCATGCTTGTCAAACTATACACTATCCATCCATCCATCCATCTTCTCCCGCTTATCCGTGGTCGGGTCGCGGGGGTAGCAGTTCCAGCAGAGAGCCCCAAACTTTCTTTTCCCTGGCGACATCAACCAGCTCTGACTGGGGGATCCCAAGGCGCTCCCAGGCCAGCGAAGAGATATAATCCCTCCACCTGGTCCTAGGTCTACCCCTTGGTCTCTTCCCAGCTGGACGTGCCTGGAACACCTCCCTAGGGAGGCGCCCAGGTGGCATCCTAACTAGGTGCCCGAACCACCTCAACTGGCTCCTTTCGACGCGAAGGAGGAGCGGCTCAACTCCGAGTCCCTCCCTGATGACCGAACTTCTCACCTTATCCCTAAGGGAGACACCAGCCACCCTGCGGAGAAAACCCATCTCGGCCGCTTGTATCCGCGATCTCGTTCTTTCGGTCATGACCCATCCTTCATGACCATAGGTGAGGGTAGGAACGAAAATGGCCCGGAAGACCGAGAGCTTTGCCTTCTGGCTCAGCTCCCTTTTCGTCACAACGGTGCGGTAAAGCGACTGCAGTACCGCTCCCGCTGCTCCGATTCTCCGGCCCATCTCACGCTCCATTGTTCCCTCACTCGAGAACAAGACCCCGAGATACTTGAACTCCTTCACTTGGGGTAAGGACTCATTCCCTACCTGGAGTGGACAGTCCATCGGTTTCCTGCTGAGAACCATGGCCTCAGATTTGGAGGTGCTGATCCTCATCCCAGCCGCTTCACACTCGGTTGCGAACCGATCCAGTGAGTGCTGAAGGTCGCAGACCGATGAAGCCATTAGAACCACATCATCTGCAAAAAGCAGTGGTGCAATCCTTAGTCCACCGAACTGCAGACCCCCCTCCCCCATGACTACGCCTCGAAATCCGATCCATGTATATTACAAACAGGATTGGTGACAAAGCGCAGCCCTGGCGGAGGCCAACCCTCACCGGAAATGGGTCCGACTTACTGCCGAGGACCCGGACACAGCTCTCGCTTTGGGAGTACAGAGATTGGATGGCCCTGAGTAGAGACCCCCTCACCCCATACTCCCGCAGCACCTCCCACAGTAACTCCCTGGGAACTCGGTCATACGCCTTCTCCAAGTCTACAAAAACACATGTAGACCGGATAAGCGTACTCCCAGGCCCCCTCCAGGATCCTTGCGAGAGTAAAAAGCTGATCCGTCGTTCCACGACCAGGACGGAATCCGCATTGTTCCTCCTCAATCTGAGGTTCGACAATCGGCCTGACCCTCCTTTCGAGTACCTTAGAGTAAACTTTCCCGGGGAGGCTGAGTAGTGTGATGCCTCTGTAATTGGCACACACCCTCTGATCCCCCTTTTTAAATAGGGGAACCACCACCCCGGTCTGCCACTCCTTCGGTACTGTTTCCGACTTCCACGCAACGTTGATGAGACGTGTCAACCATGACAGTCCCTCAACACCCAGAGCCTTCAGCATTTCCGGGCGGATCTCATCCACCCCCGGGGCTTTGCCACTGTGGAGTTGTTTGACGACCTCAGTGACCTCCCCCCGGGAGATTGGTGTTGATCCCCCGTCATACTCCAGCTCTGCCTCTAACATAGAGGGCGGAGTTGTCGGGTTCAGGAGTTCCTCAAAGTGTTCCTTCCAACGCCCTAACACTCCATCAGTTGAGGTCAACAACGTCCCATCCTTACTGTACACAGCTTGGATGGTTCCCTGCTTCCCCCTCCTGAGGTGTCGGACAGTTTTCCAGAACAACTTTGGTGCCGCCCGAAAGTCCTTCTCCATGTCTATACACTAAACCAATATAATCCGCCATATAGAATTTTTGCAGATGTGATCATTGCTTAGAATGTTCTACAGTCTTTGTCCCTAAAGTTGTGTTCTGTTTTTAGTGGTGAACAAGTTGTTTCTGTACAGACAGGGAGCTACGACAAAGAGATGCAGCAGTGTAAAACAGAAACAAGAAACTTCGACAGGAAATGTAATCCAGAAGATACTACATTCTGTCTTATTTTACCGGTGTGTTGTCAGGAATTTGTGCTGTAGTACTTACCATATGTCTTTCCAGTTACATCACAGCATTTCTATTCCGGTTATATACTGTACTACGCCAGCAACTTTTTTTCCCCTAATTTCAATAATGTTTGCATTTAACCTTTAGAGACTTGAAGCCTGCTTGTCTTGTTTTTGCTGTTACCACGAGGTACTGCAGCTGTACACACTCAGGATTTCATGTAGCAGATGTCAGCGTTGCATTAATATCTATGTGCACTCACAAATCGGACCCAAAATAGATTAACATGGACATACAAAAAGAAAAAGGCTCACACACATCTGCTAATTTTTTACATTAAAAAGCTGTGGAATCAAGGACTTTTCACGTTACAATTGCACTTTTACAAAGAAATTGCAGAGATTAGTTTGATGAATTACGAGTTGAGCATGTTTGAAGTCACTGAAAGTTTCGCGCTGAAATCAATGGAAAAACAACTCCTGCCAGGAATGTTCTAAATCCCAAAACTTGATGTTCTTTGGTTTGGTATGCTTTGGAAAATGGTGGTGAGCAATGTCAAGGAGGCACATATTTGTATATTTTAGCCAAAACATATAAAAACCACAAGTACAATTATTAATTGTTCACAGTTGCTGTAGAAGTTACCCGACATCAGTTTCCATTGAGTCCAAGTTAAGGCTCTGGTGATCAATTCCCAACTCCTGGCCAGTGGAACTGTGTGACTGAATCGGATCCTGACCTCCACAGGTGTAGCAGGTGATCTGAGGGATGAGTGAGCTCTTCCTGGGGTAACATTAGCTCCAGCCAGCTCCCCCAGTTGCCCTGCCCCAATTTGCCCTTTCCTGTCATTTTATCTGTACATCCATTGCAATCCACCTCTGCTCCTCCATTCCACTGGCGGGTCTCCATCGCTGGTCTTCTCAGATGTCTATGTGAAGAGAGAATTAACCCGCTTGAGTTGAACTTCAGTTGGGCTGACTGACAGAGTCCTGACACCCGATTGTAGGCAAAACTGTTTCAGCTTCCTGCCACCCACACTCTCCCACCCTCTAACCTCCGTGGTACCAAGGGCAAAACGAGTGTAGACAATTCACTACACAGATGATCTATTTAGGATTGTCTTCTAATGATGAACAAAGAGACAGTAATTGTTTTTTCCGGACTCAATAGAGAAGTCATTTAAGTTTCCCTAGAAAGTTGCAAAGTCATATTAGATTGTGTTGTTGTTTGAGCCAGAGGGACATGCTGTAGTTGAAAGGCTTTCTGATTAGTAGTTGAGACTTAATGTAGATCCTGTAGGGACAGAGAATTGTACTTCCTCCAAATGTCTGGGTTTAATTAGACCGACCAGCCAGCCAGCCAACCAGCTCTTTTTACATTGTCACTTACAGTAGATTTAAAGAAAACTCAGATAGTTGCCAATCTGATCACTCAAGCTAAAATGTGCAGAGCTTTTAAATGTGTTCAGTACGATAGAAGTGTACAAATATTTGCATGCTCACCATGTATTACCACTCTTACTTTGCTTATTCAACCAGTCATGTCCTTATTTAACTGGTAACTCAATCACTTAATAGAATAATTACAAAAAACACAATAAAGTAATCGACCCAGGAACACTTGACATTAATTTAAGCAGAAGAAACTGCTTAAACACATCAGTGTTTGGTAATCTGAATAGGACTTGAATCATTTGCGAATCATCTTTCATTTGCATTCCTGCCAAAAGCACTATAAACATGTTTCCACATGTGCTCATTCCATAGCAAAGCTGCCAAACAGCAGTCAAGCACTGCTGAAAGGAGGCTTATCACAGCCCTTCATGATTTTCGTTGACAAATAAATTGTTTTGTTTTGTTCCTATTCAAGGTAATATGTGGCTTTACTGTAGCTACACTCATTGCAGTTTGTTATTATTCCATATATGTTATGTATAATGTATTGTGTAAGATTATATGCACATTTTGAACCAGTATTTCCGGGCCCTGCTGAAACTTGTATTTGCGTACTTTCACAAAGACGAGAGGGTGTGTGGGACAAAATCTGATTAATCTCTATGTGTGTGTGTGTGTACAAGTGTGTGTGTGTACGAGTGTGTGTGTGTGTGTGTGTGTGTGTGTGTGTGTGTGTGTGTGTACGAGTGTGTGTGTGTACGAGTGTATGTGTGTTATGTGGACCCGAGCTCTGAGCTTTAAAAGTGTGTGTGGACTTGCAGGCCTCAGCTAGGAGATGTAATCTGATTTGCAGAAATGAACGGGTCGTTTCACATGACTGGTTTAAAGGACCACTGGCGCAAGGTTGTGCCAGCGTCCCTAACTAGTTTGTGTGTGTGGTGTGTTTTTGTGCATGAGCTTGACGTGTGGAATAGCTCCATGCATGTGTGCTTGCATGCTATACACCTACATGTATTTATTTGCTTTCTCAAGTGCCCCTGCAGAAATGTGAGCATGTCTTAGTGCAGGCCACTAAACAGTATAGATAGAAAGGTGTTGAAGTTTGCTACGCAATTATTCCATTGTTCTTGTTTTTAAATCAGATGTATTAGGGAAAGGTTGCATGGAAGTAAGGCCACTGCTAATTAACAGCCCATTACACATCTGGAATAAAGTACAGCTCTGCCTTTCACTCTGATACAGTTTGCATTTGCAACTTTCTGTTTACACTTCTCTTATAATCACAGCCTTATTTTAAACTAATGGACCATCAGAAATTATATCACATAATTGAAATCATTCTGTAGCCTCAGCCCTCTTTAGAGGACTACTGAGATTAAATCCCCTTAAAGCCTCGCCTCGGAAACCTCTCTGTTTTTAAGCATTGTTTGTTGATATTCTTTTGGGGTGGAGATTCTCTGCTGGATGTGGTCCATCATGTGATTTTCATTGGAGGGTGGCCGGAGGAGACGGCCAAAGTAAAGCAAGTGAACGTGTGTTTGTGTGTCATCTGGCCTTGTTAATAAAAGCAGGTTGTTTTCCATCTGGGGGTCATCAATTGTGGTCATCACATACACAAGTGAAAGAAGGTGACTATGCGGTGACGTGTGGAGCCTTGTGTGTGCTTGTTGGTGTGTCCGTGTACATGCTTGTTATACACATAAGCATGGACCGAACGTGCAAGTTGTGTGTGAGATTGCATCGTGTTCATGCCTGTGTTTGGTTGTGTTCTTTCTCTCCCATGTGTGGAGAGCTCATAAGCAGGATGATGCAGTGAGCAGGAAGCACTGATCCCATCAGGCGTGTCAGCAGGGGCAGTTTTTCATAAAGTAGTAATCTCACCACACAAAGGGGTGTCCAATATAAGAGAGAGCCCCACACCCCTGAGCTAATCAAGACCTGACCAACGCTTCTCCTGGCTTGCCAACCCTCTAAACATTACCTCATCTGGAGGCTTAGCCTAGCCACATGCTGCTCCAGCCTACTGGTCTACATGATAACTCACTTAGCTCAGTACGATAGCTAGAAAAAACTGAAATATAAGAAGGGATATATAAAATAAATGAGACCAGCACACAACTACCTATGGTGCCTGGTGCCAGGGAAAGGTATTTTAAAAGGGAGAGGAAAGAAAGAATCATTTTACCATGTCCTCAAAAAAACTCTGGGAAGCAATTTGCCGGTATTCAGTTTCTCTCCCCGCTGTCCTGTTATTGCTGTTTTCCCCTCAACTCTTGGAGCCTTCAACCTGAAAGGAGGTTTTTAAGTTCAGGCTTTGTGTCACTCGGAAACAGTACATTTGTTGCCAAGGTAACAGGTCTGGGACAGTGAAACTAAGAAGCTGAGTGCACCTTTGTCCGGGAATGGATGAAGAGGGACTGGAGTTGTCATTGGTCCAGATAGCACAGCTTTAGTCTTAAATACGTCTAAGAAACCTCTGATCAAGAGAAATGTCTTCATCCAATATCTACCTGAACTGTTAAATCCAGCACACTACTACATTTCAAATGAAAAAGCCACTTTGACTGCTTCGCTTTACCTGACCTGCCAGCTACTGTAGTTTCACTGAAACCGAGATTTCCAAAAAACAGAGTTCCTCTACTCCAGGTTTAGCTTTTTAAATATTAGTCATATATACTGGAGAAGGTCTTGACTCATGTTGTCATTGTAAAACCAGATTTGGTTGACCAAAAAGCCTTGGAAAAAAAGTATTGTGATGTTTAGAGTCATGTAGAAGTACAATTATCCATTATGAGGATTGTCAGAAACTCTTAGAAATGTTGTGTTGCATACTTCATTTTGTTTTCCATTCTTCTGTTCTGTTAATCATCTCATGAATTCTCATATTTATTCATCATTCAATCATTTTGTTCTCCTCCTTATCTTTTTCAGATGATCTCAAGGGAGCACCCAGAAGAGGCTGAGTAATAGAAACATGAACTCAAGAGATTCAACAGGTAGGGATGACTGTTTTTTTGTTTGTTCTTTATTCAGTGGAATATGTGATCACACACAGCGCAGCCTTATTATGAAGTGACAGTTGCTATAAACAACCAGAGTGTGGTACATCCACTGATAAAACAGAGTAGCAATGGTTCACATATATGTGAGACATGAGCAGGGTGGTGGCACTGGCTTGATTCCCATGTTCTTGCTTTTTTTTATTGTGTAACTCAAGTCATGACAGCATGGTAAAGAATGCAGTGGCACAGAGATATCACTTCAAACACGGCGTCTCTCAGGAGCCTCAGATCCTTTCAGTGAAACTGAATGAAGATATGCTTTGATGGCCCACCACAGAGTCGGTGGCTTTCAAAGAAATCTGTTGATGGGCTTGTGCGGGGCAGCCAGCAGGTTGAATGAGTGGTACTGTATACGTGCGCCTCTCAGGGTGGCCGTGGGTGTTCTCAATGGAGGTCAAACATGCTTGACCCCAACATGAGTAGACTTTTTCAATAGATTTAGGCTCGCATAATCTTTTTTTTCTCCTTCTAGCGGGTTCTCTAGGTAAATGAAGGGGAACAGTGTGTGTGGATGGCAGGCTGCCAGTAGACAGGTACAGTAGATGTGCTGATGAGGGAGGCAGATAGGGGCCATTTTCAGTCGCATGCCCCAGGCACAGACAGGCGTACACGGGCAGGCTGAGATTCAGAGGCAGGTTGGGACCTGGGTCTGTATGCTGATGCCACTCTACTGGCTCTGCTCCAAAGTGAGGCATAGGAGAGAAACGTGGGAAGGGAAAAACAGAATATAGGTCAAAGGGAGCCATAGAGAAAATCAGGTGAAAGGACGATTGCTGAGTGGTGTTGAAAAAACACAAACAAAAATGAGGGTAGATAAAACAGTGTTAACAAAAAGCAGTAGAGTGGCTCTGGCTTAAAGTTAGGAGAAGCAGGCTAGAGAGCAATGATTATGTGTGAGGCCCAGGGGAAGCAGAGATAGGAGGGACATGAAGAAAGAGTACGCGAGTGAGGCCACATCCTGTACGCTGGTGGAATATGACTCCTCACAGGTAAGCCAGCTCAGAGGTGCAGACAGGCAGAAAGAAGATGAGGAACACTGATGGATGACTACTTATTCTCTGACATGCCGTTCCTTCCCCAGGCAATGAACAGGCGGGACAAGCCGGTCCCGCCACTTTGGCTGAGTGGAAGTTGCGTGGGCGCAGACGACGTAATGTCATTTTGTTAGAGGTTGTATGCGCAAACACAAGTAAAGCAGATTACAGATTGTCAAGAGGCCACCTACCTACATTACCTCATCTCGGGCTGCTCTGTGATGTTGTGAAAAAAGCAGATGTTGTACACTGATTAACTCGCTTTCATTACACAACATATTCAACAAACTTTTGTACTTGTTGTACAAAATAATTGTTATCATCCTCTTCTTAACTGTTCCTGCACTTCTGACAAATATTTTATCTTTTTCTTTTATCATTGAAATCAGACACTTGCCTAAAGCAATTGTAGGTTTGACATCTCAACTGTGGTTTTATACTGAAAAGCAAGTGGTTCCAGCTGCCGCGCAGCAAGACTGATTTGTGATTTGTGTCCACACTACTGGAAGCAAAACAGTTTTTGCCACCACTCATAATGTGATCATTTCAGCTAATGATGAGGCTCTGCGTGGTTCATCCACTACTTATTCACAGCCAGTTTGAAACCTCATGCTCTTTTCTGTGTGGAAAGATGGTAAAATCAACAAAATCTGCTGAAGGCATTATCGGAAAAATAACCTAGCATTGACCAATTCTGGATGTTTTATGAATCTCTGGTTGTTTTAAGTAATGGCACTAAACAGTTACTTTAACATTTAAAAAGTTAAGTTTCCAGAAATTATTAAAGCCTCTTATTTACTTCACTAAGGGTATGGGAAACATGTGTCACTGTTCAAGCTGGTGTCTTTTTTCCAAGTGGTTTTTGGCCTCAGTCAATCATTAGTTTGTGTATTATGTTTCTAGGACCATTCTGAATCCTGGTTTGGACTGAGGACCAGCATCCCCTGCAGCAGATGTTTGCTCCTGGCATGTCTGCAA
Source organism: Gymnodraco acuticeps (assembly GCF_902827175.1). Lineage (NCBI taxonomy): Eukaryota > Metazoa > Chordata > Actinopteri > Perciformes > Bathydraconidae > Gymnodraco > Gymnodraco acuticeps. The sequence continues at coordinate 3,015,755 of NW_022990238.1, forward strand.
ACAGCATGAGCTCCATCACTGACAATCTCGCTCTCAGGATCCACGCCAGCAACTTAGACTTGGAGATGCTGTGAAACAAACTCTGCATGACAGTGCAGTGCGTTCTGCTGCTCAGACATTAAGGAACAGATCAGTCAACACTGTCTGGAGAGGCTCTCATTCGGAAAGTTAACTTGATAAAAGATGTTTATCGCAGTTACCACAATGGATCCACACATTGTTTGACTTTTTCTAAATTGAAACTGGATTAATATTTTCCCGTATACTGTATGTACATCTGCTTTTGATATTCCGTGTTTATTTACGCTGTTGCTCATACACTGCAGTTGTGACATATACTGTGTTATTCTGGATACAGTATCAACAAGCGCTGGAACTGTAAATGGAAAATAATCAAATGGTATTTTCATTTTTAGGTCTGATATTACAGCACTTGCCCAGTGCAGCAACATACGAAACTTATATTGCTAAGAGCACAAAACATGTGCACAGTACTGTGTAAAATACATTTGAACAGATAGGATCAAGATTTCCCAGACGATTACTCATTTATTGGATTTTTATCTTCTAATTGCGATCACAAAGAAGCCATTGTAATCAGGGTGCTTATGAATGCAAATCAAAACCATCTACATTTCACATAGACATTTTGGCAGTCTTTGTTGTTTTCGATTAATAATCCTGTCAATGAATGTATTCTGATGATGATTTATAGCTCCATAACTTTAGTTGTCTGTGAAACCTAACAGAAATAAAGAACTTGTATCCAAGCTGCTGTCTGTTTTTTTTTATTATTACAACTGTAGATCTATGAGTTTAACAACCAATAAGATGCTTTTACGATGTTCGTTAATTGTGTGAATATGCGTTTAGTATTAGTAATGCTGACTTCATTACTAGCTGGGCAAGTATGTGCTAATCGGCTGCAAGGAGGACTATCAGGTGATGTATCACTCTCTCCTGCTCAGGCAGTAAGAAGCAGAGTAGAAATGAAATTGGAATTACATGACATTTAAATATTGATTATCTGAACTGCTTATGGAAATCACAGAGTTTTACTAATGTGACAATAGGTCAAGATTATAGTCTTACAACACTTCTTAAAATGTTTTGTGCAATAAGCTCATTTACTTTACTTTCTTTCGATATTCTCTAGGAGTACAAATGAAAATAGAAAGTGTGTTTGCGGCTTGGTTCAGTTTCTGTACAGCTTCTATGTATGATGTTATTGGAGAAGTGCTTAATGTCACAGTCTAGGTCAAAATGAACAAAATTAAACTGCAGGGAGTTTTCACTACTTTGTGCATGAAAATCAGTTTAAGCGAGTTTAACATTTTAACACTGACTTCCCATTCAACTGTCTTTCACTGTCAATTTCAGCTGTGATTCAATAAGGTTCGGCTCACGAGGGGGGAGCTACAGGCCCTGCGGGGGATGTGGGTGCGGGAGTGCGGGGAAGCAGAGTTGCTAAGGGGGTAATTATTCCTCGAGGGGTTGCTTATTGTTGTCTTTCTCTCTGCGATAAAACAAAGCGGACCGGGTTAGCCTCCTATAGCAGTGTGCTCAGGCTTTTATTCTGGCGCTTGACAATGTTCTGACAAGTTCTTCAAAGCATCATCGGGATCATATTAAGAATCAAATTTGTGAGGGACAAGGTCATCTCCATCTGTAAAAGAAAAGGGGTGTGAAGGCCCCGGCGCTGATGTTTTGAAAGTTGAGTTTCATGACATCTTTATGGCCCTGCTTATGGTCAACAACATTAGCATGTCCACAATGGACTTCCCTACTTGCCTGCCTCCCCCTCTTTTATTTTTCTCCCCCGCTTTTTCTCACACACATACACAGCTCAGGGGAAAAATGACCTCTCTGCAGCTCTCAATTCACCGCACTTCTATAGCCATGAATGGACCGGCTCAACAAAAGGTGACATAATTTTCTCAGGGTTTGATTGGCCCCCTCCATGCCACAAGATGACATCATGCAAACCCCCTCCCTCTCCAACGCATCACAACCAGCACAAGCACACCAACCCTCCACTCCATGTTCTTGGATGCTGGGTTCCCAAGACAACAGAGTTAGGCCCTGGCTGTGGGGCAGGACTTGGCAGTATTTTGCAGCTTGGCAGTCCATAATGAACTCAGGCGGCGTTGCTCTTGTGTTTGTGGTAAACAATCTTCGGAAATGATAGGAGACGGGAAGAAGGGAAGGGATAATATATATTTTTTTATAATGGCGGATTCCATCTTCTTTTAACCTTTCCTTTAAAGGGACCATTCATGTAATCTTCTTCAATAACACATGTATTACAGCAAGAATTGTCAAGCCACAAACTTTTAATGTCAAGCACAAGCTTATTGTCAACTGCCGAGCTCTCACTTGAAGCTCGGCCAAGTTTTGGTACAAGTGTCATTGTTTCTCACTTTCTCTCTCATGAGGTTCAAGTGGGGGGGGGGGGGGGGTGTGTGTGTGTGTGTGGAATGGAATAGGGTTGCCTTAGAAGAGGGAATAATTAATTGAGACAAGTTTCTTCAATTTGCCCTAAATGTAGTTTTATTTTCATCCTTATTCATCTTATCAGGGGTATCTGCTCTGATTGAGAAATATGAACTTTTACCCTCTATTTAACAATATACCCACAATCTGAAAAAGTACAGTAATTGGGGTATTCCTCCATTTGTCACTGTATGGTGTCAAGTAACAAGTTCTGAGTATTGGCTGACTTGCTCAGCTCGGTTCAACCTGTGACCCTGACTAATAAATGTCCCTTTTCAAGCTGGTTTTGCATCCAGGAATATTAAAGGCATAGTACAAGACGAGTATCACATACATACACATGGCCATTTCCCCTTGGAATTGTTGTTAATGAGGATCATTCAAAGTGAGGCTGACATGCAGATTTGGAGCCAAACCTTATTGGTTCCAAAGACGCCTTGAAGCACACTCCAAACCATTTCCTCAAATTGGAACTGCATCCCAAAAAGAAAATTACACAATTGCTTCTTGGTCTTGGGGCATGTCCATCATTTTTGTTGAACGTTACATTGTATTAGAGTCATGTACTGTATGGTCGTGCTTATATATACTGGTTTTAATGGGAAAAGACAATCATTTTCTACTTTTGCTTTTCCCGTACAGCCTTCTGTCTTTATCTTGCCCATCATGCCAAGTCTCTATTCACTTTAAAGTGCACCTCATTAAAGCTTTCATGCTTTCCTTTTCTTGCTGTTCCTTGTGGTGTTTTGTGATTAACTGTGGTGTGCCGGGTTGGCCCCTCCTTGGACTTTGTTGGAAGAGAGCATAGCTTTGGTGGGTTTGTGAGCTTGGATGAGCGCTGACTGTATCGGTTACCTCTGGCATGTTGGGAGTGCGTGGGCTCCCATCGTCTATGACGTTGATTCACTCAGCTCTCAATGCACAGGAGAGATGGTGGGAATCCACTTCTTTTCTTTTTCTCTGTATTTTCCACAATTGTTCTTAATTGAGGTTACCTTTTTTCCAGTGCTTTCGAATTTGTCATGTGATTTACCTTGAGTTTATTATGACAATATTTTCCAAAGTTAAAAGTCACAACATAAATCCAGAGTAAATTGATAGGGACAATAAGGTTATATACTTTCCAAACATCATAAAAGAAGCGGCGATCTTTGTGGTTTATTCATGGTGACAGCCTTGATTGGCAAGGTGACATAGAGGAGGCAGTTGCATGGGAAACCATCCCTCAGTCTGGGCACCCTCTCCATCCCGCGCCTCTCTCGCTCTCTCTTAATCCCCATTGAGAAGGGGAAGGGGAGACTCGGGAAGCAGGAGAGGATGAAGAGGAGGAGGGGAGCAACAGAACAGGCCAAAGGCTTCACTGACATCCATGGGAATCTGCAGATCCATTCAGTCGTAATTATTAGCATCAATGCAGAGAGGCAGTGGCAAGGCGAGGGGCGGGGGCAAGGGGGTGTGGGAGAGTTTTGGGGGTGCGGTTGGGCGGGATGAGGGGGTGTCAGTCCAAGATGGAAATCAATCACCAAAGGAGCCAAGAGGTTGTAATGAGAGAGGGAGAGAGAGAGAGAGGTGTTGAACAGGGTTACTTTCCATTATAGCAAAGACGATGTGAGCAGCATTTGTCAGCGCAGCATTTCCCTTTCCTTGGTGTCTGGTCTCTGGAGAAGTGATTACGAGAAAGGAAATATTTATAGACAGAGGAACTAAACAGTACATCATCAAATAGGAAGCCAGTGTACATGACCATTTGATCTCTTATTAAGTCAGTTGCCATTTGATTTTTATGTTGTAGGTCAAACATGACTGAGAGTAACCTTTAATGAATTACAGTCAATGCTGATTCACGGCAAGTCCTTGTATATTAGGAATTTAACTTAATGTATCCAGTATTGTTGAATTGCCTATGATGACACTTTTGTCATGCAGTTATATCAGAGGATTTTCTTATGGATGTGTGAGGGTAAAATAATTCATGGTCTCGCGTGCTTCCTGCCTGTCTGCGTGAAATTAAGCGACATGGTGAAAGTTCTCAAGTCAGGGATGCCAGCCCTCTGTCCCCTCTACATCACACATCACCCTGACTGGCTATTTCACTCCTGGATTCAGAATTCCTCCTGATCAACCACCTCAAACACTTTGGGTTGTCCCTGCTTGGTGAGAACGTCACTCCGAGCTTGCTGAACACCACATTTTGTACTTTTGCCAACTAGCCGCAGAGACAAGTCTGCCCGATGGAATTATGACTAATGATTTTTTATTTTCTCCCTTTCTTCATATGAAACTGTAAAAAAAAACTTCCAGCCGAGGGTATTTCAGCACTGCAGCTGTAGTGCTTGCCTGACCTTTCACTGATTGTCAAAGAGGAAGGATCAGATTTTAAATGGAAGACCATTTTTTTTAGGTGCGTTTTGAGTGTTGCTCATTGCTTCTCACTGTGAAAGAAAGGTCATGTCACAGGTCAGGTCAGCACTTATTCTCTTCCTTAGAAGGTCTGGTGATACTCTGGAGTTTACCTTGGGAAAAACAGTCAGATAGAGATGTCTCATTATGCTGCTGGTGAATTTAGACAGAGGGTGTCAACATGTCAGCTTCAGGGATAACATATTTCTTCTTGTGAAGCTGTCAGAAAGAAATATTACAATAAGTTAGCCACGTTATTTGTGCGATATGCTTGCAGCATTACAGGCTCTGAAAAACAAGATAAACATAAATTATATTCTGAAACCTCAAATAATGCCTAATGTGTTAACAACAAATTCATTTTCTTTATCTCAAGACTAATGCCCAGAAAACACATACTTATATTTAAATGTACAGTGCCTCTAGTACAAATATAACTCATGTTAGGTATAGTTTATTTTTGTATAATGTTCTTTAAGGCCTGAATTTTCAACTCAAGTACTGTAGGTATATATTGTGATTTAAATAACTCCCAATGTTATTTGTCTTTTTTAGAGTTATAACTTGTGATTTCAGTGTATCTCATACATTTCTAGCCGTTCTTTGCCTCCCACGCTGCAGGAATCCCCTGGTCGGAGAAAAAAGTGACCCCTTGACCCACACACACAAAGTTCCTTTTTACATGCAGCACTTGAATTTCGTCTCCTTATGTGTAGAGCTGGCAGAGGGGTGAGGAACAACGAAAAATCACACGGTCATCTATCACAATGAAAGCACGGACAAGCTGGTGGTGGTGTGTCACTCACGCAGTGACTCTGATGTTTCTCCCTTGTCTTCCTGTACAAAGTATGAACCATTTGAACTGAGAGCATTAAGGTATTGCACAAACATAGACATGAATCTCACAAAGCCAATCCCAGTTCCAGATAAGACCTGTCATTCCTGGGTTTGGGATGGTTGATAGCCATCAGCTCTAAGGGTAGTCAGGTCCTGTTTACAAAGACAGTGAGGCCCTCAGCTCCAACACACACTTCTGCTTCAACCCCGTCACACATGTACGTATACCGGGATAACTATCTCCCCTCCATTTGCACACAGCCAAGGACATAACAAAGATATGAACAAAATCGACACCATCTACGCCTTTCCCACCTTCTGTCAGGGACCATGGCATACTGATAGTTAAAACGGTCTTTATACGGAAAAGTGAATGAGCAACAGGACGCATTATAAATTCAAACTGCTGCTTTGATTTTAATGAGTTGATATTTAGGCTGCTAATGGTTGACACCAAAGAGGCTAAAGGTTGAACCTAGCATTTATCCTCTAGTCAAGAAACAGAGGAAGCCAAGACTAAATTGGGGCCTGCTTTTGTATCTTGAAACTCAGGGTGATCAAAATACTGCAGACTCAGGGTTTTTCTTCACTTGCGTTTGTATTTCAAAGGCAGCTTTGTCTTCCTGTTCATCCTGTTGGAAATGTAGCCCAGAAAGTTGACGATTTGTGATCTTATCAGTGAGCCCTTGAATGTTCTTGTCTTCGCCAGAAATTCAAAACGCTTCCTTCTTCATCTCAGCTCTGGGGTCAAAACATTCATAATTCTATAGGGGATATCATGTTAAATACATTTTAGATGGTTCGACATGTTACATAATTATCACATTCACAAGTTATTTATTCTTTAAATAAATGGAAGTTGACCAGTTCTGAGATCTCAAAGTCTGTTTACTTAATAGTTTTTAACATTTTACTTTTCTAGTTTCCTACCTCTAATGTCATGCAATTAAATATGTTGAATATAATATCTGATTTTATCTAGTTAAAAGCTACCAAAATTGGTGAATTAAGTTAAGTATAACTCTGGTCTAGTTTTTCTTAAACACAGAGTTTCTGTTTACATTGAATGTTACTCAGAGCACATATGTGTCTCATTAAAGATAACAAATGTGATTGATGTATTTAACTCCTCACAAAACTTATAAAAAGGCCTATTGAAAAAAAACATTTGAAACCTTCGTTTTTGTTCTTCTTCCCTTTGTGCCTTTTTTGGCAAAAAAAGCTTCTCACATTCTCTCCACATATAGTTTCATGAAACAGTGTGAAGGCTTGGCATCCCCCACATTAATGTGTGAATGTGGAAGATAGAACCACAATGGTAACAAACTAAAAAAGGGACCCTCTCCTTAAAACATGGCTCATTACAAAAGTGGCACAGTTCAGTAAAGCGTTTAGTGAAATGAAACATTTATTTTCGGTGCATATGGTAAAGCAAAATGGGAATATATTTTGTATTGGTAATCTATTCAATGTTGACACTTTAATGTCCTCCAATGATGATGCTAATTATAAATGAAATCAATTATTTTATGGACATTTTAAAAACATCTGTCAAGTATTTCTAGAAATTAAGCTGTGTGTTTTAGCAGTTCAGAAGTGTCTGGACACGACTCAGAAAGTCAATTTCCTAAAACAACACAGTAATTGCGCTGCGCTTTTCCCCTGAGTTTCTTTTACTGTGCTCAGAAACAAACATCAATTCACTCATTCGAGGGGATTTTATTTGGATAGAGAATTGCTTTGGCCTTTGTCCAGTCAGAGAGAGTTCTGAAGTAAAGTGCAGCGGTAGCGTCTGTTAGTGGCAACATATGACGCATAATACAAGCTGATCAGGAAAGGTGGAGCAGTAAAATCCCCCTTTTTCAGTCCCAAAAGCCAGACCCTTTGAATATGGATGTGTTGTGTGACACATTCATATGCTGTGGCACGTTTTGATTTTTTTGCGGCCTTTATAAACATACATTAATGGCTGACGGTGAGTGTGGTTTTAGGTTGGGTGCCTGACGTTACTAACTCAAGACTGTGCAACATTTTCCAGCAGTTGGCTATTCTCTCTCTGGGGACATGTCCAGCCAGCCTCTTCTGAAAATCTGGTTGATAGACTCCTGTGCCTTAATGCTGCCTTGAGAAAATGCAGGAACTTCTAATTGCGAATTTGTTGCTTTGTTTGCGTGCTTCTCTCAGGCGTGTTTAATATAACTATTCAACAAATGCCTGTATGATTCAGCTCTTGCTGTGAATGCAAAGTTTTATTGTTCTCATTGCTGGATAAAACATTTTCCCACGTTGAATCCTCCTGAGAGTGGCCATTAGCAAATAGTCCCATCCACACCTGCAGCAGTTTTAATGACATTGTCATCATTGCAGGGGAGTGTAATATGGCACCTGCTGGGATCAGGCACATTTTCTCATGGAATAGAAAACAAATATCTTCCTGGTCTAATTAGAAATCACACTCAAAGAATAAAGGTAATATAATTGAAAAAGCAGCATACTTATTATCGACTCTTCTTACCCAGTTGCACAACCATTGTTCACCAACTACATTTAAGAGACCTAACTAAAATCAATCTGATCACACTGTACTGTCCCTTGACGTTTACTGAGAATCAAGTCAAGCTGTCTTCTTGTTTTGATACTTCTTCTCAAATGTCATGCAATGATTTAAGGCACATGGGAACTCCCCTGAGAGAGGGACAGCAAGAGTGGGACTTATTCAGTATAACAGATAGAAGTACAGTAAATGACAGGGATTTTGTGGTGATGAGGGGGGGAATATTCAGCTCAGCTATCTAAAGAATCCCTCCAGCATAGCTACATTTCTGTTTATGTGTTTACAACCAGGGCACAGAGCTGATAGACATGGGACAGGGTGTGAAGCTGCGGCCTCACAGCTGGAACCAAGCTTTGCATATCACATGATTAAGAGCTCATGTGATGGCCATAATGACAGCGGTGGTGGTGGTAGGGTTATGGTCATGGAGAGGTTACGACCGGCTGAGGAAGAGCAACAGTTTATTGACACTGGGGGGACCAATTAACTGTGACACCACAATATCTTTTCGGGTTTTCATATTCAGAACTTACTCTTAAATCAGTGTCATTTAATGCCATTTAAAGGCACACAAATGGGGGAAATGGTTTTATATGAACATAGAAAGTGCTGAGTATTATTGATTACAATCAGTGTTGGATGAATGAATGCAAGTGAAAGAGTATGTCTTGGGATTATAGCACATCCTGTCAGCTGAGCTCCCTCCCTCCCTCTGTTGCTCCTCTTAACAGCTGGTGCTCCCAACTGCATGCTGGTTGGTGTGTGGGTTGAAGGGGTCTCTCCTCTGGGTGTCCAGATGAATCTGGGCTCGGCCTGGAGTAGTGCTCTGGGGTTACCTGACCTTTTGACCCCTCGGTTAACCTCTCAACTTCATCTCTCCCCAGGGCCAAACACATAGCCATACTGAACGCATTAACCCACTGACCCCCCTCTTTCCTGCTTATTGATACACATGGCACTTCATCCTAACTCAGTAGTAACAATAGCTATTATCTGCCTCAAGACACTCATTTGCAAATAATATGAAATGTAAAATATGCGGTATGATAAAGTATTTGAGGTGACCACGAAAGGAGGCACTGCATGCTCAGAACATGCAACTGCTGAGTGGACAGGGGCAGTTTAGGACACAGTCACGCTGACAGCAGGCTCAAAGTCTGTTTAGCCAGACTTAGCCAGAACTGTTCAGCAGCTCCTGATCGGAATTGAAGGCTGAGTCTCCGGGCCTGTAGGCTGCAGGACTGCCAGGCTGGTCAGGTGGAAGGCTCGCGGCTGGGTGACTGCCGCGGGGTAGCACCACTCCTCCCTCAGTCCCTGATCTGCCCAGCGTGCACAGGACTTAGGGCAAAATCTGGGGATTATCTCCGCTGCACTTCCACCCCTACCACCCACTGCCTCCTCGCAACGCAACACCATGCAGTCCTCCACCTCCTTCCTCCTTCCTCCTTCACTTTCTGTCCTGCACCTGCACAAAGACACGGGACTGGACACACACATATGAACACATACACATTTATTTAAATGACTGAGGAGTTGAAGTCCTCTGGCATTATAAGTACACATTTCAAACAGTCCCTGCTTTTGTATGAGCAGCCTTCACGGTCAAACACTTTCTGTGAAATGAATGGATGTTTGCCAAAGGTGCATGAACGGAAATGCTTTATTGTTCTTGTTTTAAATATATAACTCACCAGTGACAGACAAGTAACATAACTTGTTTTTCATGTTCTTCCTCAGTGGTTACTCGCCCACACAGTCAGTCATCACTCACTAATCAACTCAGCAACTCAGACAGCATTTGCAATGAGACATATAATGTACGATTGACATGTCAAAATACTTCTTTTGACAGTTTTTGTCTTTTTACATAAATTAAATATATGACCTAACACTTACCTTTTTGTTCATGTACAAACATTTCTTTACTTTTGGTGTAGCTGTAAAGTTACTTTAATTAAAGTGTTTGACATAAGTGGTGCAGCCTTTAAAAGTGGTTTGCATGATTAGACAGATCTTTCTATTTGTTAAGGGTTTAGAATGAATACTTGTTGTGAAAGAGATTATAGAGTGCACCAAAGGCCCCTACCTTACTCTCTGTACGGCCTCGCTCCACAGGACATGTCTTTAAAAGGGATCTTGTGTTTCATATCCCCATAACTCATGGCCTACTGTGTGCTCTACCTCTCCTGTTTCTGTCACTCTGCCTTTCTTCCTGTCTTATACTAAATAAAACACCTCACTCGTGCTAATGTGCTGCCTTCACTTATGATGTCATGTGAGTGTTGACAAGAATCTTCTCTCTGTGTCGGTAAAAAAAGCAAACAGTAGCTGAATAAGATGACTACTGATAAGAGACATTACAAAAAACAAATCAGCCTTTCACAATCAGATTACATCAGCTAGCCTGTAGCTGACCCTGCGAAGCAACAACAAAAAGCTAGAGATACAAATCAAGCGGATTCATATTATAACATTTAAGATAAAATGATTCAGATCTGGTTAACAAAATAAGGCATACAAAGATGAGAGATATTACTTCATCATGTTGGAATTGAGATGTGTTTAATTCAATTATATTCTCATTCTGCACCATCAATTGTGCATTTTCTCTAATACAGACCTAAAGCTGCAGTGTTGCAGCTGTGGGGTGGGATCTACTTGGCACAGTGACATACTTTTTTGTGTTAAAGCTGAAGTCAGAGAGATGTATACTGTTCCATGTGCATTTCATTGCATGGTGTTGATATTGCATATCAAAATGTTGTATTGGAAGTGAAATGTATTAGAGTTTTGTAATGTCTCCTCTGCTCAGGCTTGGACAAGCTAAACAAGTTAAAATGGCCTCCAAGAAAGTGGATGTGTGGGGACATGTTCTCATGGCGCTGTCTGCTGCAGGCTTTGGCTCAGTCTCCACGCTAGAGGTGGCAATGTGTGTATGCATGTGTGTACGTACATCCCCCTGTATATTCGAGGGGCAATGGGAGGAGTGGTAGGGAGCACGGACAACAAATCATGGGCCCGATGCCAGGGGAGATAATGACACTGGTGAAAATGATTTTGGGTAATTGGGGCGCTGGAAACTGTGGAAAAAATGATGTCATCAAGTCGTTTTGGCTGCTATCTAGAACCACTGGTTTCATGGAAGGTGGCAGCTTTAACTTGAGGAGCAGAAAAAAGGGGGAGGAAGGAGAGATAAGGAGTTGGAAGGTGCTCAAGGAGGATGTAGGTGAGGTGGAGGTGAGGGGAGTTTACACAAGTTCGTGCACACAGGGAGGCCTGTGATGGATGTGATATGGAAGGGATTACGTGTTATTTTGCTCGTTCTTGGTATGCTCCTGTGCACAAGGCATATGGCATATCTATATGCAGAGCATGGTGGCAGAGCCTTGTGTACTATAAAGGAGATGTATCCTCTCTTACTCCATCGCCCTCCCCTGACCCCTTTATAAAACATTTTGCATGCACGTAGCCACTGCACCCCTCCCTTTACCTACCTGTGACTGCAACCACATTACCCTCACACACTGCTGGCAAAAGGCCACGGAGGCAATGTGCAGACCATATTTGCATGCATTGCTGAATACACACCACACCTGACACACCTGGCAACAGCATTGCATTACTTTTCAACAGCAAATTATAGCATGGTCATCTCTTGATCCAGGTTACATTTCTGACATTTAAAGAGTAGAAATCAGTAGACTTTAGACCAGCATCTTTGGTCTCAGTTATGCGGTTTGATTTGTTATCAACCAGACACATACAGTACACCTCAAACAGAAACAGGAAGTATTGTGGGTAATACAGGAAGTTCAGATAAAGACCTTAACTCTGGTGGTTCAGCGAGATCAGGATTAACAAAAGACAGCAAACATTTCTACAGTAGGTTTGAAAGAGACTGCTTGGTTTCATGTTTGGCTTGCTTTAATCTTTTATTTGCTGCCCTACTGTTGGCAGGGAACATTGAGCAATCCCTTTTGTTCAAAGCTTACAGAGGACTTAACAAGAACAAACAACCGTAGTCCATAGAACTTAGAAATGTGATTGAGATTCACAATGCATGATGGAAAAGCAGATATATGTAATCATTGGACATGATAACCTTTGGACCTTATGTGTGCACCTTTAAGGTATCATTTGGATCTTGAATTGAGCGCGGCCCACAGTTTGAGGTGAAACCCAAGGCCTTAAAGTGTAGGTGGGCCTACTGTGTTAGCCTAGCTCTGACTGCACCTGGGACTGGTTAGCATCCTGGCTAGAGATAGAGCTGCTGGAAAAAGTTCAGCTCTGTGGGAGAGGAATAAAAGTTACAAAGAGAGGAAGAGCTTTCTAATTTAAGCATGACGTGAATGCTGCCCGACGTCTTGTAGACATTCTCAAAACCTACAAATCAAGTCACACATGTTCAGCCTAATCTCTGTTGTACTACATCATACACAGTAGGCGCAGATGCCTCACACTAAGACCGCATTTCATTTACATTAACAAGTCCTTTGCATATGGCTTTGCAAATGGAGCGAACCACATTGGTGAGAAATGAGAATACAACATAGCTGTAATTAACAGGCTAATTTAATAAGGGAAAACAGCGCTAATAATATGCCATTAGTACTGGATGAGATTGCAAATTAATTAATTCACATTAATGAATCTACTTATTGATTTTACATGTAACCCTCCTGTTGTGTTCGGGTCAAATCTGACCGATTTACTACTTTCATCAATCATAACTTTTTTGTTTTACATTCGATTGCATTAAGGCTTTATGATATCCTTCACAGTAGACATTTGAACATGTAAAATTGCACTTTCATTGAATTTTGGATGATTTAGTCAACTTTGTAACACCCATGGTGTTCCCGGTCAAAAATGACCGCCATGAAGAAAAGGAATTAGTAACCATCCGGATCAGATAAAACACACACACAAACACCCACACCCGCACACACACTAGATGTGTTTTCCACCCAAGCGGCAAACTGTGGGGTAGAGCCGGGAAGCCAATACGGAAGTGCCACACACTGCAGTTAATATATTGGCCGATAGGCGATGGCTGCAGAAAGGAGCAATTTCCATAGACCCCCATGTTAAAATGCCCGATTTTACAGCAGAAAAAAACATGTTTCTACCCCTGGCTCCATACATTTTATTATCGATATAGTTAGATTCCACCTTCATGATTATGGATCTGTGAGTGAATTGTTTTCTAACGCGACCCTTTACATTTATATTAGGTCTTAAAGTTTGTGCATACATTAGGGCGTGGTCACTTTGATTGACAGATACGTGCCTCACTGTCAGCTAACAGCAACTTGTCCAATCTGCTAGGCTACAACCATAGAGGCTACAACGTTAGTTAGTTGTAGTTACTGTACTTGATCCTTTAGCTGTGTTCGTGGTGATCGTGCCTGTTAGGGAATATTGTTACAAATACCAGATAATTAAAATGTCGTGCTGTGCGCTTGAATGTACTAACAGATCTTCCAAGAAGTCTACTTTCAGCTTTTTTCGGTGAGTAAAATGATAATATAATACATGTTAACCCCGTTAGCAGGTGTTTGTGTGCTTGTTAGCTTAGCCTGTTATGTAGCTTATTAGCCAGCTAAGGACGTAACCCTTTATACATATATACAGTTTAGTTTATGATTCAGCCTTGGGTAAGACTTTTATACTATATGGCTATGACGCCCATAATGCTAAACGGGAGCAAATGTTAAAAGGGGTGGGCCGCCGGAGTCCACGCCGCCGAAGCTAACGGGGCTGCAGGGTGCTAGCTCGCTAGCGCGTCCCGGCGGCCGTAGCTAGCACCCTGGGGCTCCGTTAGCTTCGGCCAGCGGCGGAGTCCGGCGTTATAACTGGAGATCAAGGAATGCATCGTAACGCGGACTTGGTTCGCCTGCAGCCCGCTGTAGTATTAGCTAAATAAATGATGTTGAGCAAGGCTTATTAAGCTGAACACCGCCACAATTATTCTGCTATGTATCGGTACTTATTTTATTTTATTAACGTGTGAATGACAAGCATTAAGAATAATACCAAATAGCTAATTATCTTGCAGATTGTCTCGTTTGATTATGAATGTAACGTTTATATAGTGGAACTACACTGTTTTATCAAAACCAAAGTGCCACGCAGTGACTTGGTATGCATGTATTTCAGCAGGAAATGTGCAACCTAGATGACATTTACCAACACAGACTATATAGAAATATTTGTAAAAGTTGTTCATGCGTTACTAAGTGAATATGGCATTAACCCAATTTGCTCCAATTCAAACACTGAGTAAGTGCATTGAACAAATCAATGACTGGATGTGTCAGAACTTTCTCCAATTAAACAAAGATAAAACTGAGGTAATGGTTTTTGGAGCCAAGGCAGAACGTATAAAAGTTAGCGCTGAGCTTCAGTGTGCAATGTTCAAAACAACAGATAAAGCCAGAAATCTAGGTGTAGTCATGGACTCTGACCTGAGTTTCAACAGTCACATTAAAACTGTTACTAAATCAGCCTACTATCACCTAAAGAATATATCTAGGATTAAAAGGACAGCAGGATTTGGAAAAACTTGTCCATGCTTTTATCTTCAGTAGACTCGACTACTGCAATGGTGTCTTCACAGGTCTCACTAAAAAATCTATTAGGAAGCTGCAGCTAATTCAGAACGCCGCTGCTCGAGTCCTCACTAACACTAAGAAAGTGGATCACATCACTCCAGTTCTGAAGTCTTTACACTGGCTTCCTGTGTGTCAAAGAATAGATTTCAAAATACTGCTGCTGGTTTATAAAGCACTGAATGGTTTAGGCCCAAAATACAT
Organism: Gymnodraco acuticeps; assembly: GCF_902827175.1. Taxonomy (NCBI): domain Eukaryota; kingdom Metazoa; phylum Chordata; class Actinopteri; order Perciformes; family Bathydraconidae; genus Gymnodraco; species Gymnodraco acuticeps. Next base: position 3,030,854 of record NW_022990238.1, read on the forward strand.
TTCTGACCTCCTGCTAAATTATGAACCATCCAGATCTCTCAGGTCTTCAGGGACTGGTCAGCTTTCTGTCCCCAGAGTCAGAACTAAACATGGTAAAGCAGCGTTCAGTTATTATGCTCCAAATATCTGGAACAAACTCCCAGAAACCTGCAGGTCCGCTGCAACTCTGACTACTTTTAAATCCAGGCTGAAGACTTTTCTTTTTGTCGCTGCTTTTAATTGAACTATTCATATCTTAGACTGCACTGTAACTTTTATCCATGTACTTTTTTCTTTTAATGTTTAATTGACAGCACTGTAACTTTTATCCATGTATTTTTTCTTTTAATGTTTATTTTATTAGCTTTTCTTTTTAATGACTGATTTTAAATGCCATTTTCTTAATCTCTTTCATTTTTTGTAAAGCACTTTGAATTGCCTTGTTGAAAAGTGCTATATAAATAAACTTGCCTTGCCTTGCCTTGCCTTAACCCTCCTGTTGTCTTCGGGTCAAATCTGACCGATTTACTACTTTCATCAATCATGTTTTACATTCGATTGATACTGAGAGCATGTTAGCTTAGCTTCTTAGCCTGAGCTAGGACTCGAACGTCACGCTCGTTGGCAGCAGGTCCCGCCCTGTCCCGCCTCGGCTCCGCCTCAGCTTCGCCTCTTTGCCCTTATTTGGAGAAGGTGGGAGTTAGACTCTGACGACACCGTCGAGCCGTTAGTGGCCGACTCCGCCTACTAAGGGCTTCACGGCAACTCTGCAGAATCCTATGGGTGACGTCACGGACCCTACGTCCATTTATATATACAGTCTATGTTTCCACCCTTATGTGCCCATCCCCCCATGTGAATCACACCTGGCACACACAAACACACACACAGAACAATTTGATACATTTCCCGCTCTTATGTGTCCATCCCCCAACATGGATCACACCTGGCACACGCAATACATGTTCAGTGTCTATTCTTTGTATATTTACTGCAGTTTTTCATGTATACCAGTAGTCTGATACAATATTTACAGTTTGAAAGGGTGTTAAATTAAATTTGGTGATGATTAATGGTTTTTGTGTTAATGTAATAGTTAAAACAGATGTCACAAAAGTGAATAAAGTCAGTACTGTATGTTAGACAGTGGGACGGATGGTTAAACCTTTTATATAATTGTTGCATGTTACATATAGTGTTGTGATTTTAATGTTGTGCGCTATTTAGCGATGAACTCTTTTTATTGACATGCTTGTTTAACCTCCTCAACGAACTGTCACAACAAAGACTTTTTCACCAATGATTTTCAATGACTTTTCCATGACTTCTCAATGACCTTTACCTAATTTTCCATGACCAAAAAAAAAATTACCACTGAAAATGGTTTATTCAACATGGAACAGGAACATAAGGTCTGCATATGAAACATGTTGTGCCTATCTAAAACAAATCAAATAGTAGGCTTACTAGCTTCTACACGCTAAAGCAACTGTAGTCAGGGATGCAAACTCAGGTATGAAAAAGGTGACAAGGATCCGAGCCCCCCCCCCGATCCCACGGAATATCGGCTTTAAAATGAGGAATAACAGAGGATTTTAGCAGTCAGAACAACTAAAGCAGCAGTTAATAATAACAGAAACGCCAAAGAGTCACATCTAATAGAAATATATTAAAGCATTTATTTGAATTGTGTAGCAGTCAGTTTATAATTTTGGCAGTACTGTTGAGCATTTTGAAAATGTATTTTCATGCCTCTGTGCAAGGCTTAGTCTTTATATCTGTATAGCCACTGGTGTAAAGTAACTAAGTTTATAAACTCAACAAGTACTATATGTGGGTACAATTTTGAGATACTTGTACTTTATTAAGTATTTCAATGTTTTGCTACTATGTTCTTCTACTCCTCTACAGTTCAGAGGTACATGGTGTACTTTTACTCCACTACATGTATTTAATACCTTTAGTTACTTCACAGATGTGGATGAATGATGTGAAATCTAATCAAGTGTTGAATCATACTTTAGTTCCACCTGGAGTAAATTCACCAGCTACCCTGCAGTATACAAAGTCATTCAAACTAGCTGCACCTTCACCAGCTTTGAGAACACTTTCATGATCAATCATTATAAAACATATCATATATATTATTCTGAAATGGACCAATCTGCACGATGACTACTTTTACTGTCGCTACTTTCACTATATTTTGATGAGAATACTTTTCTACTTTTACTTGAGGAACATTTTGAATGCAGGACTTTTACTGTAACAGAGTATTCCTACACTCTGGTACTTCTACTTTTACTTAAGTACAAGATCTGAGTACTTCTACTTTTACTCAAGTACAATATCTGAGTAATTTTACTTTTACTCAAGTACAATATCTGAGTAATTTTACTTTTACTCAAGTACAAGATCTGAGTACTTCTACTTTTACTCAAGTACAATATCTGAGTACTTCTACTTCTACTAAAGTACAAGATCTGAGTACTTTTACTCTAGTACAATATCTATACTTATACCACCTCTGTTTATAGCCTATGAGAAAAACTATTAGAAAACGAAGGCTAAAGCTAACGTTAGCAGATGCTAGATAGCGACCATAGCATTGCGACAGAAAAAGGTTTCAGTTCACATCACGCTCTGCCCCTCTGCTCTGAACACCTGAACGGCCCGTTCTAACAGCTTTTCACCAGCGGTGCAGTCTGTGCCACAGTGACTCCGCACAGTTAACGAACGCACCGTAGATAATGTAGCTGACCCTCATCCCGGAGCAGCAGAGTTCAGCCGACAGGCAGGAAGACTCGAGCACACAGCTCGCGCTTCATATATTACAAAATAACACCATGCGCGTCATGATGGCACATACTGTAACAGCTCGCGACCGCAGATTATTTCGGCGGTTAGATAAAATGTAAATTATATTTGACGCAACTTTAGTTACATTTCCATGACTTTTCCAAAACTTTAGGAAAAATATTGTTTTCCATAACTTTTCCAGGGCCTGGAATTTGCATTTTGAATTTCCATGACTTTTCCAGGTTTTCAATGACCGTACGAACCCTGAAAGACACAGACACTGCTAATTGACACACCGGCACCCAGTGAAAATCAGCGATCTCATTCGCCAGTTGCCAAATCCACTCCCCCATAAATACGCCGACTACCTGCTAGACGGGAGCTATTCTTCTCTTGACAGTTGCTGCCTCACCTCGCCGCAGATCGAACCGGATCGGATCCCTCCTGCTCCTCCTCACCTCGCAGCAAATCGGACCGGATCGGATCCCTCCTGCTCCTCCTTACCTCGCCGCAGATCGGACCGGACCCTCCTCTAACCATCGGATTCAACGCTGAAACAAACTCCAGATAAAGGGAAGTGGCTATTTCTCCTGCTTTTGGGCGTCTAGTTTTACGTCACGAAAGTTACATTGTTGTCTCCTCCCCTGAGTCTCTTTTTGTTGTTAACCGAGGGCTCCGCGACCAGAGGCTGACGGACAGAGTGCGGCGGGCCGGCAACGTGGAAATCCTGGCACTGGATTTCCTGGAAGGGACTTGAACCTTGCACTTCTGCCTGGCAAAAACCCGGAGTTGAGTTCGCCTCTAAGCGGACAGGACTTTCAGGATTTTATCAACCCCTGCTAGAACTGTAATTCTTAAGTAACTGTTTTATATTTATTGAACATTATTTTAACCTTACGTTATTTTAAGTATTTATCAAAGGAGTGTTTTTAAGGTAACTTTGTACACATAAACCATTTTACACCTATTGTGCTGTCCTTCTCGCTGTATTGGTGTGGCCGGGAATCCGAATCTTTTAATATAAATTTGATGTTAACAGGCCTCACTAGGCTATTACATTAGTGGCGTTGTCGGCAGGATTCCTTTTCCACACCATACAGTGCAGAATGGCAGATGAAGAATATGAAGCTGCAAGGCCCAGTGGGTCATCAGAAAATGGGGGCAGGCTAGAAAATAGTCAGCCTGTGGTAAATGCAATGATGATGCCTTGGTTTACGGGTGTCCCATGGATCCCAAAGTTCAATGGTGACCGAAGCAAGATGTGTTTTTCTGAATGGCATGGGCAGGTTCAGGCAATGCTGAGGGCACAAGGGTTAAATGAGGAACAGAACATTTATTTTATTTTTGGGGCACTTGAGGGTGATGCAAAAAGGGAGATGCGGCTGCTTGACCTCAACAAACTCTCAAGTAGCAGTAGTTAAAGAGACTGTATGGACGTGTAACCCCAGTAGCCCAGCTTCGGACGCAGTTTTTCAAATGTTACCAACAGGAAGAGGAAACTGCTGCTTCTTTCCTTCTTCGGCTCCGTGAACTATTCCACCAATGGGAAGAAGTTGAACCAGCTGGCTCAACCCAGGATGAGAGGACTATCCGAGACCAGCTTGTCCTTGGTTTGAAGTCCGGTATGGTACAACAGGAACTTCAACGGCAGGTGCGTAGAAATCCTACAATGTTCTTCCGTGAGGTGTCTGGTGAAGTTAAAGCATTAGAAACTGAACTAAGGATGGAGTCTGCCTGTGCATCACGTGTTTCAGTGCCACAGCCACGACCGGTCATGGCACCACCTAGCCTGGAAGAATGGAGAGAAACAGTAAGAATGAAAGACCAATAAATGAAAGACCAACTGTCCATTATTACAGAGACTCTTACAGAAGAGATCAGACGCCAACTCTCACCACAAAATGCCCCAGTTGGGCACAGAGACTCTACCCCACCCCCTAGCAGACTAGCTCAGAGAGGCCATAACGCATCCTCCCCCAGGCAACAAAGGTTTGAGTGGGACCAACGTGGCCAACCTATTTGCAGAGGCTGTGGGCAGGCTGGCCATATTCAGAGAAACTGCCAGCATGTAAGGGGGCCGTTAAACTAACAGCCTCAGCCACTGAGAGCCATGTGGTTGGGGAGGGGAATCAGGGAAACCAAGCAGACAGGCCCTCTATTGTTGGGTAGTGCCCAGGGGTTGACATACTAGTAGCAGGAGTAAAATTGCCCTGCTTGCTTGATACAGGCTCACAAGTTACGCTGTTTAGTGAAACTTTCTTTCAGAAATGGTTGAGTGGAGAACAGAAAAGAAACCCACAAGATCTGCACTGGCTAACGCTCAAGGCAGCCAATGGACTAAAGATCCCCTACACCGGGTACGCCAGCCTGGATTTCTCAGTGGGAGGAGTCACTGTGCCAGGAAAAGGAGTCATCATTGTCAAAGATGAGTGTCTGAAGGCGGAAAGAGGTATACTAGGGATGAATGTGATTTCACACTGCTGGAAAGAACTGTTTCAGGGTGTCCACCCCGGGCTGACTGCATTCAGAGCCACCATGTCCCAACAAGCCAAAGGAGAGTGGGAACGTGCCTTTGCTGTCTGACAAAAGGTGTCACAAATCGATTCCTCGGATGGACCGGTGGGAGTGGCCAGGTTGACCCGCCAGGAATCAGTGGTTGTGCCTCCAAACAGCGAGATGGTGCTCTGGACACAGCTGTATGGGGCAGAGACCAAGTCAGATTTTTGTGCCCTGGTGGAAGGACCAGAACGAGATGACTAGTGGCAGGTAGCCCGCACCGTTGCCTGGGTGGTGAAAGGACAGCTCCCCATAAGGGTATGTAACCCAAATCCTTACCCAGTCACAGTACCCCAACGGCGCCCACTTGCTAATGTCTTCCAGGTTGAACCAAGCCAGATTCGGGGAGAAAAGGACCTTGTACTGAAAGCCTCAGACCCAGGTGTAGTATAGGTGGATGTCCAGGTGAACCGGGTCACCGTTGAAGGCCAGCATCCAGTCAACCTGCTAAAAGGGGAGGGATTGTTGACCGAACAACAGCAGAAAATGGACTCCCTGTTGCAGCGATGGCGGGATGTCTTTGCAGCAGGGGATGAGGATTTTGGTCAAACTGATGCAGTCCTCCACTCCATCCCCACAGGCTCTGCACCATAGCCGGGAGCGCTACAGGCCAATCCCACCAACCCTCTACCCTGAGTTGAGGAGCCTCATCCAAAACCAACTTGATCTCACCAGAATGCGTGACTCCACCACGACTCCTTAACACCACAATGCGTGGTGGAGTCACGAACTTTGTTACATTTACGTGTCGGCACCACGCAAACAACCCCTATGTAAAGTGAATGAGGCTCCTTTGTCGTGGTGCACACACGCAATACTACAACGTCCCGCAGTGAGCTTTTATTCCATAAAACGTTTTTTAAATCTACTTTATAGCTTGTAGTAACTCACGGGAGGCTTCTTTTATTTTATTTGTATTCATAATAATTTTTATTTTTCGTCGGAATGTAAAAATGACATTAGTTACGAATTTTTGCTCTCAAAAAACTGCATTGTGTGTAATACAACTGTGATTTGTATTAAATTAGTTAGTTTTTAAGGAAGGCCAGAGCTTCAGCTGTGTCAAATAGATTGTTCCCTTTAGTTAACGTTATTTAAAAGATAATGATCATGTCTCCTTTATTGTATTACGAGCGTCCATTGGATAACGGAGAATTGTACACCCGGAAGTAAGTATTCTCCTTACTGTCGATTGATTTTACAGTGATATCTGCACTACTCATCAACTCAAGAACACCAGATTATCCTTGTTAATTACACAACATTGATTAGTTTGAATTGTGTACAATGCTTTTGTATTTTCCCCCTTCGATTCGGAGAAACAAATATTTTGTCGGAGTTTTAGGATGGCCGAAGACACTACACTACCCAGAATCCTCAGCTATCGTTTGGGACTACACCATGTGCTTAGCTTGACAAACCCCGTGATCAGTCCTCAACCTCTGTGATTGGATGTTGGAGTGGCAGTGCGCGAAGTTTACACAGAGCGTCAAAAAGGACTTTGAAATGGAATGAAACCCATCGACGGCACACTATTCAAAACAGGAATCAAACGTGTCCTACCCCCCCCCCCCCCCCCCCCCCCCCCCGTAGGTCACAGGCTCCTCCAACAGTGCTACGCAATAAAACAGATACACAGAAAAAATTGTGAAATAGTGCAATAAGAGTATACAAATAATATATTAGATAAATAATTGCCAGATGAATGTTATGGATGTTGTGTTTAATAATCTTATGGCCTGTGGGATGAAGCTGTCTCTGTGTCTGGTGGTTTTAGTCCGGATGCTGCGGTACCACCTGCCAGACGGCAGCAGACAGAACAGTTTATGGCTGGGGTGATGGGGGGTCTTTTATAATCCTGAGGGCTTTCTTTAAGGTTAACCTGGTATTTTTACTCCACTACATTTATTTTAGTTACTTTACAGATTTGGATTAATGATGTGAAATATAAACAACCCTTAAATCAGACTTTAGTTACACCTGAGTAAAATTCAGTGAAGGTGATTGTCAAGTGCCAACAATCAGGCGAGATATTTGATAGTTGGTGCTTGAGAAGACTAAACATTTATCTGCAGATCCGTTTAAAGCATATTCATTACTCGTTATTCTCTACTAATAGTTAATTAAAGACTGTATATAATGGCTATTTTGCACATCCCTTTCAAGATTTCAAGATTTTCTAAGGTTTATTGACATCATATACACAACAGTGTAGTTATGCAATGAATGAAAAACTTGGGTCACAGGTTCCTCAACAGCGCATTACAAGACATCTATCAATATGTGTGTACCTCCACCATTAAACTGTCATATTCTGCACATTTCTTATACTATCTACATACATAAGATTATAATTAATGTGTATAATATCTAAGCCCCACGGACCCGAGCTCGGGTCCAAAAATGCTATATCTGAAGTGTCATTCATGAAACTATTAATGTTTCATACCCTTTTAAAGGTAAGAAACTCCGCTAACTGACAATAAGAACAATTGTCAGTTAAAAAAAACACGAGTAATACCAAGCCTTTGAATTAGCATTGAGCGAAAAAATGCTAACTAATGCTAACGCTTTTTTACACACAACTCACGGTAGAAATGCCCTTATTACTATCTTAACTGCACAAACAAGATATACGATTTAAAGATGAGACTCCACAGATTCCACACATGTAATGTCATCACTGTCCGACCTCGAATTCTTGGAGCTATCAGCCAGAAAAGAGAAAGTAAACAACATCCGGTTTCAAAAATATTACAATAATTACGTCTTATCTTTTTAGATTTGTGATCAAAAGTTGTGTTCAACGGAATAAAAATGCCGCTCAAGGTTAATCCAATGTCTCTGTGTCACGTAGAAATGTTTACTGATAATCCATCATCATATTTATGGCAATATACTGGGTATAAAGTTTTGCCGTCCAGGCTTGTACTTTCAGATATGTTTCGTTTGCTTCTCTATTACGTCCGCAATGGTAATGTTTACGTGGATTTGGGAACTGCCCATCGATTCTATTGGATGTAATGGTTAAGAAAAAGGTGTAAATCACCCAAATCGACCAATGGGTTCCAGAGATATGGTCCTGCGTAAAGTATAAATAATGCCAGCCAGCTTAAGTACATTACGCAGGAGACTTTACTTATTGTTTACTACGTAAGGAAGCAGGACCCAGAGCGCACGGAGCACAGAGCGGACAGCAGATAACGGAATTGCAGTTGTATTGCTTATAGATTATCAGAACATTTCAAAGGGGACACAGCCACATTGGATATTAACCTATGGATTAACTACATCATCGTTTTTATCGTGTTAATGCCATTGAAGACCACTTTAGACCAGACAAAGAGGAAGGTAAGCCATGTTAGCCTAACGCATTAGCGCTAGCGCCATTTGTTTTGATGTACGTTTTTGTTTATTAACGTCGCAAGTTTGTATCTTTCAGTGTTGAGGTGGGCATCGTTAGATTCTGTGTCTTTACGATCATAAACGATGTGTTGGATGTGCAGCTAGGATAAGTAATAAGGGAGCTAGGAGTGATTTTCGGTGCAGTAATAGGTTAGCATTTTTCGCTCGGGGCTAATTCAGAGGCTCAGAGGATAACAGAGTAGGCCTATGTTTTATTTTATTTTATTTTTATTTTTTTCACAACAGTTGTATTTGGATGGAATGAATACCTATAGTGATAATTCAAAGTGATACAATTATTTTTACAGTGAAAAAGTTCAAATGGAACTGATGGTTCCCAAATTACCCATAGGTGAGTCCGCTTGGACTTTATTTGTCTAAACCTCTCTAAAAAGGTCAAATTTCACTTGTTTTGCATCAATCTTGATACAGGGTACTTATTATATGTTATAGTTTGGATTCCTAAAGCTTTTAGTCTACTAGCCCATCATTGAAGGGTGGTTTTCACTATAAGTAATGAGTTTTTTTAGGCGGACATTAGAATTTACATGTTTTTACTGTGTTCCATCTGAATTTACTTTAAAATAAAAACATCTATATTGATTCTGACACTTCTACATCCAACTCACAGATGTAACCTTGCTTTGAGAGAAAAGATTATTAATTTACCCCTTTTAGAAGTGAAGATATAGTCTTTGTTGTTTTAGTGGCATTTTCGAGCCTGAAACCTGAAAAACAGGCTCAGGGCTTAAGAGGTTAAAATAAGTGCTTCAACATAGTTAACATTGCAGGAAAGTTTATTGTCAAGTTCCAAAACAAACCATGCAAATTAGACTTTGTCAGGCTTAATATTTATCTGTAGATAGATACCCCCAAAGCTTTTTTCCTATTTAAAAGAAGACCTTAACCTAAAGTATTCTTTAATGTTTAAATAAAGCCTTATTAGTTAGCACATCCTCCTATCAGGCACTAAACTGTTTTATTCTAGATATCATTTGAGTATCTTCTTGATATTTTCTATTCTATATTTATATCATTGACCTTCTACTTTCCCACTATTTTGTATGTACTCTTAATATTTAAATGTTTTCATAAAATATAACACATTCAAAAGTGCTTTACAAAAATGAAAGACATTAAGAAAAAGGCATTTTAAAACAGTCATTAAAAAGCAACACAATCTTCCTGCATTGCAATTACTCTAAACGTGTAATAACGTGCTTTAACCAGTAGGTGGTTTGGGTAAAAAAGCTGTCAAGTTTACAGTGTTAACAAAATAAAATATACTGCTGTTTCCGGTTTAGTTTACGACGAATATTATTTTGTTATTGTTTTGATATTTGTAACACAAAAGCGATGGAAAAAACCCATAGCAACACATAAAAGATGGTCTTAACATGACCCAGTGGTCTAGTAGTTAATAAAAAACAATAATATCAAAACAAAATATTACTACTAACTTTATTGTGAAATTAAAACAGAACGGTAAAATAATAGTTTCCGGTCTATTCTGATGCCCGATCTACCCCCTAGATATATAAAGAACTACGACAGATGTGTATCTTTAATGCAGCCGAACCATTTATTACAATGCATTCATATGATGACTTTCAAAGAGTAAAGCAAGCGCTGCTGAATAAAGTATGATTTTATCTTTTACGAAACGTTTTTTTTTCATATGGAATGCAGTTGGAGGTCAACCAATCACAGAGCTTGAGGACTGATCACGGGGTTTGTCAAGCTAAGCACATGGGTTGCATTCCAAGGGCCCATTCCAATAGTCCATTTAGCTTAGGAACCTTCCTAACCAAGTGAAATGACCCGGAAGTACGTCACTGGCAGCCATGATAAGTGCCGTTCCAATTCTCCAAATGAAAGGAAAGGAGGTTTCAAACTTCCTTTATAACCTTCTTTAGCTTAGGAACCACTGGACCTCCCTAACCGAAAGGAGAGGAGAAAATGCTGCCCCACAATGCATTGCAGCCGCAGCATTTGCCGTCACTCAACAGTCACGGACACACGATAATGGGAGAAATTATATCATGAAAGTTACGGTGCTTATTACGCATTTTAAAACGTATGTGGTAAGTTGCCAAAGTGCTTTGTTTTGAACGTTCATCAGTATTATAATCAAAAAGAGAAATATGAACGTTAGTTTTTACTGAAATGATCAAATAAAGTCAACATTTCACTGAGCTGTGTGGGGTTGTTCAACTTTTAAAAGATGTTTGAATGGTGATATACACAGTGATAGATGTTAAGGACTAACGTTTATAATAGATACATTTGTATTTATTTTAAGATATTTTAATAGTTCATACAATCATACGTATTGGGATCATTTGTATTAATGTGGACCGGAGGGAGAGGGTGACGAGCATAAGTTTCACTTTCCTTTTTTATTTCAATTCCAACTTTGGTCATGAAGAATATGTTTCTCTGTTGTCCACGTTCATAAAGCATAAAGCAACAGCATCAGAGCACGGTGCAGAGTCTCTAGATGAGTTTACAGTAGTCCCTCGTTCTTATTAAACATCCATGTTGTAGTCCGCTGTATAGAAAACTGTAGTTTCCATAGTTTCCCCACAGCAGCAGACGCACATTCATGACGTCCGCTGGCGCATCATAAACACGTCGGATAGTGAAATGCATTCGGATTCTCTAAAGTACCGCGGTCTCTTCTCCTAAGTCCTTTTGAATTCTCCTATCCACTATCCCTTAACCCCGTGACGTTTCACTCAGAGGTCAAGGAATAGGAGATAGGGTTCGAATTTAGGAGCTGATTTTTGGATTATCGGAACGCAACCATGGTGTAGTCCCAAAAGATAGCTGAGGATTCTGGGTAGTGTAGTGTCTTCTGCCATCCAAAAACTCCGACAAAATATTTGTTTCTCCGAATCGAAGGGGGAAAATACAAAAGCATTGTACACAATTCAGAACAATCAATGTTGTGTAATTAACAAGGATAATTTGGTGTTTTTGAGTTGATGAGTAATGCAGATATCACTGTAAAATCAATCGACAGGGGACATGATCATTATCTTTTAAATAACGTTAACTAAAGGGAACAATCTATTTGACACAGCTGAAGCTCTGGCCTTCCTTAAAAACTAACTAATTTAATAAAAATCACAGTTGCATTACACACAATGCACTGTTTTTTGAGAACACAAATTCGTAACTAATGTAATTTTTACATTCTGACGAAAAATACAAATTATTATGAATACAAATAAAATAAAAGAAGCCTCCCGTGAGTCAAGCTATATAGTAGATTTTAAAAATGTTTTATAGCTCACTGCGGGACGTTGTAGAAATGCGTGTGTGCACCACGACAAAGGAGCCTCATTCACTTTACATAGGGGTTGTTTGTTGTGGTGCCGACACGTAAATGTAACAAAGTTCGTGACTCCACCACGCATTGTGGTGTTAAGGAGTCGTGGTGGAGTCACGCTTTCTGGTGAGATCAGGTTGTCCAAAACATGTTGGACACAGATGTTATCAAGGAAAGCTCCAGCCCTTGGGTGGCACCCATCGTATTGGCAAGGAAGAAAGATGGATCCTGGCGCTTTTGTGTCGATTACAGAAGGCTCAATTCTCTGACTCACAAAGATGCCTACCCCCTGCCAAGAATTGAAGAATCCCTCACAAGTCTCAAACAAGCTGCTTGGTACTCCACTCTGGACCTCGCCAGTGGATTTTGGCAGCTGGAAATGGACCCAAAAGATCGGGAGAAGACGGCATTCACCACCCCCATGGGCCTCTACGAGTTCCAGAGGATGCCCTTTGGCCTTTGTAATGCCCCAGCGACTTTCCAAAGACTAATGCAGCACTGCCTGGGAGGACAGGTCCAGGAGTCTCTACTGATTTATTTGGATGACGTGGTAGTATACTCCCCTGATTTTGACACCCACATTGAACACCTGGAGCAGGTTTTTGAAAAGCTGGCCTGAAGTTGCAGCCCCATAAATGCCACTTGTTTCGGAAAAAAGGTCACCTACCTCGGACACGTCATCTCGAAGGACGCAGTATCCACAGACCCTGAAAAGACCGCCCCTGTAAGGAACTGGGCAACCCCTTCAACCATCAAGCAGGTATGGTCATTCCTTGGATTTGTAGGATATTACCGTCGATTTGTGAAGGGCTTCTCCAAAATCGCTGCACCCCTTAACGCTCTCCTAGTAGGTTCTGCTAGCATGCGACAAGGGAAGAATGCCGTGGATTGGACTGCAGACTGCCATGTGGCATTCGATGCTCTGAAGACTGCGTTGGTGAGTGCCCCAGTTGTGGCCTTTGCCGACTTCGCAAAGCCATTCCATCTCTACACTGATGCTAGCCTAGGAGGATTGGGGGCAGTGCTATCACAAGTACAGGATGGCAGGGAGAGGGTTATAGCTTATGCCAGCAGAAGCTTACACCCCACTGAAAGGAACGACAAAAATTACAGTTCATTCAAACTGGAGTTTTTGGCCCTCAAGTGGGCTGTCACTGAGAAATTCAAAGACTATTTGTGGGGCAACAAATTCCTGGCTTTTACAAACAATAACCCACTTGTCCACCTGAACACAGCACACTTAGGTGCCACTGAACAGCGGTGGGTAGCCCAGCTGGCAAACTTTGACTTTGACTTGAAATATCGCCCTGGCTCTGCAAACCAGAATGCTGATCTTTTGTCCAGGTTGCCACAAGACGCAGAACCCACCCAGCAGACCCAAGCAGAGACAGCAGTGGTGGAATTGGAGGACACCCCTGAAACTGAAGACCATTGGAAGCATTGTCAGGAAGGAGACCAAGCACTGGTCCAAGTGAAGGGGTGGGTGGCAAGAGGACACATCCCACTACCTGAGGAAAGGAAAGCCAGTCAGCCTGCAGTAAAACGTCTCTTGCGAGAATGGAGCCGGTTATACATCCAGGAAGGTGTGTTGAAGCGGAGAACCCAAGAGCGTCATACTGGGCTGAACCTCTCCCAAATTGTGGTGCCCACTGGCAAGACACAGGAGCTGTGGGAAAAGTATCACCAAGCCTCAGGACACATGGGCATAGCCAAGATCGATGCCCTGCTGAGGAAGACTTTCTACTGGGTAGGGATGGGAACTGACCTACAGACATGGGCGTCCAATTGTGCGAGCTGCACCCAACAGAAAAAGGGCCCAGAGGTAAGAGCACCTTTGGTTCCTATCCTAACATCATACCCTTTGGAAATTGTCTCAATCGACTACCTGTCTCTTGGCCGGCATGGCGACACTTACCCTTATCTATTGGTTATGACTGACCTTTTCACAAAGTATGGATGGGCTATCCCTACAAAAGACCAGACGGCAGCCACCACAGCTCGTGTTCTCTGGCGACACCTCATCCAGCCATGGGGTTGCCCAGAACGTATCCTGTCTGACCAAGGGGGAGCCTTTGAGTCAAACCTGGTAGCACAGCTGTGCAGCCTTTATGGGTGTGTGAAGGTCCGAACCACAAGGAAACGGGGCCTGTGAAAGATTTAACAAGACTCTGTTGTCTCTTCTAGGATCATTGAGCTTGGCGGACCAAGTACACTGGCCAGACCACTTGCCTTCTCTGCTCCAGATGTATAACAATACCACTCATGAGACGACTGGAATGACCCCACATTTTGTAATGTTTGGCCGGCATGCCCACCTGCCTGTTGAAACTGCGGTGAGAGCACCACCACTGACTCAGAGACATGACCTGGTAGGCTGGGTACATCAGCATAACCTGACCTTGCAGAGAGTCTACAAACAAGTGGCAGCAAGGACCAAAGCAAACAGACTGCGAGACAAGGACAGGTACGATCGGAAAGCAAAGCACCTCCCCTTGTTACCCGGAGAGCGGGTGCTGTTGCGAAATTTCCGCCGCAGAGGGGAGGGAAAGTTGGCGCCCCACTGGCAGCCCCAACTCTATGTTGTTCATGATCAACTACGCCCCGGCCTGCCAGTTTTCCAGATCAGGCCAGAAGGAAAAGAAGGCCCTATTAAGACAATCCATCGTAATCATCTTAGGCCTTGCCCTTTCGATCCAGCTGAATGGTACTTCAGGTATATTCAATCTCTGGGGCATGATGTGGTACATCATGCCCCAGAGATTGAAACAAACTCAATCTTCCCCAATTCGCTACTTCCCAGGCCCTTGTTGTTGCCTTTGACCCTTGTGCCCATAGTAATTGCTCCTCCCACAGGTCCCGTAGGAGAGGACCCTGTGGCCCCACAAGAGCAGAGAAATGCATCACCCCTACGAAGGCAAAACAGGGGTAGGCCTCCAGACAGGTATGGACAGTAAGATTGTCGGGACGACAACTGTTAAAGGGGGGAGGAGTGTCACAAAGTGAATAAAGTCAGTATGTTAGACAGTGGGACGGATGGTTAAACCTTTTATATAATTGTTGCATGTTACATATAGTGTTGTGATTTTAATGTTGTGCGCTATTTAGCGATGAACTCTTTTTATTTACATGCTTGTTTAACCTCCTCAATGAACTGTCACAACAAAGACACAGACACAGCTGATTGACACACCGGCACCCAGTGAAAATCAGCGATCTCATTCGCCAGTTGCCAAATCCACTCCCCCATAAATACGCCGACTACCTGCTAGACGGGAGCTATTCTTCTCTTGACAGTTGCTGCCTCACCTCGTCGCAGATCGGACCGGATCGGATCCCTCCTGCTCCTCCTTACCTCGCCGCAGATCGGACCGGACCCTCCGCTAACCATCGGATTCAACGCTGAAACAAACTCCAGATAAAGGGAAGTGGCTATTTCTCCTGCTTTTGGGCGTCTAGTTTTACGTCACGAAAGTTACACTGTTGTCTCCTCCCCTGAGTCTCCTTTTGTTGTTTACCGAGGGCTCTGCATCCCCTTAACAGGTCTGCATCCCCTTAACAATTGTATGTTTTGAGCTGTACTGTACTGTACCCAATATACAAGCTGTTAATAAACTTTTCAATCAATCAATCAATCCGCGACCAGAGGCTGACGGACAGAGTGCGGCGGGCCGGCAACGTGGAAATCCTGGCACTGGATTTCCTGGAAGGGACTTGAACCTTGCACTTCTGCCTGGCAAAAACCCGGAGTTGAGTTCGCTTCCAAGCGGACAGGACTTTCAGGATTTTATCAACCCCTGCTAGAACTGTAATTCTTAAGTAACTGGTTTATATTTATTGAACATTATTTTAACCTTACGTTATTTTAAGTATTTATCAAAGGAGTGTTTTTAAGGTAACTTTGTACAAATAAACCATTTTACACCTATTGTGCTGTCCTTCTCGCTGTATTGGTGTGGCCGGGAATCCGAATCTTTTAATATAAATTTGATGTTAACAGGCCTCACTAGGCTGTTACACAAACACCAAAGTAAGGGGGGGGGGGGGGAACGTACACAACAGGAGGGTTAACAAACTCACATTATCACACAAACTTCACCAGAAGTAAATCAAGCAGTTGGTACACCGAAAATGGGGCCAAAACTATATATATCTGTAGAATAATTTCTTTATTTTTCATCACAATTACCAAGAGTAAGAGCATATTCATTTTTACAGGGTTGCTAAAAGAAATGAAAGCATGGCAACCAGGAGATGCTTGTGTTTAGCACTCTCACTGTGTTTAGAACAGGTTTTCAAATTGAATCCCCTTTTCCTTCCTATTTATCTTTAATCTCTTTTGCTTTTTTCTATTCATTTGTCATTAGGATGTATTCCATCACCACTTGAGAATTTATTTACAAAGGCTACTGTGCCCTAATCCCCGAATGGACCTTCCCCTTGCTCTTACATCCAGCCCAACTTTTCACATTATTGCAGGTTTAGAGCAGTGGTTCCACCTCCATTGCCAGTTGGCTGTGATCCTTGTTCTGGCTCCAGCATCTGCACCAGTACAGCAGCATGGCAGCTCAGTCCAAAGGGGGTTGCACAGACTAAGGGCCTTGGTCAGAGAGGGGGGCTTCTCTCTTGTGACGCAGTTACTACAGAGGCAGGGTGAGCCATTTTTACTGTATCGATGGGGCGATGTTCTACACTGGCCAGGGTTGACCTGACTAGACGACCACAAGCACTTGGCTGGCTCCGGCTCATTTTTGGGCTGTCAGCCCACCTCCATGTTCTGTGCTCCATTTGGGCTTTCTTGATCCGTCCCAAACAAAACCACAAAAGTGAAGGAGCTAATGCAGTGAGGTTGCTGAGCAGCTCTACCCAGCCGCAGAGCAGTGAGGTCATAGACTGTATGCCCCAGCCTAATGCTTGGCATGATGCATGGGAACTGTCTTTGAATCTCTCTCAGCACCCCTAACCTCCTATCCCCTCTACTTTCCCTTCTCCATCTCTTCCCTCTCCTACACTCTATTACCCACCTTTTTGAGTGTCAAGGATCTGACTTCCCACACCTCATCATCCTTCAATTTACGAACATATGGTATCTATATCATGGTCGTACTCTTCTTTGAATATCTTTAGTTCTCATCGACCAATAGTGAACCAGTTTTCCCACACAGCAAAAATCATTAGTCTCTACATCTTGGCATTACAAATGGTTCTATGCCGTGACGTGATATGTTAGCTTAACATCAGTGCTGCCAAAACAGGGCTATATGGTAAGGCAGACAGGATTTCATATTCAGATACTATTACACATCACATACGGGTATCAACTTTTGAGCCAAACGTATAGTTTTCTCAGAAGGCAACATATCCCTTTCATTTCATAATTGCTGTATCGTGAAACGCGGCATAAAGTATTTTTTATGAGACAGGCATAAAGACACAGAGATTTACTGTGGATGGTTAAGGTGTTGGTTTACATGTTCAGAGACACAGGGACTTCTCTCTGGGGACAAGAGGAATCTGAAAAGTGGCAATGGGGTGAGATAAAATAGCTGAATACAAATATATATCCTGCATGCTGGATCCCGCTTTCTAGTATTTTGTCCACCAATATTGCACGGTGCAACAACATAAAGCCTACCAAGCAATTGTAAATAGGAAAGAGGAGAACTTGAGATTTCCTCTCAGGCCTGCTCTGCAATGACTTGCACACAAAAGACTGTAACACTTCCACAGCTCAATTACTGCCTGGGCAGTAGCTCCAAAGGCTATTTATTTTTTTGGTACCATACAGTGTTGAATGGTAATATGCCTCTGTTGTACAAACTGTGCTGCACTTTTATACTTGATGAGACATGCACGGCATGAGAACATATTGCTTGTCAGTCATACATCACCTTGTTCTAACACCTTCACAGACACAAAGGTGCCAGCATTGTTTCTATAATGCTCTCTCTTCCCAGGGTTTAATTCTTTACAGTGGTAAAAAAAACCTCACTTCCTGCATCAGAACGTGTCATGTTTCTGTCTCACACAAACAGCTCCTTGTCTCGCAGTGCAATTTACCTATCCCATAGCCATGAGGGCTGTTGTTCCCCTTCGCTTCGTCAGAGCACAGAGCACAGTTCACTGGGAGGACAGGCCTTTATAGATGTTGTCTTGGTGATACACATCCACTCGAGAATGAGACAGGGTTCAAATGATGGGATGTCATGTATGTGTATGAGGGAATGGTGCAGTTCTTTGTGTTGAAACGTCTTCAGTTACTTAAGCTAGTGTACGACTACAAAGCTGTAAAAAATGCAGGATTCAGGTATTTTTGTCAGGGAGCTTGAAGCGAATGTCCATGAACCTTTACCTCCATGCACAACATAAAACAGAAATGTTAAATATCAATGGTTAAGATATGTGCTAACTCTAAAAGAGTCCAGCATGACCAGGTCATGGTGCCACAGAAAAAGGTACATGAGCCCCACCCTACTGCGACTGCCTACTGTGCCGAAGGCCTCAGGCCAAGGGTAATGACAAGTGTATGAATATGCACTGCTCAGACTTGTTTTGCCTGTCACTGTAGCTGGAGAGTATCAGTCCAAAGGAACTGTCAGCAGCTTTGTATCTGATGTCTCTTTGCATGGCCTGTGTGTGTGTGTGTGTGTGCGCACGCACGTGCACGTGTGTGTGTTTGCACATGCACGTGTGTGAGCTGGGTGAGAGAGCAAAGGTGAGCTATTAAGAGGAATAAAGTATGTGAATTGCCCTGCATTTATATCTTGGCACAACAACCCATACTTCTCCTCGTCCGGTACTTTGACAGTTGTGGCTCGTTAACAGATTGGATACAGAAAGGTTTCCAAACTCCATTCATGCCTTGAAATGTAACAATTTCATCGTGCGTCACATGAAAATCCTTTTTTCTAAATTCACCATGAATCTGTCATCATATTGCAGTCTTTCCAAATCTTACTTGCTCCTTATAAACCACACGCCTTAAAAATTAAGAGGAAAATTAAGGGGGAGGAAGAAAATGAGATGAAAGAACTTGGGCTGGGGGTTCCAACATTTTATGATATTATCCTGCTTGTAAATGCACACTAGTGATGATTTCACATTAGTCGAAAATCCTTCATAAGTCATGTAGCTGCACTATGACAAATTTCTCAAAGGCTCCATTTTGCATGACCATAACTTGCAAATAGATCAGGGAGTCAAAAGCTATTTAAAAAATATGTCGGTTTGACAGATTATAAAGAGGAAGGTGGGTGGATGCTTCTGCAACCAAGTCTGCCTCCATTATTCCAGAAACATAAAGATGGATCACAAAACTGTCATCCATTCAACAACCACTCATACGAAACTGTAACTTCCAATGTTGTGATCAGCCACAACAGATCACAGATAGATGAGCAGCTTATAAAAATGCATCGTTTGAAAAGGTTTGATACAGCTCTGCTCTTAATCCCCACATATGCATCAGTCATAATGCTGTCTGACTGAATGAAATATGTCTGTAGGGCTGTTGGGAGCATCATTTGTTTCGAGGAATATAATCCACACTGAGCCCACTCAACTATTCTCCCACCTTCACTTATAGACTGAGCAGCTTGCCTCTGAGAGGGGGTGGAGATTCATATTGTGGTGAGGTGACACGTCAACACATTACTAATGGTGCTATGTATCAACAGTGTTTTCCTATGCATTATTGTAACTACAACGAACTTTGAATCAAGCGAAACAATAATCTTTACCTTCTGTTCTTAACCTGGGGTTTTTCCACATTCATATTTTCAGTTTGCTGATTGCATCGTTACATGCAATATCCACCAACAAATGTATTTGCAATGGTTCAAAATATAACGGAACGGGAGAACACCATGCAAAGAATTTCAGGGTAGCCACAACATAAACAACACGTTCAATTTCGCAATTGTATTATACTGCCTATTACTTTACAAAGATCCGGAAATTGCATCCATACAAGCATGCAGGGAAAAACACTGCATGGTTTGCCAATATATTACATGATCTCATATTTAGACTGACATGTATCCTGAGGTGACACTAATAAAGAGCCAGGCTTCTTTATACTGGCTACATGTTATTTTTAGACTCGATTTTAGGATTGTATTCATTATTATGTCCCTTCCAGCACCCTGATCCTCAGATTTGTCGCTTCAAGTCATTCCAGGTTCCAAATACATACACAAAGTTCTATAAGACTTTACAGTTTATATCGATTTACACAAAACTCACTAGCAAGCATAAATAATAACCAAAGTAACAAAACAAACAAAAACAACCTAAATTAAGTAAATATGTGTGACAAAAAAAAGGAATAGGGCCATGAGGTTCAAGATGAAATAAGAAATGTGTTCCAGTGTCCAACTTACAAGAAAGATAATTCAATGGCATATTCATTGGATTTTGTAATAATTATGTGGAAATATTGCTTATTCGTGTATCATAAAATGTCAGAAGATAAGATGAGAAAATTAATGATATCTGGGAGATCTTGCCTTCAAATCATGTATTAAGTAATGTATCTAAGTCATGTAAATCAATTTATTTAAGTGAAATGTACCTACTTGTCACTGACCGTACTTTGAACCTCGATTTTCATTTAATCATTTATTTCATCCAAACATGCCAGTTATTCTTCAGCACATTTGTTCCCTCGTTGCGCTGTATCTATGCAAACAGGCCACTAATCAGAAAATCTGAGTCATGCAGAACCCATAAACTGACAGATTGTGCCCAGTAAACTATGCTGCCGGGGTGAGACACATAAACCGGTATGTGCTACTTTAATGCCACTCTAACATAAGCATCTAAAGCCACCATTATTTGCCTACTCCAAAATTGTTACAGTGAATGCTGAGCTATACCTGACCAGATTAACTCTGTTCTGAGGGAATGCAACCTCTGTGTCCTTCACTGACTTTTTGTTTGTTGAACTCTTTAAATCACTGTTATTCAATCCTTCAATCCTTCTCAGATCACCCCCAACTCTACACTATCAGGTGTGTTTGTATGAGTTCAGTTGTACATCTGTGTTACTTTCATGCAACAACTTGTTTAGCTTGTTTTGAATCTATAGAGACGGATGGAGATGACAGCTAGTGTGAAATAATGGGACTGTATGGTAAATATGAAGACATCTTAGTTGCCTGGGGTAGAGTGTTAAAACTGAGGCAGCTCTACCTGCTGCTGCCTGTCTCTCAAGAACTAATTGAGGATCTTCTGTGTGTGTGTGTGTGTGTGTGTGTGTGTGTGTGTGTGTGTGTGTGTGTG
The DNA here is from genome assembly GCF_902827175.1 of Gymnodraco acuticeps. Taxonomy (NCBI): domain Eukaryota; kingdom Metazoa; phylum Chordata; class Actinopteri; order Perciformes; family Bathydraconidae; genus Gymnodraco; species Gymnodraco acuticeps. The sequence continues at coordinate 3,052,206 of NW_022990238.1, forward strand.
TGTGTGTGTGTGTGTGTGTGTGTGTGTGTGTGTGGACAGAGGAAGGTACAGTGAAAACTGACAGTACTGTATGTAGGGGTAGGAGAGTATACGTGGTATTAGAGAAAGCTTCAGTGGTTTGACAAAATAAATGTCAAGAGCAGTAGCGTGGGGTGGGGAAAAATGTAGGGGAAGCCAATGTTTTTGGGTCGGGGGGGGTGGTCAATAACGTAACCAGATGAGTGATTACAGCGCCCGGTAACATTTTACACACATTTGTATCATACAGATGCAGGACTTGTACACGCCTGTTATCTAAGCGACAGGTCCGCATGCACTCTCCAAATGAAACTCTCTCGTCTTATTAATTTAAGCATTTTCTTATTAATTTAAGCATTTTCTTATTAATTTATGCCAACCTCCCCCCACCAATGCAATACCAGCCGCTCAATGCGCAGTGCAGATTCGGTAATTAATAAATAAGAAGCATTCATTCACAAACTAAATCAGGAGACCTTTAAAGTTTTACGTTCACATCAAAGTATCAGTATGCGTTGTGTTGATAATGGACGAGACCCGCCGAGTCAGCGTAAAGTTGAGACGATCTCTGTTTAATGTCTGAATCTGATAACAGATAAAATGATCAGTTTTACATACATTTCCCTCAGTGACTCCTCTCATTGCTTGGAACGTTTACAAAAAGGGAAGAGGAAACGTGAGGGACACAATATATACAAAAAGTAAAATCACAAAGAAAGGAAATTAAAGTCCTCACAACAATAAACTCCTGAGCACAGCTCTCCGACCTTGCCAGGTATTTAACATTCAATAAAATGAAGAACACAGAATACAATAATATAAAACACAGAATGTGTGTGATTATACAAAATTAAATTAAATAAACCCCACTGCATATTTACATCTGTTACACTAACACACACTGCAAGTGCAGCAACAGTCCTCGTCTCTGTAATTAGTTCAGTCCGTAGTCCAAAAGTAACACAAAAATATAAACAATCTCATCTATTCAGGTGATCGGGCCCTATATGGCATGCTATCTGCGGTGCTGATTTTCGGATAGCAGCACCCTGTGCTAATTAAACAACTGCAATAAAACAACTACTTCAGACTGAACACCTGCAGCTAAATCCAGGCAAGCAATGCACAATAACCAACAGAACCACATCAGAAATGGCACACATAGCTACACGGGCAGTTCAGGCAACAGGTATGCACAGAGAGAAAGGGGTGTGCATTTCACTCACCCTATTTGAAGAGGAAGGCCATTCTCCTGTCTTTCATGGTAGCGAAGTGGTCAATAACAATGTCATAGAACTTCCCAGCGGCCTTTAGGTCCTCCACAACAACAGAGTCAATGGATATTGTGGCTAGGTTGACAAGTCTGTCCTGTCCACACGTGTTCCTCAGATACGTTTTGATCCTTTTTAGACAGGAAAAGGAGCGCTCTGCTGATGTGCTGGTGGCTGGTATCGTGAGCATGAGCTGGAGCAGCTTGTAGACCTCGGAGAGTGTGCCCTGTAGGTCATCCTCAATAAGAAGCTGTATCAGCTCTCCTGGTGGCTTGTGAAACAACCTGTTGTTGTACAGCGTGTGCAGCTCATTCCTTAACTTCTGCTCATCAAAGAATGGATACGTGTTGATCAGCTGAGCCAGCTCACTGCTGGGAAATGCATCAGGGTTGCAGAACGATGTGAATGATGTGTGTTCCAGTATCCGAAAAAAGTGCAGGTGCTCCATATCTGCAAATCTTTGGGTCATGTGCAACACTATGCCGTCAACAATCTGGAAGTAAAGACGCCGGAAAGACACAACCGTTTCCTCGTCTCCTTCTTGGTGCTGGTTAAACCCTTGCTCCAGGTCGTCCCAGCCGCGGCGACGTCGTTTACGTCGGGGCACAGGATCGCCGACTGCTTTGACCGTGTCATCGTAAATGCGACTGAATGTCTCATCTGTTCTTGTGGCTTTGAGAGCGCTGAGAGTGCTCATGATCCGATCCTGGCATTTTTTTATGTCCGCCGTCTTGCTTTGCAGAACCTGGAAGAGTGGTTCTGTGAGGCCGAAAATGGACTGAAAGACCCCGAGCAGGAAGGTGAAGTCAAAATCCTCAAGTTTTTGCTTCAAGGAAGCACTCTGTGCAATGGTCTCTTTGTCCCATCCCGGCTCTGTCATTATCCTGTCAAAAGCTATACAGAGCGACCCGCGTCCTTCATGGATGGCGTGTACTGCGCGGCTTTTAAAATTCCACCTCACAGCAGAACCCCCTGGTACACGCACAGCTCGATCAACTTCAGACAGTAGTGCTGATCTCTTACATGAACGTGAGAAAAAATTGTGGAAGGCATCGAGATTGGCAAAAAACAGTTTGGCTGCTTGGATGTTGTTTGTGCCTTGTGCTAAAACCAAATTTAATTTGTGAGCATAGCAGTGGATGAATAGCGCATTGGGGCAGTGTGCTTTCACTAAAGCCTGAACGCCACCGTGCTGTCCACTCATGCAGCTTGCTCCGTCATAAGTCTGACAAATCAGTTTGTTTGTTGGGCTGTAGTTCCCGATGGCTCTCATGACAACTGATGTTACAGCTTTTGCATCTCTTTCTAAGCTGACATCAAAAAAGCCGAGGAAACGTTCACACACACTGCCTTTTTCATTCACATATCTGATTATGATAGTGAGTTGGCACTTATTGGAGATGTCTGATGTGTCATCCACTTGTACAGCAATGAAAGGAGAAATGTGTATTTCTTTATCAGTCTCATCCTGGATACAACGAGCTATGCTCTCAATTATGTCATTTTGTATGGTGTTTGACATACCACTGAAGACTGTTGACGATCCCAAGTGCTCCGCGAGTGCAGTGTCAAACTCTGCAAATGCACGTACCAGCTCTACAAAATTGCCCCTGTTAGAGCTGCCAGCGGCCTCATTGTGTCCCCTGAATGCTTGCTCTTGACGTGCAGGGCAGCAATGATGAGTTTCCTCAGAATATCCCGGTTCTTTTTTACTTGTTCGTTGTGCTTCTTTGTGCTAATGGTTCTTGCTACATCCAGAGCCTCGTCAATCCTGACGCGTCTAAAAAGCTTTAATTTCACAGCACAATCTATATGATTTTTAGATTTACCGTGCCTCTCAATTGCCCGTGACAGGTTGGCAAGGTCGATGAATCCTGAAGTTGCCCAAGGATTGTTCAGGGAGCACGAACCCTTGTCAAAAAGAAGACATGGCCAGCAAAATAGACGCTGAAGTTTAGCGCTTCCAGTTAGCCACTCCGTGCGGACATAATTGTCCTCATTGAACGTCCGATTAGATCCCTTATTCCTCTGTGTACACAGCTCGAGTGTGGGCGTTGTCCTGCCATCTGCTTTAATTTTTAGTTGCTGCTGTAGCGGAAGTTTAGTGAAGTTATGCTTAATTAAGTACGCCAAATCTCCTCCCTCCATAATGCTTCATTTGCTTGATCATTTCTAACGGCGGTGATGACAGTTACAGTATTCAAATTGATGTTGATGTGATTGGATGGCAGTGTCCAATCAAATCGCCAGCCGCCAGCCGCCCCTGAAGGGAAGCTAGAGGCGGCTGGCTTCCCCTGGCATGGCCCTGACCAATCACAGGTTGGCAGGGGCATCACGTGGGCCTCATCTGATTGGTTAATCCCTCAATTTTTTTTCACCAAGGGAAGCTAGATTCTGCTGGCCTCCTCTCGCAACAGTGAATGCAATCTACTGTTTCACCATGACATCTAGAGGGGCGCTGTTTCACTCTTTGTAAAATACTCAATGAGAATGGGGGAGAGACGGAGAGACGGTCCGGCAGGAACACACAGGAAAGTAGAATTACAGAAACAAAACAAAGTGTTTTTATTTATTTATTTAAGTTATAACTACAATCCGAAAAAACAGGGGAAGCCTGGCTTCCCTTGGCCTCCGGGAGAAAACGCCACTGGTCAAGAGGGGTGGAGAGATGGAGTGATCCTTAATGGCGGGGTGGAAATTCTGCTCTGACACAGGCTTGTCAGCACTTCCAGCCGCCATCTGAGAGCGCTGCCATTGCTATGGTGACTGCCGAATGTTTTCTTTAATAATAGGCAACTGTGAGCCCGTGAGCATCCCCCTGTACAGATACACTTACTCATACTTTAACGACACCTGTCTGAGAAGCCGTCTTCTGCAAGCCTGATGAGCTCAACAGCTACTGCAAGGAAGTGTGCATGCTTATGTATGCGCACACACACATACATACACATCCTTTACAGATGAGTGGAGTCATCAGTGCAGTCAACAGATTGGAAGTCAAACTCTTCATGAAAGAGGCCTGAAGGTAAAGAGTTTTGACAAGGAATCTGTCTCGCTGTCTCCGCTTGACAAAACAAAAGCTTACTTACATTCGTTGGAACTCTGGGGAAGTAAAAGGAGGAACAAATTAGCAATATTGTTTACGGATGGATGTTTTTGGGCCTGCATCTGATGCTATCACTACCCCCTGATGGTATCTGACCTTGTAGTGATCCTGGTAGATGCACCAGGGAGGGAGGCTTGGTCACGTCTCATTGCTGTGAGCTTGATAACATGCGGCTGTTTACAGCTCTGAAATCCCGGGGTTTTGTCCCATGTTGCGTCTGCTCACTTTTATTTGTATTTGATCATTGCAAATGATGTTCCCTCACTTCCGATGCATCACACCTCACAATCCCGTGTTGTACTGTGTTGAGATAAATATGATAGCTGAAAGGCAAGATGTACTCACTTCCATATAAACTATGCTGTCATTATCAAAGTATAAATCTGCCAGCGACTGACTTCACGTTCACCATAGAATAACAACCACAATCATAAAAAGCGTTTTTTTTCACGTTCACACTCAGATAATAGCCTATAATTCTACTTGCTAACCTTGAATGCAGAAGGTGCTTATTAAAACTGAAATTGATATGGCTCTTTATCTCCAGTTGCTTGACGCTTTTGTTCAGTATGGGAATGGCACTTTACCCCGAGTGCTTGGCAGTGAAGGAGGGGGTCATTTTGGCTCTGCGGCCTGTTGTGTCTTTGTCAATCACCTGGTCCTGGGAGGAAATGGCTGTCTGTGGTTGCATGGGCCAGCAACATCCTGGCAGGCACCTAGGACAGCTGAAACCATGGGAATGTCTATCGAATTGAAACTCAGGGCATTTATATTATTGCACTCGCCAGTATTACTGTGAGTACATTGTTAAAGCAGTGTTCTTATGGGAAAGGGTAACCTAATGGACCTTTCGTTGTTTAATTAATTGAACACGATTGCTTGCAGGATTTGTGGATTGTTGTGATCATGGTTTTTATAATTTGTTCTTCCTAATCAACTGTTCTTCCCTGCACCGGGTGGATCATTCGATAGTCACATGCCAACAGAACTGTTGTTGGACAGTGAGGCTGACAGTGTAAACCTCATTTGTCCTCGTATTGCATGCTTTGATAAAGCCAAAACGTCATGCTGCATTTACTGCTGTAGGCCTACAGCAGTTTTCTGCCAAAACTAAGGAGAAAGACTAAAAAGAAAGAAAGAAGGAAAGAAATTAAGCCCTTAAGATTTTAAATATTATGACAATTTTCTTGTCCATCTTCATTGAATATGTTTATCTGCGTGGCAGAACAAATAGCTATCTATCAATAAACTACTAACATTAAAATAGTGTCTTTATCGAAATGGTCGCCCCTCTGAAGGTCCCTAAATAAACATATTCTTGCAGGCTATTATTATTTTTCAACAAGTACAGTCAGATTTAAGCAACGTGCATGTGAGTCTGTATATTTGGGAATGTGCATGTCAGCACCTGATTGAGTGTAGCTTCTGAGTTCATATGGAGGGTGAAATGTGAATTGGGAAAATAATGTAAATATACATTTTAGGAAAGATGGAGTAATCTGGTTGTAGCAAGCAACAAGTGGCCAAATACAAATGTAGCTGTTTGGCTGAAAAATACTTTCCAAATGATTGTATTATGAAACGTGTTTGTTGTAAATTCAGATGCAGCTTCTCAGGGCCGGTAGCTCAGTGGACACTGAAGGATCATGCTCTCAATGATTTGCTCTTAGAGGGTTGATGCCTTTAGATATTAGTAACAACAATCTACATTTCTCTCATCTTTCCTTTTTAATCTGAGCTACAGTATATGACTATACGGCAGTAATCCAGCAACATATCAAAATATGTTGCTGGCTCAGGGAGAACGCATTACGAGGAGAATCCATGTAGTTTGTCATCATTTGAGGTAAAGCTCAGTCATGATCCTGTAATCACTCTGAACCCATATAACAAAGAACAGACCATGCAAGCAAATCTGATTCAAAGCAATTTGTTCAATTATAGGGAGCTGGAAAGTGAAAACCGATACCCGGTATGAGAATTTCGTTCCACTCCATTCAGGAAAAGAGTGCTGCAAAAATAAATGTCTGCTAAGGCCACAACTTCTGCATTTCTCTCATAGCACTGTGCAGTGTTGCTTTTCACTTTGTGACACATTTGTTGTGCAATTTGTTGTGTTAAATCGATGACAATGGTAGAGGTGTGTTGAGTGAGTCTGGGACAGAAGCCGGTATAGTGCCAGGGTTACTGTTACTGTCATCAAGGGAGACTCAGGGATACACATACAGTAACTAAAAACACATCCAAGAATACCAATTATGGTTCATTTTGAAGGTCCAGCAGTGGAAAGCAATTTTCCATCTGCTCTGTGTCTGTTTCTTTTATGGTCCATTCTATAAAATCAAATGGGAAAAAAAAAACACAAAATAAATATGTAATCAATAATAACTGTTAATTTTGTATAACAGGAATGTTCTATTTGAAGTTGTAAGATCAACATTCTGAAAACCTTTAATCTAATAATTATATAAATAACAGCTATTGTATTTACACATAATAAATAGGATGTTTGTCATTATCTAAATTTAAACTTTTACAATCTTGATTTTAAGTAACTCAGCTTGGTTAATAATGATTTAGATAACATATTATTACACAAAAGGACATATTATATATCAGAAATAGATACGTCAGTGTATTACATTTTAGATTAGAATATGATAATATCTCTATTTTTATTTACTTACTTCTTGTTATAAAAATCATGGAAAACCTGAGGTCAGTTCAGTCAGAGAAAATCAACTACCCTATTATATATATATCCAAGCTCATGTTATTTCCAAGTTATATTTCACTTGGTGCAGACATTTTGAGCATGGTCAGATGGCTAACCTTCTTGAGACACTTTGACATCATCACTGTCGGCTCAACACAAAAATATGCACTTTCACTTCTCTCTGTTTTGTCATGTCTGACACGGGTGATATTATGCAGACACATTTTCTGAAGGGGAAGTTCTGCTTTGTGTTTTTGAACACACCGTCCTGTCAGTCATTCCCACTGTGTGGTGACGTGAAGATTTCCGAGTAGTATTCCGTTATAACCTCTGTGGTTTGCTGCTTCTCTTTTCTTCAGAGATGGCTTCCAGAGGTGCATTCCCTGTGCCATGGGGACTGAAATACACACGCATTACCAGCTGTAGCCTTCTGGAGTGGGGATTCTCAGTTTCTGTATCAGCATGCTAACTCCCTTGTTCTCATGCCCAACCTATGGCTGTGGTTGTATGTGTTCCATACCAAAGCATGGGTTAAAAAATCCCAATAGCCTTTCAAAATCACAGTTAATGTGTTTTTTTAAAAGCTGCAGTAAAAGTGTGTGTCATGCAAAAGGTCAAGGATTTGACAAGAACTGAACTGAAAGCTTTCCCGTAAACTACAAAAACGATTAAACATCAAAATGTCCCAGGTTATTATGGAAACTCCAAAATCCCTTCTAAGATTTCATGTTTTTGTGGGCAACATGTGTCAATAAGTAAAAAAAGGAAAATAACGCACATTACCCCGATGCATGTGTATCCAATATAGCCACACATGCACATATGCACAAAACAAGAAGTATTGTGTACCATTGTGAGTTGCTGTTCCGGGTGCTAAATTTATGGTGAGAACACAGCAGAGAGCAAACAAGCAGGGAAGTGCAGGATGCTTCATGAATACTAATTTTAGTGCTATTAGCCGAAGGGTTACCACATGAGAAAGATGGGAAAAGCCTGATAGCAGAATCTGATAAACAGGGGGGAAATTGTTTTTGAGCAACATCACAAACCTTTATTCAATTTTTGTCTAAAAGCACGTGATTTTACCACCAATATTAGCATATTACAGACAATACAGCTTTGTGAGACTGTTGTGTGAGATGGTGACCCCACTGGCAAAGCACTGCTGTTGTGGGTGGAAATAACAGGCAATAACCGCCTCAATGAGTAGAGCCAGTACCCTGACATCTCAGGTACCCACACTAGCTTGATGTGCCAAGCTCTGACCTCACTCCTACTCCTGACTGTGTCTGTGTGTGTGTGTGTGTGTGTGTGTGTGTGTGTGTGTGTGTGTGTGTGTGTGTGTGTGTGTGTGTGTGTGTGTGTGTGTGTGTGTGTGTGTGTGTGTGTGTGTGTGTGTGTGTGGTGTGTGTGTGTGTGGTGTGTGTGTGTGTGTGTCACAAAAGTGTCAAGAGGACATCTGTGACAAAAACATTCACTGGTCTCCCCTTTAATAATCCGGTCCTTATTTTCCTAGTTTTTTTGTAATCCTTTGCCCCTGGGGATGCAACGAGTTGGGATTAAAGAATATTTAATGGATATGTTGGATATGCCCACAGCTTCCATGTTTCAAAGCCAGACTATAAGAATTGGGTCAACTGCCAAGAGGAGGTGATTAAGGTTTGTCTGTTTGACAGGCACCCAAAGCCTGGCAAAGGGAGGTAAACTTAACTCATGCACCTTATTTCTCATGAAGGTGAAAGATGAAGGCACCCACCCAAAACCTGTAGAACTGCAAGGGTTGACTGCTCCCCCCTCTCTGAACATTTACACGCACATGACCTCAAGCTCTGCATTGATCCAAAGCTATTACTTTCTTCTTGGGCCTATCCATTTTATACTTTATTATTACCACTTCTTGACCAATGACCATACAGCATTTTAATGGAAAAGACGCAGACAAACATGACTTATCTTTAGATTTCAGCACTGAAGCCAGGGGTGCAAGAAGAGCTAGGCAATAGTGTTATCTTGGAGACAGAGAGGTTTGCATGATGGGCTTTACTAACGTCACTGGTTCTCCCCTTTACTGGTTTGGTTACATTACTAGTGGTGTCTTAGGTGATTGCCGGGTCTCAAAATGTCTCATGTCCAGTAAAAGCCAACAGGCCCTCTGCTGCAGCAGGCCTGGCTACGCCTGGCTGACACTGTGCTGGGACTGTTGTGCGCTGGGTTGGCTGCAGATGGATGGAGCTGCCAGATAGCTGCGTCAGAAGCAGCCAATAGACAGAGAGAAAGGGATAAACAAAATCACTCCACTATGTTTAGAACCAAAATCGAAAATATGTTGATTCAATCAGAATTAAGTATCTTAGTGTTGATGAAAGTAAACAATATATTGATGTATAACTTTAGTGAGTTATGTTCTCATAGCTATCCAGACAGATGGCTTGTGGTGACCTGTTACGGTTTTGGCAGGAGATTGTGTTTAGATTGTAGTTTAGTGTAGGTTTAGATTATCCTCCCTTGTGGTCTATATGCAGCTCAGATATTTTATGTTTGGTAATATGTGTCAAGTACGTGACTTCAGAGCAGATATGCCGCAATTATATTGCAATGCTTAATGGTTAAACGTCATGGTTCATGGTTTACTGTTGCTTTTGCTTTGCCTGTAATGCAAAACAGGTGAGGGAGGCAGTACCACTGAGGCACGGCCTGAGAGGTTCACCCGTTTGGATTGGGCAGCCCCTGCCCATATATACCCCCCCAATGCAATGTCCCTACCCTCACCCCTTTTCAACCAGACCTGGTCCATTAATGATATCCATTTTAGGAGGCGGTTGGAGAGGTCCTTTTAAGTAGCAGCGATTAAATAGCTTTTTGCCTATGCTTAGCAATGGTGCTGCTCTGAGCAGTAGACCATTACATGAAAATAAACCTAATTATTTTCTGTGCCATTGCAACTGTGGCCCCCAGACTCCAGCTGCAAACTCAGACTATTGCTCTGGCTTCAGCTCCTGGTCCCCATGGAGCTCAGCCTTGCCTATGTCTGTAAAGCTAACCCAAAAAGCTAAAAAGTACGTTTGATTAAATTAACCAATAACTGGAACAATGGTTTTAACTCTAAAATCATAACCATCATCAGATTCTGTCTAGTACTAGGTGTCCTCTTTCAGGGCATTAACTCCAACTTGATGTAAGCGGGTTTGCAAAAAAGAACTCCAGGGAATATATCTGGTAAATCTTAATCTAATAATTCCCATTTGGGCATGAATACATATGTAAATGAGGCTGGAGGGGTTGCTTAAACAGGGCAAATGGTGTAAGTCTGACATGCTACAAACATGAACCATATGTGTTTCCCTCTTTGTCTATAAATGCAGTCAGATGGCTTTGTTCTAGCAGTACCCCCTAGGAGAAGGTTCTGTACAACCCAGATCTCAATGTTTCCCCCCTGTCCCCTTCCCAGTTCACCCTAGGTCCCTTGAGGCAGCCACAGACCTCTAAAGCCTGCTGGAGCTTCGTTTCCTGGAAGATCCTCCTCCAAGTGTCCCCCTGCCAGATAAGGCTGGTGTGTGTTTGTGTGTGTTTGTATGTGTGTGTGTGTGTGGGTAGTGGCGGTGTGGCTAGAATAACTCTAAATATCTGTGACCAAGCCCAGAATAACTGCATTATGGAGGGGAGGTGGGCCGGAGGAGCCAGAAGGCAGGATAAACCACATTTACTAAAGAAAAAAGTATAGGAAATAGATGTAAATCCACTGCACCATAGTTTGAGTCTAAAGTCTCAGAAGCTAGGGTTTGGCCAGGTGGCACGCTGCACAGGCCGACTGACTAGGAAGTGCCTTTCACAGTGGGAAATAGAGTTCATTGCTTGGCAGCTCATGTGTACTGCTGGGAATGTGACAATGAAAAAAAGAGCATTGCCTACAAGACTTAATAATGCCAATAATAATCGCTTTGCACTCTGTCTAGACGAGGAACGGTTACATTTGGTGTGTGAGGGTGTTTGGGCGCGGGGGGCGGCCACTGCTGGAATGGGTGAGTAAAGTGAGCATTCTATTGAGGTCTTAGTTTGGCTAATCTCCCCCATGTGACAGCACAGCCAGATTTGCTGCCATGGAATGCCACAGGCTGTTGTGCTCGGGACAAAAAGAGACAGAGGCTTAAACTGCAGGGGGGCAACACTCCGTGGACCTGGAGAGCAGCGCAGCTACGCCAAGGGAAAAAAATTCTCAGGGTTTCCACACACACCCCTTCTTCTCCTACCATCATGAACACTCATCACCAGCAGCGCACGTAACCCACTAACATTATGACACACGTGTGCACACGCACAGTTCTCGCCCGATTCTTGGGGGGGTTTCACATTTGACCACTCTGCCTCCCCCATCTCCCTCTTCCCCCATCTGTCTCTAGTCCATACAGTGGTCCCTGTCCTGCCCCACAGTTAGCTATGGAACACATCTGGTCCACAGTCGCACAGGGTACACAAAGTGTTCCCATGAATGCCAGAACCGTGGCGAGGACAAACAATACAGATCCTGAGGGTGGATCGCTCATCTACCCCAACATTCAATGTTTATCTGCCTTCCCTTTTTGTGGCGCACATCATCTCAGGGGAATAGAAACCAGCAGAAACGGCCTTCTTTTCACCCTGTAGTTACAGACGGTCATCGCAGCTATCAATTGTGTGCAAGTTTGTTGTGAGCGGTTCCAGTTCAGCTCAAAGTGATCCCATTCAATCCATCTTCTTCGAGGTTTTGAGTTTTCCAGCAATTAACATTGCAATCATAACAATAATATGTTTTAAATGGTGGTGAGTTACATTTTGTAATTGTGAAGTAATGTGACCTCAAGCTTAAAAGTAAAAGAGAAAAGGCACAACAGTCAGAACCTCAGATAGACGCCGCTCACTGCAGAGCACCATTTGAATATAACCGATACATGTGCACTTCAATGGATATGCTGTCAGCCTGCTTTCTTTGCAGCAACTTGTAACTTGTTTGGGGCTTAGATACAATTATAACCTCTCAGGCGATATAGGTGACCTATGTCACAGATTCAAAGGCTCAGCCTCAATCCCCTAACCCAACCAGCCTTTCACAAACCAGCCAAATCCCCCAGAGCCCCAGATCTCCAGTCTGGGACGGACGTGAGAATCCTTGTCTAGTATGGGTAAGGACATGCAGTTCTGTCAGTGTCAACTCCACCCCTTTCTCCCCTCTTGCCCCCCTCTGATGCTTTAATTAAATAAATAATCAGGATTTGCATCACAATGGCGCCCAGGGCTCTTACCATTAGTGGCCCGTTTGCCATCAGAAGTCTAATGAAAATGTAACATCACCTAAGCCCTCCTTCACAGATTCTCAGATTAGCCATAGCAGACTAGAAGAGAAAGCTCGGACCTTGAGTTGGTTTAATTCTTTTGTATGATAAGCATCGGCTCCCTAAATCCGGCCCTGCCAAATCCTCTTGAGAGGGACTAAGTGGCAGAGCTGAGTGAAGAGAGAAAAGAGAAGAGGATGGGACAGGGGAGCAGAGAGGAGAGCAGACAGGAGAGGAGAGAAGAGGAGAGGAAGGGACAGGACAGGAGAGGAGAGGACAGGAGGGGCGGTAGCCAAGGCAGCCATACCAGGCTCAGGCTAGGCCAGACCCCTCCTCCCTTGCCTGCCTCCGCCCCATTGCCCTCCCTCCTCAGCTGTCCCGGGCCACAATAGGCTGAGCATCTTTTGTGGCATTAACGGTTTGTAGGAGCAAGAGAACAATGTATGAGAAGTGAGGAGCGCGGGGTTCCCACACACAGGGCCGACATGTCCTCAAACCCCCACCCTGCCACCCCTCAAAGACGGCAACCTGCACACAGCTGATCGGGGCGCCCCTCTGTGCCCCCCTTTTTAAACAAAACACACTTTCCTCAACATGCATGTACAAACACACTCTTACAAAGCAAACACTCACGCACATAAATATGCATTGCTGGTTTTGACACAGATATTTGCTCATGTTTAATGCATGGCAAATAATTTATGACATTGGCTGATGTTGTTGATATAGCTGCAAATAAGCATGCGCACATGCACTTGCAGTTTAATTGCCTGGTGAGGCCATAGAGGGCCGGGGAAATCCTTTTGTTGCATGAAGGGTGAGGTTTTGTCTGCGATCTTGATTAATTTGTACTGTCATATGTGGGAGGGGTCTTTCACCGGGGGCTGCAGGGTGGGAATGTCACTTACTCTGGGTTTCTCCCTGTCAAATGGACTGACAGTGAAATGGAGTCTCCATGAGTGAGTTCTGAAACGTTTGGCTTAGGCAGTTAATCAGCAATGAATCAAATGTGCACAAATGACTTATCTGCAGACGGAAAGTACAGTTGTGTAAAATGGTTTATTAAGTCATGGTAAACACAATTCTGACACGTATGGCAAGTATTTTCCATAAAAATCTTAATAGACTTTCTTTCACTTTCGTTCTCTGTAGGACATAGTTTGTTTCCTGCAGTTAATCAAGTTTGATTGCTATGATATGTGGACTTCTGTGGAAATCTGCATCCTGGAGGAAATATTGCATACACAAGTTGATTCATTATGAGAGAAGTAAACAATGGAACATGTTTTCTGCTTTATAGTGTTGAAACAATTGTGTCAATTGTGTGCCAATGAATTTCTTCCAAGCCAACGTTGATGACAACCTTGTAAGAACTGTAATTATCCTATTCTAGATAAAGTTGTATTCTTCTTATTTAGATTTATTTTTTCACTCTCTTCTTTCCTTTCTTTAATTGTGCTGCACATCTCTGGGCCTGCAGGAATGGTTGGTCACATGTCATGGCCAAGCAGTGGCCGCTTTGCCACACTTTCGCGTGCATCCAGCCTTAGTTCAAATTAGTGTGACTGCAAGCTCAGCAAATGTGATTTTGTGCATGACAGAAAGCAAGCCTGCAAGTGCGTGTGTTTATGCATGCATGAGTCGCTGTTATTCAAACTAAACCAGAGCATTTAGTCCCCTAATAGCTCAACATTACCCTGAATTGTTAACCCTGAACATTGAATTCCCTCGGGGCTGTTGTATAATTGAATGAGATACAGACACATGCAAAATATGGATTCTGAGTAAGTCTTCACGTGCCATCTTCCTCATTTATCTTGTATTATGTGTGCATGCGTTTGGAGTGAGTCCTAGTCACCCTGTCAAAATGTAATTGTGATAATGTGTAGTAACATGTCTTTGCCCCCCCCCCCCTTTCCTATGCTCTTCCTCTACCCTCCCATCATCCAATTTAGCTGTGTGTGGCACACAGTGGATTCCCACACTCCACTGCTCTTGTGCTGTCAGGCCCAATCAGAGACCGGATCTGTATTGATTTTCAGCCACCTGTGCCAGGCGCCTTGCTGCTACAGGGACTCCCCACTCCCTTCCTCCTCTGCTCTCCTTCCCTGCCCCGAGTCCGCCACCGTCTCCAGGGGCAACTGACGCACAGTGTGCAGTGCAGTCCATTTGTCACCAATTGTCAGCGTTTAGCAGGGCAATGATGTGTGGCAAGATGGGGGAGGAAGGGAGGGGAGGAAGGAGATGTGGGGGCAGATCGAGGGGGTGGAAGAGCTCCCTCCATGGGATGAGAACCACAACTCTGTGTGTGTGTGTGTGTGTGTGTGTGTGTGTGTGTGTGTGTGTGTGTGTGTGTGTGTGGTGTGTGTGTGTGTGTGTGTGTGTGTGTGTGTGTGTGTGTGTGTGTGTGTGTGTGTGTGTGTGTGTGTGTGTGTGTGTGTGTGTGTGTGTGTGTGTGTGTGTTGTGTGTGTGTGTGCGTGCATTTTCTTCTTTGCTCCTCCCAGTATAGTAGCTGGAAAACTTGAGTCTCTAAGTCAGGTAGGCACACTCCCTTCCTGCACACACTCCTGCCTGTTATCAAACCTACGGCTGTCTCCTTCATTCACAGTATGCTGGGCTACACTCGCTGTACATTCCAAATCACCATAACCTGATTTGATTTTCAACAGGGGACTATTGAGTTGCACCAGCAATCTACCGGATTGCCTGGGGACAGTATTTGTTAGCACAGAAAGTGAGTGAGTCCAATGTCCTTGTTTGTTTTCCTTAATAACCAAAGACTTTTTAAGAATGTCAAGGGCTGGATGTCATTAGCGGGGTGCGGCTGGTCCCTAGTGAGACAAGGCCTGAGTTCAGCTTACTCACTTCCAGCTCTGAGTCAACAGAGAAGGGGCAGTTTTCCGCCATCACAGCGCCCATCGCTAAGTCCAGACCCCAAACTCAGTCAGGACTGAGAGAGGTGCCCCAATTTGAGAGGAGATACCAGTCCTATAATGGATCTGTTTTCATTCCAGGGGAAGTGGTTATTTAAGTAGACTATGGGGAGAGCCCCCTTCTCCAAACATCCACAAAGGGGTTTATACTGTGAGGTGAATTGGTGTTTTGAATAGAGGAAAGGCTATCAAGGAGACTTCTTTCTTTCACTGCTGATGAAATCATAAGCTCTAGAAGGTACTTCAAAGAAATGATCATCGTCTCATTCATGTTAGTTGTTGCAGACGTCTCTGTCACACGGTTAGATCGTCACATATCACTATGATGAATCTCCTAGACTCCATAATTCACCTGCAAACCAATCAGTCCGAACCATTCCAAATTTCACATTTTCTTTCTTTTTCTTTCAGAGCACAAGGTTGTAAGTACTGTTGCAATGACTGGTACCAGTCTTCAGTATACCTGCCATCATTTAGTTTGTCATTAAATCTTAAGAGACTTTAGACTTCCACCTTGTTAAAAGTATTTGACACCTTTTTCAGTCCAAGGCTGACAAAGCAGCTCAGATCCGTTAAAGATGCCATCTAAATATTTCTTACATTTACTGAAGCAAACACAGATGAAATGCTTTTGATATACAATCCACATAAATGGCCCTTTTCATAGGCTGCCAGTAAAAAGTGTTGACTTGGCCTTGACTCTAGGTGCCTCCAACAATTATGAAAATATGATGGGTGTAATCTTTAAGAGTGCTTGGTGTGTGTTTAAGTCTATGTTTATAAGTGCGTATGGAGCTGGGGTGTTTTTGGCAGGTTGCTGCTCTGTTTAGTGCCACTGTGCAGTCTAAGTTAATGGAGCTGCAGTAGGGGGTGTTCTGATTGCACAAGCGCCTTTCGTCTGCTCTCCTCCTGTGCTGCACTGCCAGTGAACGAGTCTCGGGACACGTTTTCAGGATCAGCTCATGTAAACACAGACTGACCATTCCTGGATCCATATGGAAGAGATCATTACGCGGAGGGTGGCGTTACGCCTCTCATAGTGGGGCCATGGGATCACATATATCCCCACCCTTTCCACTAAAAATCTCCCCAGTCCTCTTCTTCCGGAGAGCCCTTCACACAAAAAATACAGATCTTGCAACCTGGCAAGCTCTTAGATGTCAACGACTGAATTCCTAGGCTTGTGGATGCTATGAGGACTAATTCTCAGTTATCAAACCTCCTTAACAATATAAAAGATCATCAATATCAAACACATCTTGCTCTCCTGTGTCCTGAAGCTTCAAGGTTAATGAGCTGCAGTGTAATTACTGTGCTGAGGACTTGCTTCTTCTCATCATGGATGACTGGCTCGGGATTAACTCATTACCCCCTGTCCTGACCGTGCAATTAGGCCTTGCACCACAATTAAGACTCCATGTTACGCCTCACTAAGCACTAGACACAGTGATTTCTGCCAGCGCACCATCACTGCAACCTCTCATACCCACTCTGCGGATGATCGCTGAGCTACGGCCAGTCATTGTAATGACAGCTATTGTTTCTGCTAGGACTATCGGTTGAATGGTATCGATTAGGTCTGGTGTGTGCTATGAATCCCAAAGCTCTTAGACGGACAGGCACAGATGCAGAGGTTGTGGGATGTCTGTGGATATTGCAGAGTCTTCCAGACGTCTGCCAGGGTGGCCCAGGAACAATGCTGCCCATCTGGAAACAGCTTCTCCTGGGCCTGTGCAATCTGATGGATGGGGAGATCTTTCTAGAATGTCCAGCTGAGCCTGCTGACAGCGACCCAATCAATCACCCCTCTCCTGTCCCCACTGAGGAGGAACCCACCTCAACTAAGACCCACAGGTCAAGGGTTCTGTCAAGGCATCTTCAGTTCCTTACTCTTGTCCCTTTGCCAAAAGCCTAATTTGATCATGTTGAGTGTTTCTTTATGCTGGGAGTGTACATTGTGCATCTACTTGAGTCAAATTCTGATTATTATTTTACTTGATTATACTGGTTGTGCTTACTACCTCCTTTGTTTTCCTAGTGAACTGCTACCCATGGCGTTACGTTTCTCTATTACTTTAGGCAAAAGGGATTCAGCTTGGTATAGCTTCTTGAAAAAGGTAAACAACTGAAAAAGTGGTGTAAGATGTGGATGTCACAAAGACCAAGTTTACTTGTAAGATAAAACATCCCATTCTGTGATTGGCATTATCCACTTTCGCAGCTCTAATGGAAACCACAATAAACTATTTTCTTCTAACAGCAACAGTAGTCATACCAATAAATCATTTACAGTAGCTGCTCTGTCTGGAAAGCCTTGGATCTACGATCAATACATCTCCACAATCAGGCTATTTTGACAGCTTCACAATCTATTATCTTGTCAGGAACTCAGACCAGAATGTTAGTGAAAAGCACGTCTTTCAACCAATCTCCTGTGCTGTGATTGATGGGGTTTTAGGCTTTGTTTCCTCTGCTCTGGAGACTTCACTTGTCAAGAGACATCTCAAATTTCGGGTAATAGTCCTCAGTTGCAGTTTTAGACATAAGTAGAACCACTGGAAATATAGAGAGTGATTGATAATAACAATATGTTTATGCATTTATATTGGGTAGCATTCAGTGAAAACCAAGTCTGGGATTCTTTATACACTGAGACATTAAAAGAAAAGGGGAGAGAAAGGTGGGGCGATATATACAACTATTTAAAGGGCCAATGGGAGGCCTTTCTTCCTGTCACTCAGTTGGCCCACCTCGGCACTTGTCAGTCATAATGACAAATGGCAGCGCTTGATGAAACAGAGGGGTTACATTATCACTTCCCTAATGAGGCAGCTCCCAGCAGGAGGGGGAAAGAGGGAGCAAGACAGGCAGTATGGAGGGAGAGAAGGATAAAAAGGAAGAGGGGAGACCGCTTTACTGTTGCCAAATACCCATGGCTGCCCAGAAAGTTTATCAATGACCAGAATGTTGGATTGCTTTGGAGTGCTGAAACTGTGATCAGTTATATAAGAGCATCTCAAATAATTTCCTTTGCATTGAAATGTCATTAAAGAGTTGGCACTGATCATATAAGCCTACCTAAGACACATTTTTGAGCTCATCCATCTATATTTGAAACTGACTTATGGAAAGCCATGTAGGAAAACAAAACAGCAGTGAGGCACATTTAAACAGTATCATTACATAACTTTCGGTCATGAAGCCAGCAAGGACACAGAGGTAACGAGATGTGTTGAAATAATTCTTTGTTATTCACAAGTTATGTGAGGATGCCAGTTTGTTGTGAATGTGGCGTGGTAGCATCAGCCGTAGCCAGGCCAGAGGACGCTCCCAGTGGCCCTGTGTCGCTCCTTGTCTTCATGGCTGGCTCTGGACTTGGCGCTTGAGTCCGAGGGGGAGATTATCTGAGCTGTCTGCCTTCAGGAGCTCTCAGGGTTTGTGTCTTTGTGCAGCATTTGAGCTGGCTGGGAGTGCGCCCACCGAGAGAGGGGAAATGTGTTTGACATACGCTCAGCGCACATGGTCGGGGAGGTTGGAACAGCAGGATACGATTAATGACCACAGAATAAGATTGTTACAATATGGCATCCCTCACCCCCACCTTCTTCACCGTGGGGCTGTCATATTTCACGGACTTGCCTGCCTCTGTGTGTTTGTAGTGTGTTTGTGTGTGTGTGTGTGTGACTGTGTTAGGAAGGGGCCCTTTTATCCCCTCTTTTTGTTGTCTCTCTTTCTCTCCCTCTCTCTCTCTTTCTCTCTGTCTTTCTCCGTTGATGTGGGTCATTGATATGCAACAGTGCATTCCTGGATCTTACAGGAGAGCCTTTTCTCATGGTTATTGTGGCGTACTTTGGCAGATTAGACACAGGGACACAGGTCCTTGGACTTTTGTCATGGTCTAGGTTTAACATAAAACCTGTACTTTAGAGGTTAACAGATCCTTGAATCAGCAGTTGTAAAACTGAAAGGAACAAAAAAGAAAGCAACTGTAGGGCAACAAGTTGTGTACCCAATCCTATGAATTTGTGATTCTGTGGTGATGAAAATGTCCCAAATTTGAATCAATAAAGTACCTCTTATCTTATTTTATGAGGTTGTGTTTAATCTCTATTATTATTAAAAAATAATAATAGCCTTAATAACAGGGTTCAGCTGACACACTGGTAACATATACATTTTATTTTTTTAAATTAAGAGAAACTTTTAAAGGTGGTTCATGTGGAAAACAATAGTTGTGGTGGTTATAGGAGGCTTCTTTGAGTGATCCTCCGAGTTCTGGGGTCAGTGCTCGAAGCCCAGAGGGCCACAGAGGCATGGATGTGCAAGGGAAGAGAGGGCAAGAGGAAGGAGAGGAAAACCTTAACAAGGTGTCAAACAGGCCTGTTGGATCTTTGCACATGAGCACACGCATAGCTGAACCTGCACTGTGATGTTTGTTGACACGTCTAGGAGAGAATTTAGAAGTTTTCACAGCTATCGTAAATCAGGAGAGGGCATGATTTTTCCCAGGGTTAGGAGCTTCATCTTACTTGCCTTTGGCTAATGCCAATTGGGCCATCGAGGCCCAACAAACACCAGCAGGCTTTATTACCATGACAACCAGTGTGTGTTCTTCTGCAGTTCGAAAGCTTCTCCCTGTCATCTGCTATAGGTCAATCTTAACATTGATGGAGAAACCTGGAGTGTTTAAAGACAACAGACACAAAAATAAGCTGCGTTTTATTTTGAAAGAACAATTACTTGCTTTTTTAGAAGTTTACACATGAAATGCGTGCCTCCAGATTCTTCTTTTCCTGACGTCTCTTTGGAATTTCACAGCAAGTTACAGAAAGTGACAGAGAAAGGGAAAAGAGATGGAGAATTAGGGAGAGAGAAACCTGGCAACTTTGACTCTGTATTTGGGCATGGCACTCGTTTATCGACATCCCAATTTGTGATCCAGAAAAATCCACATTTGTTCTTCATCTAGCTAATGTCAAACAGAGGCTTCGCTTTTATGGTTTAACATTTGTTCTACTGTCTCTTCCTCCGAAGGTATTGGCTAGTTTCCTAATTTAACACACAAAAAACATTGGCCTAACACATAGGTCCAATAGAAGTACACCTAATTCTCTGTAGTTAAGCAGCATTGTTTTGTTTTATGCATTTAACATGTGGCACACTTCATCACCCTCGCCATGTGCTCAACACACACACCTGTTAACCACAGCTGCTGCTGCAAGGCACTCTGGGACATCATACTAATACCATTTTCTCTGAGCCCCTGGCAGAGAAAAAGCGTATGGAAAAGATTACTTTTTTTTAACAGCTGCCAAATTAGGAGGAGTTTTAAATCATCTATAAACAGTGCCTCAGAGAGTTCAAAGCACTGCAAATTAAGAAAACACAAGCGGAAAAACATCTTCACCATTGTGACAACACAGGAAAACTCCACTTTGACAAGACATGAACAGGATTTAGTAGAAATTATGCAAGAAGCTCACAAGAAAAATGTAAACTATTCAGAAAAGTCATTTAAAAGGGTTACTGGGACCCCTCTGCGGCTTATGGTGTTATTAAAGTTGGCGCTCTAAGTACGTTTGGCTTACTTTAACATTGAGATTGCATGATTCAGATATTATCGCAGATATCTACTGTAGAGTTAGCTTTTTCTTTAAAAAAAAAAAGTTTTCCCTGGACCTAGTTTCCATGGTGTGAGCTTCTTGCAGCACTTTTTTTGAAACTTTAGTGCATGTGTCATCACATCACATGAGTTTTTGTGTCGTCATGATTTCTTTCTTAATTTGCAATGTTGAGCTCTCCAGGGCTTCTCTCGAGCTTTACTAAACGATAACCTGCCAGAAAAGAGACATGACCATTAACCAGATGAAACTCTCTGAGTGGAATGGTCATCTGTAATAACAACCACTCTCTGAAATTAGAATTGAATAAAAGCTTCCTGCACAGAGCCCTCCTGCACCCTGTTTCAAAGTATTCCCTTCTGCACACGATGAGGCAAAAACTGCTGATGCTTCAGAGGTAGTTGGAAAGCACTAAACTGCCTGTGGAGAAAATAATAGGAGCACACAGCAGAACAAACCCAAGCCCTGCCCAACCCCCATCCAAAAACTGCTACCAATTAATGCCCTAAAGAGGCAGCACACATAACTTTGTGAAAGTTGCAGGACAGAAGCAAGAGCGAATGATTCCGTTCTCTTTTGGAAAAATCCATCAAATTAGGTTTCTAATTATTCTTCAGATATTTGTTTTAAAGCCAATGCATATTTAACTTGCAGCTTATTGTCACTGGGTTATGTGAGCAGTCAGCTGTTTTGCCACAGTAATCTACCCTGCAAACCTTAATCGGCAAGTCACAAGACACTCGTCTTCTTAGCCACTTTACTCAAACTGAGTTGCTGCTTCTGTATATTAAAGTTAAGGGATATTTGCTTTATTTTTAAGGGAACTCAATACTGTCTGCTTCTCCCTGTGCTGTCAGCATCAGGCCTGGGGGGTCTGCTTAGCGCTCTCTGACAGAGCTCTGCATGGAGGAAATTAGACCAGTGAAGACCCCATTGACCGTAAGGCATTCTGCCCATATTTCACTAAGCCTCTCTCCCAAAGGAAAAGGCAGCAGAAATGAACCATATCAGAACACATGCCCGGGTATCGGGGAGGTCACGAAAGAGAAGGGAGTGAAAACCAGGGAGTTTAAGGAACCCAGATATACACACACACACACACACACACACACACACACACACACACACACACACACACACACACACACACACACACACACACACACACACACACACACACACACACACGGATGAAAAGAGGATGAATAGAACAACAAAAAAAGAAAGTGAAAAAGCAAAACAAAAACTGTTTTTCATTTCCTCCTTTGGTGAGTGTGTGACTCAGTGAGAGAGAGCCCACAGGGTGTGTGTGTGTGTGTGTGTGTGTGTGTGTGTGTGTGTGTGTGTGTGTGTGTGTGTGTGTGTGTGTGTGTGTGTGTGTGTGTGTGTGTGTGTGTGTGTGTCTTTATGTCTCCATGACAAACTGAGTCACTGTAATTAATTGGTTTACTGCCATGTTAGGCACCGTCTTTCTCAGGAATCTGCATCTGGCCCTGAACTTTACTTGTACATGTTAGTTGAGGTATTAACTTATTTGGACAAGGGATTAGGTCTCACTGGTTGTCCCGTAGATGGAATGGACAAACATAGGGAGGTATGTTTGAGATACTGGGCCCTGTAAGTAAAGAGATGGCTGACGACAATACTCTGGAGCCTAGCTCACTGTAGTCACAGCGACAACTAGTAACTAATACCTCTGCTCCCCCAAAAAGCACACACAAATACACTACACACATTACAAATACGTACACTCCCACAGCACGTAAGACCCTTCCTACTCTCGCTTTGAAGTCTTCAATCAACATTGTTGTTCACGCTGTTATCCAGTAGAGGACAAACATGAAAGATAATTATAAAGCAAAGCAAACAGAAACTTTACAAGAGTCCTCCTGTTAAGGATTCAGTAGCTAAACAAATACAAATAAAAATGTTTAGAATTCATGGCAGAAAAGGAGATAATTGCAACTTTAAAAGATAAGAAGAACATTTGAGCTGTTGGGTATTTTATACATAGAAGTGGTCACAATTTAATGGAATGAAACAACACAGAAACTATGCTGCATTCCTATTTGGCACGTCACATAATCTCTCCATATGTGTTACAGCTACGGGTTTTGCTTTAAGGATCAACTGCCAGAGCCCGGCTTATGTTCAGCTCTCATGCCCTGTGAGAATAGTATCAGTTTTGCTGACATGTCGATTTGCATCCCTTCAAACATTTGCCCAATGGGCATCTGCACTGTAAAACGATATGATCTGTGGAGATTTACCAGGTACAGACAAGGGAATTAGCAAAGACAAACTACTGTATCCGTGGTTGGTTGGACAGACCAAACTTTTCTCTCTGTGTTTTAATTGGAAACAAATGTAGTGTTGGATGGAAAATCTCATTATTATTTAAGAGAATCCTTTTTCTAAGGCAAGGGGGATAGTAAAGATAAGGATGAGAAAGCTTGATTATGTTAATCTTGTAGACACACCTACTTGATTCATCATCTTGTATGGGCCCTTGGCTTGAATTGTGGAGAGTAGGCTTTATTTTTGGCAAATGTATGTGTTCTTTTGATTTAGTTACTTGGTTATGCAGTATATGTTTGTCATAAGATTTTACATACTATGTTGACATGAGGCCTACAATAATACGTGAGTTTATAATAGATCTTTGCATTTGCACATTATTTCCCAACAATATCAAATTGGCTAATCTATAAAGTGCAGGTAAGCCACAATCTCATAGCATCCCCTGAGTTCTTTAGGCACAAACCCACCCACTGCCAGCCCTAACCTACCTTGCTCCCAGACTGAGCTGGAGCTCATGAGGCCTCAGACACACTTAATGGGATTATGGTAATATAATTTTGTGACGCTGACCTCGGGCCGGTGCCAGGTTTCTTCCACATCCTTAGACAAAGGCAGGGAGCTCACCAAGGGTTCCAGCAGCCTGGCCCAGCTCGGCCTCTTGGCACAAACTGATGTCCTCATGGGCCCAGAGTAAGATGGATGGCTGGGGGGCAAAGTCTCACTTCCTAAGTCTACTCAAACAGGGAGCAAAATCAAACAGTGGCAAGTGGGACTGTAAACTTAAATAAATAAAATTCCCCCGAGAGGGAGTCGACTCAGACGACTGTTGTTCAGGTAACTCTTCTGTGTTAATGTATACAATAATCAAGATGCTTCAGGATGTAGGAAATGTGCCCTCCCTTTGCTCCCAACTTGAATTAGCACATAGCAGTTTTTCAGCCGAGGGTGTAGCGTCCATGGAAACGGCCTTGTGGTCAGCTTGTCTTTTTCTGTGATTTAGCAAGGGTTTCCTCCACTGGATGTTTCTTATTGGTATAAGAAAGGATTTTATGGACTGGACAATTTAAAAGCAACTCATTGTGGTGGTCTATTGGAACTGTCCCATAGGTAATCTAAACAGAGGAATGGTTAGCAGTAGAGCAAAAACACAAATTACAATACACTTGTCACAAGGTTTATGAGATTATATTTGAAATAATGTATTTTTGCCTTGATATAAACAGTTTTTGTTGTAATACTGTAATAGGCAACACATGCATGCTAGACTACACATGTCATGGTGATTTAGGTTGCAATATGTTGGACTGCTGTTTGCCTCTTCATCTTGTTTTGTCTTGTTTTACTTTGTTGTGTATTTTATTGTTGTCCAGTCTCAGTGGGTGTATCACCACATTTTTCCCCGCTTTCTTTTATTTTCCTCTTCCTTTTGCCTTTAGAAAGACCACCCATAGGGTTCGGAGGGGGCAGACGTCTCTTTGGAATAATAATGGGGTCGTCCTGGGAAAATTGCCCATGGAAAGGCCTGCCTGAAAAAGAAAAGAAAGAAAAATTTGGTCTCGTTTCCGATCCTTCTTGGAAACATTCATCAGGGCACTCCTGCTGTTTGGACGGGAGCAGTCCCAATCATAGCCCCTAACCACTCATTGGCTGGGTCACTCTGCCACTGCCAAGCCTTTCCAAGTCAAAGTCAGAAATCTGTGGCACAACGTTTAGAAAGGATGCTTTTTATTTGTTTTCTCTGTTTTATCTTTAAACATATAGTGGTTTTCTTGCAGAATACACAGACATGGTTAATTTCAAAGCAAAGTAACATTACTTGGTATTGCTGTGCACATTATCATTACTCTTCACAGGCTGATGTGTGGAACAAATTAAATGTATCGTTGTGTCTGTGCTGCTATTGGGCAAGGCTGTCGGCACATAATAGCCCAACAAATGAGTCACCATGGTCTCACAGAAGGGAAGCCTCGATCATGATGTCATTCCCTGTTTGGGTGACACTATTCTGATGAAACACCATGAAAGTGGCCAACACCTCCCAAGTATTTTTTCTGAGGGCAAAGGTTGGTTCAGATACTATAACTTCATTTCACTAAACTCAATAAACTTTTATCCCATGCACACAATTTCCAGTTGTGAGAGGTAAATGTAAACACACTCATTTGCAGTTTATTATCATCATACATTTAAATCAGAAAAATACATTGTGATTGGATTTCATTAAAGGGGACATTTAAAATCAATGTTTGACCGACAAAGTTATTATTTATGAATAATTCAAGTAATAATTTATATAATTTTGATTATAATTGCAACCATTATATATATATGATTGCTCATTTAACCTTTTCAGACTTTGCACCCCGGACAACAACCTGAGAATGAAACAATTGAGCAGAAATGTTCTGGTCATTCGAGCTGGAGGAACATGGACCTGTGTTTACTAAAGTTGACTTTTTCCCTTTTTTGCTGAACAGAAATGTTGGCTTTAGTTCACCTCTCAGGCAACATCTTCCATCAGGAGCCAATCATGTCCTGAACAGCGAGTTACTTTGCTCGGACAACATCAGGATATAGTGAGGACGATTGCCAATGGTTTGAGTCGGATAAGAACTCCTCCTAACAACTGTCCATGTATTTGTTAAATCAGCTCCATAATGCCATTCAACTAGTTTTTCTCACAGTCTTTTGTGTTTCCGTTTGGAGACTTTACCATACTCTGAACTATTTTAAATAAAAAATAAGAGACCCATCATCTTAATATCTCAGTCCTGTCAGTCAATAATTCCTTATTGTGGAAGTAAGAAAGGTGGCTTAATACGTTTTCTTTCCTTGTGAACCTCATGCTCCACCATTCTGCTCTCCCCCGAGCCATCACGAACTGGCCTCCCTCTGCCCTGCTAGGCCCTGAGGCCCCGCTGCCCTGCTCCAGATCTGAGCCGCGGGGGATCTAGTGATGGATGTGCCTCAGGGGGGCTCCCTGTGGGAGGTGGGCTCACACACTCTGCTCCTCACCGTCACAGGGGAAGATGTCAGCCTTCATTCTTAACCAGAGACAGTCGAGTAAAGCATGTGGTAAGATCACTGTCTTGATATTAATGTGTTTTATTTTTCACTGGTTTATATAACACAATATTGTTTTAATTATCAGTTTGAAACAAAGTTACAGAAAAAGCCAAAGCAGAGTTAACAAAAACAAAGAAAAACATAATAAACAAATTCTGACATTTTATTGTACCAGGATAAAAAAAGAATAAAGTTACATAATGGGACTGACTTTAAATCACAGTTCTAACTGTAGATATACTTTTACTTTTTAACACCTGTCACCAGTCAGTGAATTTCATGTCCCTAACCTAGAAATATATTGAAAGTTTGTTTCAGATAACAATGTAAATCTGTTCTGGAAAATTCAAACTCATAGTCACTAACATGCATTGCTAAATAATTAACATTACCAATATATTAGTATGGTAGACCTCAAGTAGTAGTAGTAGTAGTAGTAGTAGTAGTAGTAGTAGTAATAGTAGTATTTAATTGACTCCTCTTTACATGTTGGTGTATTGGAGAAAGAAAACATATTTCCTTTTTACCAGGAGAACTCATTAGGGAGTTTACAGAGGAGATTAATGATCATCAAAAACGATTTAATTGCAAAAACAGTTTGACAACTTTTTGGACATAACACTATTATTATATTTTTTAATTGAGTTGCCTGTGCAATCTAGTTTAACAACAGTTAAGGAAACTTTTGTAAAACTGTCCAGTCATCACGGTGAGATGAGGAGCAGTGGTGGGTGGCAGAGAGAGGTTCACTCGAGTTGATGTGAGGAAAGAGACGTCATCTGTGAATGAGCCTCAAATTTCAACACAAAGCTATAGTACCTGATTGTGTTTACACAGCAGCTGATTTATTAAGGTCAGCTCTATTCCTTTATTACTTGGCAAGTAAATAATAAACAATATTCAATGTCTAGTTTGTTTCTTTAAGCTGTCCTGTATACAGGCGGGGGAGGGGTGTGGACATACGTCTTCTCGATGGTAATAATGGAACTGTGACCTCATGGTCTGAGCAGCTAGAAGCAAAACTACTGTTCCCAGTAGCATAATAATAATAATAATAATAATAACCAGTTTTCTTTTTTCGCTTTACATTGGTTTAACAATAACTTTAGCAAACTGCTGCAGTACATAACCGATTAGCCTGCGCTGGTTAATGCAGAAATGTGATTATCTGTGTCATATTAAAACAAAATCTTCTTGTTTTCTATCGCTTTATAAGAACATAAGAATAAGACCACTGTCTGAAACATACAGGTAAAACAGTATAACACATGCTCAGAATTAATGGCACAAGACAATCATATATTTCTCAAGGTTTTGTTTTTATTGCAAACAATATAATACAAAAGATAAGCTTTTAAGACAATGCCATGTTTACCTACAGAAACTGCATTTAGGAGATGACAAAATAGGAACTAATGATACAGAATATAAAATAAGGAACACAACTTTTTTCCAAAAACTATCTTGTTGACCTTAACAAAAACAAACGTCGCAACTTCCATACTCATTAATTAATTTGTTAGAAAGAAAAGGAGAACACTTCCAGTTTTTCTTTTTTTTTATAGAGAGACTCATTGTGTAATTATATAAGTAATCTGTACAATAACTAAATCCTGAATAAAAGAAACTTTTATACGGAAACATTTACAAATGATAAATAAACAAATCTGTACCACATATGACAACAAACTAATCCACAGAGGAACTTTTCATCTCAGTTAGCTGCTGCGGAATTAAAAAGATAATTGCAAATAGTTATTTCCAAATAAAATTAATTCTAAAGAATAAATTAGGAAAACGGTTAGAAAAAAGGATGGAGCTGTAGGAATGATAGAAGCACGCCAGACTCAGACCTGCTGGCTGCTGAGGAGAATCAGGTCAAAGGTCACTTCCTGCATCTCCTCAAGCAGGAAGTCAGAACTATGCTGTGGTTTTGACACTGCAATGCCAGAGGAAAGAGCCTCTCCACTGTGGTTCCAGAGGCACCAATGGTATCAAGGCAGTACCCAGATAAAAGTAAGCATTGCTCGGTTACATGAAGCAACACAGTAAGGCCCCTAGTAGAATAACATGGCACCTGCTATAGCGTTTCCAACACAATACTTTGAGCTAAAGCAAAGAACAAGAACATAAGTCACTAAGTCACTATTGACACTGTCATATCATGGCCAAACAAATGTAATCTATTTCGAACCTGCATTGTTCAATCCTGCATCTCATGGAAATTACAATAAAATATGTACAGTACAACAATTCAAAGCAGAATGTAGGCTTTAGGTATAATAAGACGGCAGTGTCAGTAAACTGATGTTTCTTGCTTTTGTACAAAAAATACATTAGTGAGAAGTAAGGCCACTGAGGGTGTTTTTACCCGGCATTCCCGCTCGTTCAGATGTGTTAAATCTTCTAAACGTGATGATGAGGATGCTGATGACACAAAGTATGACGATGATGAGAAGAGCAGAACACATACACAGTACATACTAAAATATTTATAACCAGTATGTCCTCACAGAGGATTTCACTTTTTTAAAACATTATATCTAAAAAAATATAATCACAATTCCAACCGATACAAAAGGCACTGTTGTGAGCCAATCCAAAGATATATTTTCAGTACTATAAAAAGAGTCCTTTCATGTTTTTCTGTTGGCAACGAAGGGTGTGGCATGGTGGCACAAAGGACCCGGCAGAGAGAAGTCCATGCATGTGATGGGTGTTGTACAGTCAGTGCCGAGGGCCGCCTCATGGCCTGGACAGCTGTGTGTAAATGGGCTGCTGCTCCCACTGCTGCGGACTGTGGGTCTGGGGAACAGAGGGCACCCCGGTGGTGTCTGCGATCGGGGTGTACATCGGCCTCTGGCTTGGACTCATGTAGCTGAAGGTGGGGTACAGGCCGGAGCCTTGGCCAGCCGCGTGGCTGTAGTAGGAGTTGGCACCACCTTGGTGGTCTGAATAGTCATACTGTGCTCTGGTGATGGAGGGGTAAGAGGAGCTGCTGTAGTGCTGCAGGTTGAAGGACCCGTAGGTGATGTGCTGTGGGGAGCCCTGCTGCTCACTGTAGTGGCTGGGGCTCAGCTGCTCTGTCTTGATCTGGGTGGTTCTCTGTTGGCCCGGCTGGCCTTGCTCTCCTCCTCCACCAAGGGCGGTCAGAGAGTGCTGCTGCTGCTTGGCCATCCAGGCGTGGGCCCCGACATTGGCCGCCTGGCTGACAGAGGAGCTGCCGATGCCGTAGCCGTTGGTGTAGCCGGCCTGCACCGCTCCATTCAGCCCAGCATGGCTGTGAGGGGGCAGATACTGATCAAACTCATCGACATCAAAGCTCCCCATGTTGGAGATGACCTCGCTGCTCAGTTCCCCAATGTCCACAGCGCCAAAGTCGATGTTGAGCTGGCGACTGGTGCCCTCTTGCATGGGGCGCCCCTCACGCTTCAAGTCAGCTTTGCTGGTAGGGAGCTCTGTCTTTGGGGTGGTTGGGGGTGTTGGTGGGCCCTGGGACTGACCTGGATAGAGGAAAGGAACTGTTAGCTTTACAGTCAAAATTAAAATCACATTTACCTGCATGATGGGCTCGTTATGAAGTTAAATACCATGAAAAATGGCGTTTGTTGGCACTAAACTGACAGGTGTATACACATGGCTTGTAATCATGAATCAGAAACAGCTGTCTGCAAAAGGCTTATAAATATTAACTGTGTCACAATGATTTACGTTTTTTTTTTTTTTAAATAAATCCTTTTATTTTTCTTGAATTCATTATTTAATATATTTATTTGTTTTCTTACCTGAGTGGTCTCCTGGAGAATGCACCTCTCCCATACTAGAGGCTGGAGAGTCGGCCTGCTGCAGAGCCTTAAAGATCGCGGTTGGAGAGATGTGGGTTTGCTCGCCGTCCTCGGGGTCATTTGGGCCGTTCTTCACAGACTTTCTCCGCCTTGGCTGATATTTGTAGTCGGGGTGATCCTTCTTATGCTGCACTCTCAAACGCTCAGCTTCTTCCACAAACGGGCGCTTCTCGGTTTCGTTGAGCAGTCTGAAAATAATACGGAGAATTGTAAATTAAAATGACCAATCAACAACAACCACGTCAAATGGTTTTTACAATAGTTAATAGATGAACAGTGTACTGAACTATTGCATCCATTGTTTCAATATAAATAATCACATACAAAGCACATAAGAAATGTGCGCATTCTTAGCCGTGCATGCACTCAAATATAGAATGACGACGTGTATCACAAATTAACACTCAATAATAGAGAGAAATATAATTTAAATGCATGAGTTGACTGTAAAGCACTACGTGAAACAGCAGGCAGGTGTTGCATTTCATCGAAGGAATCGTGCACTGTGCACAGAGGCGCGTACAACTCAATGCAAAAAGTGATTGAGAATGCAAAGCGAACCTACCTCCAAAGTTTGCCCAGGGTTTTGCTGAGTTCCGCGTTGTGCAGATGCGGGTATTGATCGGCCAACTTCCTCCGTGCAGCTTGAGCCCAAACCATGAATGCATTCATGGGTCTTTTGACATGAGGTTTATTTTTATTTGAGCCATTAACGCGCACCGGCATGGGCACCAGCGTCCAGTCGTAACCCTTCAACACCTGGGACACCGCATCTCTGATACACACGGGGAACTTCTCTTCGTCTCCCTCTTTCTTGTAGTCTGTACCCAAGAGGAGGTGGTTGTCGATCGGCCGGGTGTTCTCGGTGTCCGAGCCGGAGCCGGACGGGCACGGTGAGCCTGCGGATTCCTCAGACATGCAGGGGCTGGGAGCGTCAGAGTGACACTTCTCCTGTTCTTCTGTCATCTTCAGGTAAGGGTCGAGTAGATTCATGCGAACAAATTAAACAATAACTGCTCGCAGTAAAAAAAGGAGAAAATCCTTCTTTCTAAATCCAAGTGCTGTGCCCAGAGTCTGCAGTGACAGGCTGTGAGGGCGCACAGCTTCACTTGCAGGGATGAATCCTTTCAAATAAAAAACAAAAGTCAAAAAACAAAAGTTTTTGAAGCTCCTTCGAGTTTTCACAATTTTGCAGATAAGAAGGCAAATTGCAAGTAAACGCTATGTTTTGGTCAACTTTGCAATTGTGACTGAAGAGAGAATGGTGACTGAGAGGTCTACTCTTGGAGGATTGCTGAAGAGTTTAGAGACACAGGAGGCGAAGCCTGGATTTATGTTTGACGGCAAGGGAAAGGATTGGGCGAAACTGTTGGTAGGCGGAGACGTAATATGACTCTCCCCTGAATAACTCTTGCAGTCAACAACGGCGAAAAACCAGCTCGAGTTGGAAAAAGGTGTTTTTCCCCTTATAATCTTGGTTTCATTTCAATTTGAGGTATATTTTTTTCTTTTAAAAGTTAATACCTAGGGCGTAGAGCTACAATTACAAATCATAACTGCAGCAGTTTACTCTAGTGTTATTTTATAGTTTCACTATAATGATATAGCAATATTAAAGGAAATAAAATACATTTTCTTGAATTTTCTTTGAGACACAACATTATTATCATTAACCCTACAATAGGTCTAATCCACATAGGACTGTTACAAGTGCATAATTATTGCTGTTGCAGTTTTGATGTTTGTTTTAATACGTGGTCATTGACTAAACTTATCTTATTTAAATGTAACAATAATGACAAGGTTCATTTGTAAATGAATACAGCTTGTCCCCAGTTTTACAAATCCCTGGCTTTATGTCAAACATCGTGATTCTAGGTTTTCTATCTGAAAGCAGTAGTCAGCTGCTTTTATGATGTACTTATAAGATACACTGTTTGGATAATGTATAAATAAAAGCAGTTGTCGTGTCGTTTTTAATCGTATCCAATATTTGTAGAACTCTGTTTTCGTTCTGAATAAGCGCGTGCAGTTGAGCTGTTGCACAGAGACAGTGGAGTCTGCAGGAAGCGTCTCGCGCTCTGCACAGTGAGCACATGGACCAATAGGGGGAGACAACAGTCCAGAAACTTGGGGGCAGCCTCGCTACATGTGCATTGACTGCCATCATTAAAATAAAGTAAAAGGGTGATACAGAAAATATTAAAACATTTTAACATCCTACTCTAAATTTATATTTGAAGACTTTGAGTTTAACATTTTATTTGTGATAAGCCAGATTACAAACAAACATGTTGTATTAAAATGTTCTTATCACAAAGAATCAACAAGAGACTGTATCTCCCACTTTAACCATGAAGATTAACATAAACATGTTTTAATAAATATCAATAAGAATATTGACGTTAAATAATATGATATAAATACTTTCATTAATAAAATAATATTATTGATGATGACCATTTCATCACTTTACAATTAATATACCAATGCATTCAAATATAAAAATGTTATATTTTAAAGGTTTCTCTTAAAAAAATGTGGTTAAAGTCTGAGAAAAAGTGAATCAAATCAAATGTGTCTCAGCAGTAAAATCTACTTTGCTGGATTTGCTCCAACACTTGTTTTCTGCAGACAAAGAACACTTTGTTGAGAGAGTTCAGTCACCATAATCATGTATTCAATTTTAGAAACCAAATCCGCTGTTACTTATGAGTCCACATATAGTCATGAAAAGTTTAAAGTTTTCTATTTTTATCACAACATTATGATTTAGTAATGATTAAGTAAAAAGTACAGCAATGTTATTAGTTAAGCTAATCTTAGCAATAACAAGACTCACCCATTGAATCCTGCTTAGAAAGTCACACTATTAATTACACATTCATTCTTTATCAATTATAGAATAGGCAATAAAACAAAGCTGATGAGCTAAACTCTAAGACAACAGTAAACTGTAATAACTTAAATGAAGATTGTGCAAATGATCTACCAAATGGAAAGAATATATTCCGAATAGTAAATATAAACTTTCAACATTTTAAAATAAATGTTAAGTATTTATGCATCAGACTTTACCATGTATTTCTAACTGTTTTAGAAAAAGTTTGATCAGTGATTG
This sequence comes from Gymnodraco acuticeps, assembly GCF_902827175.1. Lineage (NCBI taxonomy): Eukaryota > Metazoa > Chordata > Actinopteri > Perciformes > Bathydraconidae > Gymnodraco > Gymnodraco acuticeps. Next base: position 3,085,511 of record NW_022990238.1, read on the forward strand.
TCTTTGTCAGTAGGCAGGGCCTTTCATTGCTAATAATATACATTTTGCCATGAATATCATATTTCTTTATAAAGAGTGCAGCGTTTCAAGGTTTCCTGGTAAAGCCTTCAGTCTGGCTTGACCCTGACATTTTCATTAAAAGCAGCCTAATATCCCTGTCAGATAAATCTGCTTTTTCTGCCCCTTGTCTTATTGGTTGACTAAATTCTGTGGCTGGCACACACTTTGGAAATGTTGTTCTTCCAAAGTACATGTGAAATAGAGTGGATTGGAAAAACTAAAAGGGGTATAAGTTGTTTTTGTATCATAGGCACTTAATAGGTATAACTATGTTGATTTTGTAACACTTCAAAGTAACCTGATTCTCTGTACTTGGACTGAAATCCTTGATCCATTTCCCCCAATGAAAAGTAATTTTTTGAGATGACTCTCAGGGTTGCAGCTCATGTGATACTCTTAACGTAAGTTAGGACAAAATAACATACTACGTCTCATTAGAGGGTGAACATTTCATGTCATTTCGTTTTAGTTTTTGAGCTGAACTGCTGCCATTTGATATTGTTGAGCTTGAGAGATGACTGGTCTCAACATGTAGAGGAGGAAACCCAGTGCTGGCTAACACAGAGGCATCAGAGGTGTGGTGGGGCATGTTCGCGCCCCCGCAGTGCTGACTGCAGAGGGTTTGAGGTGCCCTACAGACTGACTTACGGCCGGTCAGGGGGTTGGGGGCGCATATCCTCAGGGGCCAGGCACACAGCTGGAGTACCCGCCTGCAGGCCGAGCAGGTCTTGGGAAACTTCTCAGCTTGACTTCGAGCCATGGCGTCAAAACTTTGAGGCAAACACTGGGGGTAAACTGCCAAATCATGTCTTCCACCTCTCCAAGCTAGCTCAGATTCCACTGCAAATGTTTGAGCAGGCCGCCTCTTTTTGTAAACTTTCAGTGTTGTGTGTGTGTGGGTGTGTTACTACTTGGAGTATACAGTATGAGTCTTGCGTCGATGCCTTTGAAGAGTGTTTGTCAAAACAATATATTCAAAAAAGGCAAGCATGTGTTGTATTTTTTCTCCTGTATTACATTTTTTTAAAGAACGGCTTGATTCATAGAAGTAAATATAATAGTTAGCAAAATGTTTATATCATCACCATGGGAGCCATGATTAGGTGGAGACCTTCTGAAATGCGGAAATCCATTAGACATGTTCCATCAGCAAGACGTGCATTAACACATTTTCAGTATTTATATTCTGTGACATAAAACCTATGAAGAATATGAAAACTTTGCTGAGTAAAAATTCAACCACTAAATACCGACATAACACCTGTCTGAGACTTTCCACAACTAGGGCCAACTGCCCTAGACATGGCAGAGGGAAAACTGAAAAAATCCTGATGGCGAACCATGTGAACTTTCCTTTTCCGGCCGCTTCCACTTTTGGTGCCTGGTCAAAATGGCAGTTTGTTTATTCTTGAAAAAGTTAAGGCGAGACAGGGATGGACCCGCTGCCTCAGGTGTTTGCCTAACCAGATCAGAGAGCTGTGGCCACGGGCGACTGTTGACACATTTAGCAAAGGGTAGTTTAGTTTAAACAGGACTTATCACGGCCCTGACACCCTCAGAAGGATGGGCTTATTTTCCCTGCTCTGACTCTCTCGCACCTCCCTGATAGCCTGCGTAGAACCACAACAGCAACCAGGGCTTTACCAGTGAGACCCAGGGGTGAAAGCATGCAGACACTTTCACAAGATATGTTATATATTGTATTGCATATTTCCAGATTCATTCAATTGTTCTGGAAAACACTTACATAATACTTTATTGCATATTTAGAATCTAAAAACAACGCATAACAGCTATATAAAAAAGATTATTAAGCTTGCACTGATAACTGTTCAATTAATAATTAACCTGGCAGTTGCCACCTCCACCATCAGGTCAGATAACTCATTGGCTATGCGGCTAAGGAACTCCAACTAGGAAACAAATGTATTCCGGCCTTCACCCCTGTGAGCAGCAGTGTTTGGCAATTGCTGCCGCACGCTTTCTTGTATATCTTCTGCTTTCTCCGGCCTTCTCTGGCGATACTGCCACTGTAATCTCAGCCTTATCTGCTGCTGGCTTTTAGTAAACTGAAACACCTTGGGCACTCATTGATAGTGTATCAGCCGGGAAGGAAATGCACGCAGATGTGGGAACGCAGTGAAACAAAAATATTTTGATAAACATCATCAATGTTGGATAGGTGCCATGACCCATAGTCTTATGATGATAACACAACATAATTTCACTAGTGAAAATATTCGTTTAAGTTCATTTAATTTAAGTTTTTTTTTTTTAATCTTTGCTTTACTTTAAGCTGCTTGCCTGACATCCTAATATTCACCGTTCTAACCCTTTTGACAGCACACCTGAAAAGCACAACCAATATTGAACTCTGCTGAGTGACTTTATATTACCCTCAATGCCTTCAGGTGGCGTGACCTCTGGGTTGTTTCAAATGACAATGAAATGGTATTAAAGCAGAGTGTGATCTCTGCAGGTCACTCTCCTGCATTTCAAATAATAGAGCCTGACCTGTTATTATGTCTGAATGACAATGGCTCATTCTTGAAGTGGTGACAAATGTTATGGCATTACCTGGGTCTTTACGGAGGTTAATCAATGGGCTTGTATCCTCAACAGGGGTCCTTTTAACAGAGAGCAGGTGACAAGTTGAAAGGGTGAATTAAACTAACACTCATATTTTGCTGTTGCTGTTATTTGCAAATGCAACGCGATTGCTTTTCAAAGAGAAACGTTTAGACATCTCAAGTAAAAAAATCCTTCCTGTTTCCAAGAAAACGTCTTATAAAATATACTCTTGCTTAAATCAACGGATGAAGGGATATTGCTGCTAGTATCTAATGATAGCAGCAGTGTCATTTGTCTTTCTTTCTTTATCTTATAGCTTTTCACAACTAATTCATTTCATTGAGAAAGACTGTGTAATAGAAAAAGCAAACGACTACACCTTAATGCAGGGGTGTCAAACTCAAGGCCCGGGGGCCACATTCGGCCCGCGACTTCATTTTATGTGGCCCCGCAAGAGCTTGCAAAGAATGTAATACGTTTATTATACGATTAAATGCCGCTTTACAGAATCAGGTTGCCCATAAACTACATGTCCCACAATGCATCTCGTTTTGTGACATGCGCACTGAAGAGACTTGCAATTATTTGCTTTCAGACGTAGTTAATTACTAAGTCATTATCCTATCTGATAATAATCCAATTCAGAGGCAATAATGTAATATAACACATTATTTTATATATGTATATTTATATAGTTACAACCGGCCCTTTGAGTGCAACCATAATGCTGATGTGGCCCGCGATGAAATTGAGTTTGACACCCCTGCCTTAATGTATAATTTCCTTTTCTTAAAATACAGATTCCAAATTAAGAACGTGCTCTTACACCCTAACATGTTGTTGTTTAAGCAACTCACACAGTTTTAAAAATGTATTGCAATAACAAAATATTATTATGGTGTAATATAATGGGCCGTAGAATAGATACATTCTGCAAAATATACACAGTCTTGCTTTAAAATGTTATCCAATGTTTTATACAATCAACCTGCTTACCACTACAATGGAAACTGAACTTATTAAATAATTAAAACTTTATTTAACTGTTTTAGCTGCTTTATAATCTTCAAATGTCATCATGGCTTATATAACCCATATTTTTCTTAGAAAATAATAAATGTTCCAATTTGTCATCTGACTGCAAAAAAAATCTAATGTTTTTGAAATATACTCCTCCCTCAGAGCCCAGACTTCATGTTAAGGTAGTTTTGAGCAAAAATGTGGTGTAAATTGTGAAACTCTCTTCCGTCATGGATTATTGCACTGTCGTGTCTGGAGCGCAGCGCTGACTCAGGCTGGCTGACAGTACTATAGCAGCTCCCTGGCACCGCTATACATGAAAAGTCCCATCCGCAGCTCTGGATGATGTCAGTGTGGCACCTCTGCCTGCACACAGAGACACCTTTCACAAGGAACCTGTATTTCCTCGGGTCTGGTCTACGTAATGGAATATTCAGCCCCCCTCCCCTACCTGTTTCTATGATCAGGTGTAAATGAAACTGTTGTTGTCGCCTGTGGTTTCATAAACTAAAAATAAACTCTAATGCGTTTCCCAACTTCCCCTTCTCATTCCTGTCACCTTACCTTGTTTACATCCTTTTTTTATTCATATATATTTCTCACAATAATATTTTTAGCTCTGAAAAAACATTTTAAATGATCGTAGTGATGCTAAAGTGTCCTGCTCAAACAACCTGAATACATACATTTAAAATTAAAATGTTAAATATATTTAGAAAACACCCACATTGCACTGTTTCACAAATCCCTGGTGTCATGTTTTTGTCACATTTCTCCCCCCTTTCTCTTGTTTCATTATCCTCCCACTTTAACCTGGTCCTTTCAGCAGGGCTCATTAGTTGGTACGACCGATGAAAAGGGCCATTCTTTCCACACAGTCACCGTGATACTAGAAATTCTGAGGTAATGAAAGAGTGATGATATCTAATCACCTTCCAGGGGATAGCACCTGCATCAGAGCCAGTCCCCCAACCTTTGCTGAATGCTCACGAGTGGATGGCCTACAGTAGTACTTCCTTTTAGCGGTTCAGCAGTAACCACGGTTCTACCTTTGATATCACTTGTTGCTGGGGAAATGGGAATATCTTGTGTGGTCGAGCAGATCCAGTCCTCTTAGGTGTTTCCACTGGGGATTTCAGCATTAGACCGCGGCAATGGGATTAATACGTTTAGAAAGGGCAGGGGTGAAATGAACAATGGCATACTTCAAGGGCTTTAAACAGTGTCTTATTTCAATGGGGAAAGCCAAGTCTATTCTTGATAAATCCTATTTTAGGGCAAAAGAAAAGGAGAAGGTCAAAAATCGACATTTCAGTGACTGAATATTGTATGCACCAATTTAAAATGAACATCTTCATATGAATTTTGAAACTCATCATTCAATTGTAATCTTAGTTTGGGACTGGTTGCTCCATGGAGGTCTATATTATTATTTATGTTTAGAAACAAAAATGCCATTTACTTCAAAAGTTTGTGTCTAAAATAATTGTCCATGAATCAACAGTTGTTAAATGTGGTTTCTACAAAGCCACATGGAGCCCTCAAGTTGCTATTTAATGAATTGTACTCCACCCAGGATCACTTTTTACGATGGGAGTCAGATGTGAGTCTGACTTTGGAAATTGGAATCAAACTTTTGAAAAAATGTCCATTTGGGTTGACTGAATTCTGACACTTTTATTGTATTTGCATCTTTTCCTTTTTGTCAATGAAACCCAGGAAGAAAGAATATAGAGATTCCTGAATATATTAACATGTGCAAAAACTGAGATTTCTTGTATAGCAGTAGGAGCTTTGTCTTTACTTTCCCAAACGTGAGATGTTTTCATCTCCGTATTTCCTCTTTTTTTTCTCTTTTTGCTGTCTTATGATTACTTTGCTGCATATGCAGGGGCCAGAAGTGTAGACAGGGAGAGACGTTAGGCCGACTATGTGCCAAGTATAACACAGCACTTAGAGCTGTGTGTGTGTCTGTCTCTCCTCACTCCTTCCTCTATTTCTTCCTCCAGCTCTCTCCTGTGTCCAGACTGGCTCAGCCACAGCAGGGAAGCTCCATCTAATTGGAACGGTCCAACTGTGGTGGCCCCAAATCTCCGGCAGCCAGGTTTGTGCATTCTAATGTTACGCTTGGAGGAAATTGTCCTCCACTATTTCCGGAGATCTAATATTTGGTTACCATTCTTGGTGGGAGAAAGAAAACTGCAACTGGTTTATTAGATTTGCAGCAGAGCTCAAATGTTGTCCTGCCTGCAGTAGCTTGCTGTGTCTTGGCACCGATTAATGGAGTGACGCTTTAAAGAGGGTAATATGGATTAAAAAATACATAATTGAATAAACTAGAGAAAGAGTGTCTGGAACCAAAGATTGTTAAAGTTGTTCTTAAACTATCTTAACTATCCAATCGAAAAATGGAGATTTTGCACAACAAAATAAGGCCATGTTCAGATCATCTAAACATACATCTCATTGAATTTAATGATTGAGCCCAACCCAAAGTGGTCTGGTGGAAAAATGCAGGGTTGTTCAGGAACATTTCCAGCAGACATATTCAATGTCATTTGGCAACGCAATGCACTGACTAAACAAATCACTGCAAGCACGTATTCATGGTAGATTATTTCATAACATATGTGGGAAAACCCTTGTTTCAGGTCACAATCATTGACACGAATAGTCAAATGACTTTTAAGAGCTGTCAAAGGTGTTTGTTTTGACATCTGATAAAAAAATTCCAACTAGACTTCCTGGAGTGAATTTTTTCTTCTCAATGATACATGTAGCACAACACCTACTTGAGAGTATTTGTAGCCTGAATTCCTTCAAATAATGTGATTTAATAAACTCAGTATACAGGCAACAGAGGAAATGGTCTTCACCATTTACAACTATGACAATGTCAATCAACCATGTTCTCATCCTTTGGATATGTTGTTGTATTGAGCTGAGGTAGACTATAAATAAAGACTCAAGTGTGATTTCAATGATCTGAGGTGAAGGCAGATGGCGGCTCTTACTTTGAGTCTATAGGAAGTTCAAAGAGACGTATTTACACAAAGATGAGGTTTTGCACCGTTCTCACAGCTTTGTCTCAGTCTGGGCGACAAACAGCCTCTGACTCACCAAACAGGTTATCAGGAAGCCGTGACCCTCTTATCGCACCGCCATACACACTCTGTAATTAAAAATCTAGAGTTACCCAGCACCTACACCTCAGCGCACCACTGTGGATGGAACTGTGGATTCAGCGCACCTTAGTTTAGTTGAAGTTGCTCACTGAGGCCTAACTCCTTAATAATGGTAGGGTACGCGGGCAGATGGCAGACCCCGAGAAGGAGCAGATGAAGTCCGATGGATAAACCCGGCGTGGTGCACGTGTGGGGGAGTGGAACGTTTTGTCAGTAAGCCCATATTAAGTCCCTCGGGTCACCACTTAAAGTTGTGCATGGAACAGGAAGAAAAAGGAACACCTCTGTGTGTTTCTCACCAGCCTAAAGATCACAAGCTCAGGGAGGGAGAAAGTGCGACACAAGGGGTGTGCAGTCCCACCGGGGGCTAGAATTTACAGTTGAAGGTTATGGCTAATAGTAAGGAATAACAACAACATGGGAAAATGACATATAATAGGAGATGGAAGGGGAACGAGAGCAGCATTTGACTTTTTGACAATTTAAGTATTGTATCAAAATCATGTTTTCAAGTGACATTTGGTTTTAAGGAACTCGTGACATTTTTTCTAAAGTTAGTAAGTTGGTAGCCAAAATGTTATGTGAGTATTAAGGTAGAAATCCCTGTTTTATGTGTGACTAGGGAGACTCTTTGTCCTTGGCGGTGACAGGACATACACAGGCACCTCCTCAACAGGCGCCAGCTGATTTTTATCGCTTTTGAAAACTGACTCCACTTCCCCAACCTCTCTCTGGGGTTCTGCATACATTTCTTATTGACACGAATGATAACAGGTAATTCTATATTGGCTCCAAATCTTCTATCAGCAGTTATGAATATCTCTTCTTTTCTAATACCATGTTGTTTTTATATAAAGTCTGTTCAACTTTAAAAACTGGCACCTCCAACAGGACTTGTTGTTGAGAATGACCAACAAAAGGAAGTATGAAATATAAAACAGAGTATTGTCCATTTAACTTGGGATTTGTATAATGCCACTATGTTAACCTACATGCACTGATCTAATTTAAAGTGTGTATTGTTTGAAATTGATATGAATTATTTTTATAATTATTCCAAACTAACCTAAGGAATGTTCATGTATATTCCTCCACGATTCTTTCTAGCGACATACATGTTAATCCACAACACATACAGGGATGAGATTGTTTATTTACTATGGAAACCATGTTTTCTTTTTTTTAACATGTCTTCTTATGAACATTTATCAGCTAATGGTTAATGTAATCCCTTTACTGTACTTGCCTGACATCCTGTATTGCTTAGTGAAATCTGGAGGCCATCAAGTATTGTGTAGTGCATTACAGGGTGCCAGTGTGGGTGATGTCTGCTTTTAAACATTGGGAGAGACAGCAAAGGCTGAGTCAATTACATAATAATGATCTCATCCATGTGTAGACATCCCAAATGACAGCCAGTCTATTTCTCTGATACCATCACCTCAGGAAACATGGAATGGGTTGGCATTATTATCCTCCTGGGAACCGAGGAAAAAAAGCGTCTTCCAATTTTCTTTTCTTTTACTGCAAATTGCTTAGATGTGAACACAAGTGTCTCAAATGGAGCTGCACAAGAACTCTGTCAACACGGCAGTTAGCAATTCTAGTTTAACACTAAGTCTTTATTCTTTGGAGTTTGTCATCGGCCTAAATGTTCAACGTAGAGAGGATGGAAGACCCTGCTTCTTTCGCTTTGGTTTAATGGTTTAAACTTATTTTGAAGTTTGAAGCCTACTATATATTAAATAGACTAAATGTGGCTTTAAACTCATAGAAAAGCACAATAAAGAGATATGTCAATGTATCGGGAAGCAAAATGGTTTACATAGGAATATTTTGAAAAGTTTTCATATGAGATATTATTTTTTAAGATCATAAGAGTTCAAATACTATATGGTTTGAGTTTTAAACAAAATGACATGATATCTAGGGCATATAAATGGTCTGTGAAATGATGAAACTCTATATTTTTCTGTTCTCTTGATTTTCACAGAAGGGGGTTGATCTAGAGACGTCTGTAATCAAGAGAAATACACACACAGACTGACGTCTCAGTCCCTGTCTCTGCCAGCTTTCTGGGCCAAGAACAGGGGAAACAAAGCAGGGCACAGAACGACGATGAGGCGCACGAGGCTGGAGCACACAGCAGCCAGATGAAGTTTACTTAACTGATCCGACCATAAAATCCAGAGTTTGATTAGCGAGGCAGCCTGAAGCAGTCACATTAGCCAAAGGAAGCCTAATCATCATCATCATCATCATCATCATCATTGCTGGACTCTTCATTTCACCTCCCTGTTTCGCTGGACTCGTGCGTTGGCCCTATTCCATTCCTGTTTTTTTTATTTAGGCAACATCAAGTGATGTAGTGTCCCTCCCAAATCAAAGTCTCCCAGTGGCCCTTGCCTCCAATGCTCTGCACCATTTATTTCCTGTTCTCCCAAAACCCCCACCGCCCTAAAGCTGTCAGCCTGGGCTGCTGTTGCCCTGAGGGAACATCCAGCCTATGAAAGCTCAGAGCCAGTCACTCAGCCAGACAACTGCAGGCTGGACAACCTGCATGTTTATCATGCTGTCATACGGTTTCTATAACACTTAACAACTGATCACCATTTTACAGTTGTCTTGCCAATTATTGCTTATCCTTTGCAAAATGTGAGGGATTGCATACGAAAGAGTACAATACTCTAAAACCAGCAACAGATGTGTGTGGACGGGCTGTCTAGCTGAGACAGGTCGGAGAAGTTGCCACTGCACATGACGTATGATGCCTAAGGAGAGACCTTTGAGACTTGGATATAAATATTCTTGCTGCCAAAAAAATAGGAATGCTAAGTTTGAAGCACTCATGTTTTGACTAACATGTGGGTTTGTTTTCATCCTGAGCAGATCACGGCCTCTCACGCTTGTTGCTTTGTTGGACTTATTAAGACCAAAAAGTAGACCTAGAAATGTTAGCAATACAGAGAGCACTTGGGTGAAAACAATGTTATCACAATCGATAGAAACAATGGAGGATGACACCCACATTGAAGTAATTTATAGTTTTTCTTTAAGGTTAAGACTTTGGCAACTCAAACATTTAGAGGACTTAGGTTTAGGATTGTGGTTAAATGAAAACATTTAAATAAATTATTACTGGTCTGTGAGGGGATGCCAATACCTATCCTTCACATTAAAGACGGCCATTACCCTCAGCCTTCAAAAGCTCACAACTTCCTACATTGGCATTGGATGAACATTGAGAGGTTCGTCCAATTTCAACTAACTTCCAAGGGAAACCCTGACAGCTGCATAAGGACACACACGTTGCTTTGCTCGCTACACAAGGTGTATTTTAAATATTTGTTAACAGTAATGGCAACTTTTTAAAAAGACCTTAAGGAAAGGAAATGCTAACCATTGTTGTTGACATAATTTGGCTCAGTTACACTCTCTTACAGCAAATCAGATTCACTTAAAGCCAACAGAGACCAGGCTCCAGTAGCTAATTTCTTCGTCTAACCCCCTCCACCCAGCTCCGTCCCTTGCCTCAGTAGGCACTTATATTCAATTTGTCAGCGGCTCTCATTTAACATGCAGAATAGAGAGGCCCTCTACATTTCACTGGCACAGCTAAACAGGTCAGAGTTCATCTGAGGACGGCTTTCAGTATTCCTTCTTGTTTTCAGATGCTATGGTGCAGACTAGAGAACATAAGGAATATTCTGCTGGGCCAGGTGTGTTAAAGCTGAATACAACCAGTGTGCATTTTGACTAGAAAGAAAATAGATGCTACACACATTTTCCAAGCTCTGAAAACTGATCCAAACAACAATTTAATTATGCTTTATTTCTACACTCACTAAGGATCTCTGTCTCTAATAAGGTTTGACATCATCAGCCTTGGATTTAAGTATGCAACTAGAACATCTACTTAGGCACTGTTGTTACATTTGACATTTAAACACACTTATGTGTTGTAGCAGATTTGTCATTAGAATGCTCACTTTTGTTATTTCATCTCTGGTTTTGCAGTGTTACTCTTTTATTTAGAGCTTTCCACAACTCCTGATCTATTTTATTATTACTACAAATCCCATGTATTGACCTCAACTTGCATGTTTGAATCATTGTAAGCAAAAAGAAGGGCCACTGCATGCAGAGGTGTGTATGGATGTGGTCATAGAAGCCACTTGTGAAGTTAATATGTCCTGTAAAAACACTGAAAAGGATATTTATTACATCTTTATGCATTAGAGGACTTTATTTTATGAGGGTTTTATGCTTCCTTGGGGTGACTATAACCTTTAGCTTTATTTTTAGGGTAGCTTTTATTTGTATTTGCACAGTTTCTACCACAAACTATCCCTTCTCTTCCCTCAAACATAATATACAATTATGTGTCTGGTTGTTGTCTTAATTTGTATTATTGAGCTGTAGTAGAATCGGCGTGGAGTGGCAGACAAAGAGACGCTCCTGCTTTGCAGCTTTTACACTCCTTTCTCAGCTAATTTTCAGGCTTGCAGGCATCCTCATGCAGAGCAGTTTGAGCTATAATACATGTGCTTGGCAGTCATTGCTCCATTTGCGTCCAGATGTTGCTTGGCTAATGCACAGCACACTTGTCAAATGAAACCTGGTGACGTTTCAGTGGCAATTATTCTCTTTGTGCTCAAGTGGAACTACACACATTTAAATACGCACAGAAACACCCACACACACACTTACGTAGGAAAACATCTGCCAACAAATCTTCATTTGCCAGGAAGTAATTGCTTCCATGTACTGTAGCTCTACAAAATGTAAAACTCAACAGATTTTTCTTTTGCTAACAGTCCGAAATCAAATCAAATGCACATTGAATGCATACATTGTGATGTATAAAAGCTGTTGGATGACAAAGTTATTTCAATACTTTAATCTTTATATATTATTTATTTGTACGGCCCTCCTGAGTTGATTCTGCTCCTCCTTGAAATTATTTGAAGCGGATTATTTCATAGTCACGTCTTCTTGGTGCATTAGTGAAGTTTGATCTTGTTAGATATCAGATATTTATTATAATATGGCGGAACGATGTCAGCAGCAGCCAGGATTTGACTTTGACTTTTCGTGGTCCATCCTATGGAGAGGAGTTAAAGTCAGCGGCAGAGGAGAAGGGGTGGTGTGATGAACAGGAGGGGCGCTTTGGTCTGACATCCAACTCCTCAGCACACTCGCTCCTCAGTGATGTTTTCCTCGTGTCTGCATGGAAGCTGGTCATAAACATTTCCAGTCACCCTCTCTTTGCTTCATTATTAGGACATTCTGCAGAATACACACTCAGTTCAGGTTACTAGGTGACTAGCACTTTATAAGATACTCTTTCTTGTTATATTGACACACGCACTTCAGACAATCACCACTTCTCCAGTTTGTTTTAGAAATCACATGCATTAATCAAGAATCTACTTTGCAGCATGTGTTCTTTGATCTTCATCAAATAAATTGCCTAATATGAATCCCCAATCAATCTCGATCACATTCAGAATCAGAATCAGAAACTGTTTTTTTGCCAAGTTGGTTTACACAAAGCAAGAAAACAACCAACAAATAAAAATTAAACATATTTTTTGAAACCTTCCGGTATTATAGCTACGTTAAAATATGGAAATTATGAAATCTGTACCAAAAAACTACGTACAGTATACTATCGCAAAGTACTCAGAATAATAGAATAAAATATGGGCAGTATTGTTATGGAAGGTGGAAAGCTGTGTATATACTAATGGCGCGTTTCCACTGCAGGCCTCGCTCGGCCTCGCTCGGTTTGGTTAGGCCTTATTAGGCCCGGCTCACTTTAATGCTGCGCTTCCATTACAGTTTAGGAACTGGGGCAGTTACTATAGTAACGCAGTGTAGGCGGAGCCGTGACGTCATCTTCAATGAGAGCCCCAGAAAAACAACACAGCCGTTAGCTCTTAGCACTCAGAGCTCACAGCTCCTCATATCTGTTCAGAAACTAGACAAAAGTTAAACAAGTACAAACCACAGACTGCCTGTGTCATGGCGAATACAGTCGCTGGTTTATTTATGTCTGTATAGGCCGTTGTTGTGATTGTGGACGGTCGGAGCATATAACGTTAGCTTATGCCAAGCTACATTTAGAAAACACGCATTTTAAAAGGGTTTTTCGCCTGCCGTGTGTCTGCAGACTTGTCAAAGCATGAATTCATGGTTTTTACTAACCGGTATCAGTATGTTGTTACTTCGGCATCATTTTGAAACGTGTATTACAATTAAATCACGGTCAAATATGTTCATCTTGTTGTAGTTGTAGCCCCCTTGCCAGCGATTCTCTCTCTAGTTTAGCATACTCAGCCTGGTGGTTCCTGGCCCTAGAACCACGATTTAGTCGGACCAGAAAAAAGGTGAAAAAGTAGCCCCTGGCCAAAACTAGGCCAAGTGGAAACGCAACCAAAAACGGGCCCCGCACGGCTCGGCACGCTTAAAGCGAGCTACCCGCTGCAGTGGAAACGCGCCATAAGAGAGTAGCTTGTGTACAAATGTGCGAATATTATACTGACATCTTGTGTATAAATGTCTTCACACAGAGGACACATAGAGAGTAAGAATGAGCCCAGCGGTGGTTTTATGGCTCCTAGTTTTATAAGACAAGGTTGGGATGGTGGAGGTGAGGGGGAGTCAGTGAGCTTTAACAGGCACTTGGGGCTTGATTGCTGCTGAGGAGCTACTTGAGGAGTTGTGTCATTTTACAACTGGGGTTATAGAGGCGAGGGGCTAAGTTACATCCAGGACCTCAGCTGTGTTTCAGGCTGACTGGGCTGCCAGGTAGAAATGTGAGTCCCACAGATGATGCCGTCCTCCTGTTGTGTAGGACAGGGCTGGAGCCGGTGGATGTAGTCTGCTTGTGAAAACCTAAATAAACCTACTGTGGGTTTTAGAAAGGGAAACACAAACACCTGTCACCGGGGTGTCAAACAGCAGCAATCAATTAGACACTTGTGGAAAAAAGGAAATATTATACAATTACTTTTACAACTCCTGGAAATAGCTGGATATATTTTAAGATTGTTTTATTCCAGACGTTTAAAATCCATGCAAGCTTAAATTTAAGTGAAATACATTTGAAATAAAACTGCACTTTAACTAGCTCATGACATAAAAGGTTAAGGCTGAACAAACACTTGACACTTTTTGACCTGATTATTGCCGCCCTCAAAAACCAAATACGCACAACCCTCTCACTTAGCACTTGTGTTTCTAAGTAATAAATATGTTTGTTTGTTCTGAGTACACACCCCAAGTCTAAAAAGAAAGGGACTCCTACACTTTTCTCTATATTGGGGGGTAGGGGCGGTGCTGGAACATGCTGATCAACCTTCTTAAAGCAGGCTATGGGTAAAGAAACCACCTATAAAAGGTCCTTCTGTCTTTTGCATAAAGAGCTATTGATTGCCACTAAGTGTCAACTTTAATATCTTCATCTGTGTTTAGAGGATCTCTTTCTCGAGCTGTGTTAATGTGCATAGGACTGTCCCACAGACAAATTATCACCAGTCGCAGCCCAGAGTAGTTGTCCCAGCTGTAAACCACCAGGAGCTTAGTGCCTAGTTAGAGGTCAGGGGTTAATGTGCTGCTAGAGGCACTACAAGACACTGTCCTAAATGTAGGCCTTTATATGTAGTCAGGATTGTCATTTGACCCCAGGGACTCTGGAATAGACATGTAAAGGGTGATTTGTTTCAGATTGTTGACAAAAGACACTGGTGGTACTTTTGTAATTTCAGTAGGAACTGTTATTTTGTTCAGATATTAGACAATAGTGTGTGATGTCCCACTTATGGACAGCTCAATACATGTTACATTTTTTGTAGTTGAGTGTTTATTCAGTTGACATTTCCTCACTTAATAAGACTAACAATGGACCAATGTTTCCAATCAGAACATATACAGACAGATGAAGCATTTGCAGGTAATTATTGACCTGGTAGCACACAGTCCAGCAGTGCTACAGTACCAGCTGCTCTACAGCAGAGAAAAAGCTGCTCTACAGCAGAGAAATGTGTCAGAGGCCATGTCCCGTGAGTTAAGCAGCTCTACATGTGGACCACCTTAAGTTCTGTGAAATGCTGGCCTGATCAGGCCTTCCTGTTTCCCTCTGTATGAGCATGCATGGTTCAGTGCAAAGCAAGCAGAGAGATGCTACGTGTTAGGACTGCTTCAGGTCCCGCAGTCAGCCAACTGTGTTGAGACAGATTACGCTTTTGCTCGGCCCTGACATCTCGGGGCGTCTGTGTCTTGCCAAGGAGCCTTCAGAGATGAGGAGGGAAAGGAACTGCCCGGTCAGCCTGTCTCCTCTCAGCGTCCACCCGCTCAGGCCTGCTTTCCGGCCAGGGCTCTTAATTGTGTCTCTGGGTGAAGTGGTGGCGGCCCAGTGGTGGGGAGGGGGCATGTGTATGTGATGTGAATAAGACCTCACACACAACCACATGTATTCACAAATATGCACATCCACACCCGTAATCCTATGGCCGGAATGAATGACCATCACAGTGATAATTATTATAAATGAATATTTTGGGATATTACATAAGTCCCTGATGCACACAGGGCCTAGCAGCAGGAAGACCATGGGATTAGTCCTGGTTTGGGTCATGCCTGGATGGTTTTACTAAATGCCAGGGGCAGATACCTTAATAACATGATTCATCTCAATTCAAAAGTAATACCCAGCATTATGTCCAAGCCAATTTTCAATTGGTTTGGTTTCTAACTTTAATTCAACCCATGTACAGCATAAGTCCAATATTTCCTATGTTCACAGAATAGGGTAACTTACCTATTTTATATTTGTATCCCTTGTATTATAATCTTAAAAAATACTTAATTTGTACAGAAGCGTCTTCTGGTTAGCATGGTGAGTATATAAGTAGAGCCAGAAATAGATTAACAGGAAGTCTCCTCCTTCTCACCTTCGTCAGAAGACTATCCCATAACAGTGATGTCACCAAGTCTTCCTCACACCTATCCGAAAGCATTCAGAACTGGCTCAGGCTGACTGCAGTCTGGCCAGCTTCCTGTCTGACCATCGCTGGCAAACAAAGAGAGATGGGCAGCAAACACGGGCGCATCTACCTGTTAACAGAGCCAGGTCACAGGGTCTGCAGACATCAGAGGAGAGGGGTTCGCTCAGGAGGGAGGGTGTTTCCTATGGGGCAACAGGCAAAATGTTTTTCACAGCATGGTACTAAAGTCTGAAGAAAGTTACAACAGTAACATAGTACTTCAAATGGCATCTTGATATTTTTGCCCTTTGTTCTTGTTCTGGCTCTCACAGCTTTGTGTAATATGTGTTTTAACCATCTTACCCTGGAATAGAGTTATAATGAATGACGGCAGAGCAGTGGACTCTCCAAAGCATGCCCAGACCGGTCACTGCTCAGGGGTTTTATAGCATTTGGCACAAACTGAACATTTTTCAGTCTGTCTCCAGTTGTCAGATTCTTTAATTGGGGAAGTCCGACCACCTACGTAAATGTATCTTATGCGTGTGCATGCAGCCGACCGGCCATCGTGTTTATGTAGTGGTAATTGGTGGACAGGTGGGATGGAGGCCTGCTGTTTTGCTTAACCTTCTCTGTGGTAATTCAGAACCCGGCTAACTAGACCTTGCTTAACCCCCTGACTTTAGCCCCAATCAACACATGGATATTAGGCACCGTGTAACCTCTGCCTTTGTGTATCTGAGAACTGGCTTGTGGTAAAAACCTGTCAAAATATCCCACTCTCATTTCTGTTCGGCGACAGCAACAAGACCTCTACAGTAATTTCCAGAAATCTGTCCAAATTGCTTAAGTCTTAAATTATGTATAATTGGCCCCTGCGTTGGGTTACTGGGGGTAGCCTCCAATCATGTGGTTGGAAGCAGAAAGGACCCTAGTCACTTCCATCTGGTTAATGATGGCCAAACGGGTGCTTACCAACATCACGCCAGTCGCCAAAGGTTACCACGGATGAATATTAGCTCCATGTGAGGTTTATTTTACTAAATGGCACCAACACTTATGCATGGCAAGCTGCTCTCAATGACTATGAATGATTTCACTTCTGGTACAATGATGACTTGTCTGAACTTCTCTCGTATGACAGCTTGCCTCATCATCTCACCTTTGTGGAAATTAACACTTTTCTTTATTTAGAACTTGATTTCTGATTTGAAATTGAAAGATCACTCAAGGGGATGTTCTCAATATTTCTTCCTAAGTTAACCCCCAAAAGCTTGATCTCTTCTGTGTCAGTATTATCTTTTTAGTACCTGACTCACCTGTAACCTGAACTCTCTAAATAGCAATGATAACAGGCTTCTCTGCATGGGGTCACCCTGCATTAGGGGTCAGGGTGAAACAGACTCTGTCTTTGTGCTTTGCCAATGAAGTTTAGGACCAGGGCTAATCAGGGGGGCGAAAGCGTACACCATTCCAAATCAGCTCCAGCTAGGCCAGCTGAATTTATCTCAAACTTATTAACTTTACTCAGGGCTCAAATTGAAACCAGCTCGGGTGCTCACGCTCTAGAGGTGCTGAGTGTGAGAAGTGACAGTATGATTTACAGGGGGAACCATGCCGCATAATGCTGCAGAACGAAGAAACTGGTCAGAAGTGAGGGAGGGGTTAAGTGAAGCGTTTTCATCAGACAGGAAACCCTGTAACTCTGGAAAGTGATTGCTCAGTAAGTTTTGAAGTGACAGAAAAACCAACAGAAAGTCAGCTCATGAGCATCATGAGTGTCAAACTCATAAAAAGTTGGTTGGACTGGTAGAAAGCAGATGGGCCATGTAGACAGAGAGGGCGTGTAACAAGTGAATCACATTACACACTTGCCTTATTTCCTTGTGCGAAAAAAAGTAGCCTTTTAATTTCTTTACGATTTATTTGCCTGTAGCTTGGTGGCAGATATGAACTTTCCTTCCCTGATGACACTTGTTGATTTCGACCAGAGCAAAGTAGCACAACCTTAACTGTTATGTGTGTAAATTGTCCCATTATTTTACACAAAGGCCCTCAAAACTCATGGTTACCTCAAACAAGATTTTCTTATCTCACACATAGATTTCATGACACATTTTCTGTCCTTTGATCAGTGAGCAACTGAAATGTGTTTGCCTCTTTTTCCTTTAGCCTTAATAGAGAAGTGTGTTTGTGTTTCTTTCTGGACTTACAGATGGCACATTCTAGCAACTGGCACATAAAGTTTCACTGGCGGACAATACTTTTTTATTGTTCCTGACTCAGGCTTCACAAGAGAGTTTCAAAACATATAAATACTCCGTGATGTTCTCCAGTGTGCTTACAATGTCTTCCTATTTTAGATGTTGCGTTTACCAATGTTTAGGATGAGCTCGCAGATGGCCTTAAAATAATATGCTTATAAATCCTCTTGTTGATCTTATACCAGTGGTAGTCAGATATAGTGTGTGTGGTTGTGTGAGAGCATGCCTATGTGCATGCTCATCCCTCCCCTCTTCCTGGGCTTTGTTGGGCCAGGTGTGCCTTTTCTCAGTGCAGTGCAGTGCCCGGGGAGCCGTGAGAACGCAATCGCTGGCCCTTCTCTCCCTCCTCTATCTGATTTATTTCAGCCTCTATGGCATTTTAGCAAACAAAAGTCCCGCTCAATATTGATCTGGATCTCTCCCATTTCCCCACTTTGCTGCCTTTGTTTTGCTCAGGTCTAGGGTGGCTGCTTTAAATCAGGCCCTCTTGACATTTGCTTAATGTCTAATTAGCCATGGGTGGGCATGGCCTTTGATTATAGGAAGTGCCTGGAGGTGGGGCTGCAAAGACGACTGCATTTTGACAAAACACCCCCAACTGATCAATCATGGCCTGACACATTGTTTTGTCCTTAATTTTAGAGGGCTTAGTTTAGGGATATGTCCTCTTGGTCACCTTATTCTGGGTTCAAATGATGCGATTTCCTCTCATTAGCTCATTGCCACTTTTCCTGGGTCATGATGCGTGTCTCTAGATCCACTTACATTGACTTCAGGGTGTTCTGTGATCGACTCATCAATCTGGAGTGCACTGAGTTGATACATATAGGTAAGTGTTGTTTTTAGTCCTCCAAGTGTTTTTAATTGATAACTTCTTAGCAAATTAAACCTTCAATGGTGAGACGCACATCCTGATAACCTCTATGTCTGCTAATATTTTGGCAAGAAGTGTGAGTAGATATTTTAAAAGTTTAGTTTGATCAATTTATAACTGTTTTTGGATTCATAATCAAAACCTTTTTTTTTTTAGGTTTTATGCTTTTATAAAAGGACCTTCATGAGTTTTGTTTTGCTAGTAGGTTTTGGATGCATATCATTAAAACAAAGCTTTCTCACTCTGGCTTTTCCAGCCTTCAAGGCTCCCCCTCTATCCTAAACACTGGCCAGATGGCCGGAAAGTTGACTTTATTTAAATTTGGTAATTCCGGCTCCTTTCCTACCCCCCCACAACGCCCTGCTCCCACCCCACCACCACTCCTCCGCCTCTCTATCTTCTCTCTGAAGATCATGGTAGTGGTGTGCCAGCGGGTAACAGCCTCAGCTTAGAGTGGACATGTGAGAATGACACAGTGATGACATGCTACTGCGGAAGGGATTAGAGAGTAGGTTCACAGAGAGAAGAGTGAAAGAAGTCAAACATTAAAAACAATTGATTTACTCATAAGTAATGAATAAAGATACTTTTTAAATGATGAACATGATTATGTTTTCTTCATAAGAATACCTTTACATATTTAATGATAATACAGGATGATGATTACATTTCTCAGAGTGAAGAAGTTAACGACATAATTAAGACATTTTTTGAAAAGAAAGCATAATTTGTACAGACCCTTTTATCGACACATTGTCTAATTCAGTACTGTAACACATCATTACTGCATCCATCTAGTCTATTCAAACTGGTCGTCCCACCTGCAGCCCACACTTCAGTGGGTAGCTTTCATCTTGCCATCCTCCTTTGAGCGAGACCCCACACTGACAGAGTAATGTCTCTTATTAAAGCCCTCATTAAAATGAGGGTCATGGGTCAACCAGAAGGCCACAGGACAACAGGCTGTCATTAAGGCTAATTTATTGCTTGTGATCATCCTCTTTCATTGTTTTATACCCCACATTCCTTTTTTTGTATTGACATGTTCATCATTAACATATATTACTTTTGTTGCTATTAGAAGGCTTGAAGAGATCAGGTCTGCTCAATGAAGTGGAGACTCCAAATGTACAACAAAACCTCTGACATCACTGCTGTGTGCCCGTGTGCTCTGCGTCTATCCCAGCTCTTCCTGTGTCACTCTTTCAATACTCCTCACCTTAACAGGTTTGTCTTTTAAGCGACCCCTGTTCTGAAAAGAGAGTAGCCCACTTCAGTGGTCCTCCACTGTGTTGCCATCTGAGAAGGAAACTGAATATAAATCCCTAACAATGGGCAGGGTGCTGGGGGAATAGTCCGAAACGGCCATTTAGCAGGTGCACCTTCGTGGCCTCCACGCAGTTCCCACACATATCACCGAGACCGGTGGCCTGCCCTAGAGAGTACCCCTGAATCACCATCCAAGATCAAGTAGCGATCAATTAATGGGAGAACAAGGCATCCGCTGGGGGGATGTCCAGTGTCCCACCCTCCCCTGCTTTGACTCATAGAAGTGCCCATTTGCAACTCTATCTGTGTGGCTGCTCCATGTCAATGCGTGTGGGGCTGGGGGGACGGAGATATTATCGGGGTGACTGTGAGAACCGGCACTGGCATTTTCACCGGGCCGACCTTTGTTTGCGTGAGTGAGGGCCGATTGGCGGTGCTGTGATGAGGTCACCTGGCAAAGCAGCAGGGGGTCCTGTATCTATTGTTCACATGAAACAGTGGGATGAGAACTGGGGTGGGGTGACAAACAGTCTCTGCGGCTGACTGAACGCACAAAGGACATGTGACTTCATCAAGGTTTCGGTCAGACTACATGGGAAATGATTATTATTTCCCTCTTACATAACATCAGTCCAACATATGAAGCCAACTATTTGGACTTCGGGTCATATTTGACATTCCTTTCCTATCAAAAGAAAAACATGTTTACTCATGAGTGACTGCTAGCGATATGCCAGCATTGATCAGCTGCTAATTGCATTCTTGTCCATAAGCAAACAGACTTAATCCTGGGCACTGATAAAGGCTGATGAAGGCAAATCATGGCAGTAAAACACTTTCTGCTAGTTTAAATCAATGCTGCACTGATAGTTAACAAACACTACATACTGAGAGTTAATATTTGATATGATATGTGCCTGCTTATTCCTAAAATATTGTCTTCCTGTGTTAAAGTAACGCTTGGGTAGGTATATATCTGTAGGTCCTGCAGTTTGCTCCCAGAACACATGCTGACAAGTTTGTGTCCATATTGTGGGTTTTCTTTATAAGGCTGGGAATGTGGTAAATGTGTATTCATAGCTTTTCCAACTCAGGCAGCTCCCTAGTGGCAGTAAAGCCACCTCTGAAAGCCCCAGCAGTGAATAAAGCTGTAAGTTATAAACAGCCTTATATAACTTCACACCCTCAAATATCATTGGAACATTTTCTTTACTTTTAGGTAACCAGTGAGCCTCATTAACTCAATGATTGATGGCTAAACTGTTCTCTCAAGGATACTTTTTTAAACAAGGAGTCAAATCATAGTGATTCTGCCCATATAGAAAAATACAAGGATACATAACACACATAATGGATGTTCTGTAAGCATTTCTGGAACAAATATGTCTTGGCATTCAAGGCAAGGTGGGGAGCCCATTCATACAAATTGAATTCCCCTCTTCACCGGCTTGATTAAATGGATCCTTTCTTTTCTGTGCCCTGTGTTCTCCTTTCCCTTCACCATGAGCAGACCACTGAGTGATGGACAACTAACCTGCAATTACTGTGACCAGACAACCCCAACAAACTAGCCTGTAATCACCATTATCAACCAAAGTGGGAAGGGAAAAAAGGGTCCAAAAAGTAACCTGCACCCCCTAAGACCAAAGGAGTATTGCGAAAGATATCCTGCATCAGTAAACAAGGGAGGTCTTCAGGTCTTTAGGGGGCTTCCTTCTGTTTTCCATCTAATCAAATGATGTTAGGAGCTCACACAAGCTCTGCCCTTGGCTGTTATGACAGCAAGGTAGATACTCTCTCAATCCACCTGTGACACTGAGCCCACACACAACCTTTTAAGCTTAAGTCACATCCACTATACCCCACCAAAACAACGACACAAGATTAACTACTTCTAATCATGAAATGTAATGTAAAAGAATGGTCCTGATGAACAATGTTTTCAGCTATTTTAGCTATGATACATGTTAAGTATGTACAGAGTTCCACACATCCAAATACTTTAGGTGTGTGATTATGTATCCATTGATAAATCCTTTACAGTCATATGCCTAATATACAGTGTTTAACTTTCTGTTATTCCTTAGGGAGCAAACCTTATTTCTCGGTTCATTACAATTTATAAGAGTCAAGCAAATGGAATATACACATATATGTACTTTTTCTTTTAGGAACGGCAGCTTTATGGCAACAAAAACAGAATCTGTGGTCTCAACAGTCCAGGTCTGATGCTAACGCCTGTGGAACCTTTTATGCAACCTGGTCCAGGAGATTTATAAAAATATTTTGCTTTCCACCCTTTTCAGCCTTTTAGCCCTTTCTAAAGGAAAAGTGCTAGCTCCAAAAAACCACACCGAAAACTGAAAGCTCCACAGGGTCAAATGTCCTGAGTGGGCCATTTGCCAGGTCTGTTCCACAAGCAGGATGCTCACACACACAGACTGGCTCCAGCCTCCTCCTATGCAGAAACATATGAAAACAGAAGCAAATCCCACCACGAGGGCCAGCACCAGTGGTCCATGAGAATATAAGAGGCTGTTTTAGTGCAGGAACATCGTAGATCGCCCAAGAAGATTAGCCTCTATTCCGCAGGGGCTCGTGTAAATCTCCTTCTAATTGGCAAGGGAATTTGATTTGACTCATGCACTGTGAGAGGCCAGCGCTCATTATTGCTGCCCAGTTAATGCATAAACAGAGGTCTCAGCAGGTCCCCTTAAGTGGTTCCAATGATCAGATAGCAGCCTCTTGGTCTGAGAGGCTATACAGAAGTTAATTGTTCTTATTGCAATAAGCTCAATCTGTAAACCTTTTGAAACCCTTATTTTATGCTAAATTCATTATTTCTGTGATGGTAAATTGGAATCATTTGGCATTTTTAATAATTTGACATTTTTGTGAAAAAGCAACACAAGAAAAATGTATAAGAAATATATGATGCATGCACCATTTCAACACAGGTAAATTAAGGAAAAAGGGAGGGATTTGTATGGTATATAATATATGTATATAAGTGTATCTCAGAACATTACAAACACACATCAAGAAATGAGAAGTGTCTGACTCTTAAAGCATATATACAGTAGGCTCAATAAATCAGTATTCTGATTATTTAAAATAATATTTAATGTGTTAGATTATTACGTTATCTATTAACTATTTTAGATTTTAAAATAAAAATGTTATTTTGATTAAACCAAGAGGCCTTTAAAACCAGTAATAATGCTAATGCATGCCCAAATCAAAAGTGTTTGTTACTCTTTAATTTGCACATCAATTCTCAAGAAAAGGAGTGATTTTAATTATATTTTTGCTAGACATTATCTTCCCTGTCTTCCCGTAAGAAGTGATAGAGAACTTTAGAAAATATGATTATCTTCAAAAAACATCCTGAGAGACTTCCTTCCAGTCTTAAACTGTAAGACTGTTATCAGCAGGATGAGTGGGAGTGCTTTTGTTCCTGTCCGTCCACCTGCAGTGGGCGAAACAGGTCCCTCAGTGCTCTCAACGTGATTACTGGTACTCTCAAAGAACAAGGGTTAAGATTGGTTACTAATTTGACAAAATTGAGGCCAGTAAGTAGCATGACACAGCAGGCTCTGGCCCTCTGGTTAGTAGCTATCATGCTGAGCCTGCCCACAGGCAGCGGCAAGGGTCACATGGGAAGACGTAGGCATCTCCTGAGACTGTCGTGGAGCCAACCACCCACCCTTGGGCTCCGTGGGGTGGAGGGATGAGGTTCACAATAATCCAGTACCCATTAAAGTGTGACTGATGCCATTCTTTTTTCTGGGGTCTTATGACTGGATATCTTGCCTATGGCAGCCTGGGGATAGTTGGCTTATAATGTGGGACAGACAGACCCACAGCAGGCCGTTAGAGATCCAGCTCCTGGCCCTCAGACACTGACTTCACAGTGGAATCTACTTAGTTGCCAAATACATTTTTCCATTGCACTAATGGGCGATCGCAGTATATACCAATAACTTATTTAATATGACAGCTTGTCAGGATTGCAAATGAAAGTCAAACTTGGGAGCTCAATCAAATATCGACACACCCTGCTATGAGCTGAAATATATGTGTTATGAGATATTGTGTGTGTTTGTGTGAGTGTTGCATTCCTGAATAAATTATCTTGAATGGACTATTTCTAAGTATAAGTAGAGTGTATAGCATAAATCATGCAGTTTATTTTAGTAGTGTAAACAAACAGGATTTGCTGGTGCCGCTGCTTGTGGTATGAACTGCTCATGATTAAATCTGTAACTAGCAGTGGGTGGTATATCATACCTTTCATCACCGGACAATATTCTAAGTCTGGCTCCAGATTTGGCCTAAGATGAGGGGTGAAAGGAATCAGGATAAGAGTTGTTGACCACTAGAGTGAGGACAAGGTCTCTTAAAGCTCAATGACATGTTGGAAACCCAACCCTGGCTACAATCTTATAAAATTAAGACATTTAGTGGTTGGGAATAAAGCAAAAAATGTCAAATGATTTAAAATACCTAAAGAAGTTGCAGTGTGACTTATACTGCCGTAGCAAAAGTATTGTCACTAATACAGCAATTAACTTTTAAAATGTATTATGTTTTGTAACTCTAAATTGACTGCCTGCTCTTTCCTAACGTCTTTACTTTTATGAGAATTCCTCCCAGCAGGATCACAGCTCAGGGATCTGCTTAAGCAGCTATATGGTCTCATCCTTGTAAGCCCTGATAAAGGGGTTTCTCTCCACAAATCCTGTTTAGCCCTTGCTGTGCTGAGTTGCCCCAGATGATCACTTCAAGCCCAGAGGAAGCCGACAGGTCTGTTCTATCCCCAGACGGTGAGCAGAAGTGTCTCTTTAATGGTTAATGTGCCCACCTGTGGTTCCCCAGCTTGAGCCAATTGCTCAGGACCTGGTCATGTTGAGTGGTTGGCTGGTGGGAAAAGTTTCCTCAGGCTATAGCTGCTGTACAGGGCTGTGATCCCCTTCACCAGAGGTGTGGCACCCCACTGATCCAAGTCTAACTGGCTTTAAACAATAAAGCAGGGACACTAATTGATTGAATATGCATCACATGAAAGTCACACTAGTGATTTATGCTTCTCTCCTGCGTTGGTACAGAATGAGGATAACGGTGTATGACTTGGACAGTGTAAGA
The DNA here is from genome assembly GCF_902827175.1 of Gymnodraco acuticeps. Lineage (NCBI taxonomy): Eukaryota > Metazoa > Chordata > Actinopteri > Perciformes > Bathydraconidae > Gymnodraco > Gymnodraco acuticeps. The sequence goes on from NW_022990238.1 coordinate 3,110,889, forward strand.
GAGACTGATAGTTCTGATAGTTTCAGGAGTAACTCTAGTAGTCTGATCACATCATTAGGCGTTGACCCTCCTGACCCCAGACACTAGAAGACTGAGCTGTAACCAAGGGAACTGATGCAATGATGAGAACCTGTGGCAGACCCAGTCTGAGAGCTGAAGCCACTGGTGTAGATAATGCTAATGAACAGTCATGCAGTGAAACAAAATGGCTTAATTGTACTGGATTCATCTCGTGCTGAGCCACAAAGGCTTGGGGGAGGTTACGCTTCCAAACGTAGATTATTGTAATCCTCCAGTAATTACTGAGCCACTTCTTCTCATGGGAGCTGTGGGGCACATGAGAGGAGTGGACTCTGCACTCTTTTTCGTTATGGTAGCCACCGATGACAAAGTCCTGCAACCAAAATCTGTACAAAACACATTTCGTGTCACTCAGACAATGCATATGTATGTGATCCATACAGAGCCTGCTGAGATAGGCAACTGTGAAAGTCCATGTCAATGGAGCTGAAAGCACTGACTCCTTTATGAGAGCTGTTTAAATCTTGGAAAGTTAGAGCTATGATGTGTTTTTATAATGCTTATGCCACAATGGCCTTCGTTTTAGGCCCTTTCAATGCCTTGGAAATGTTACGCTTCTATTCTCCGTCTGAAGCCACAGAAAGCGCACTTGGCTGGGCCAGCCCTTTCTGGCTTTTGACAGGAAGCTCATGATTTTAAATGTACGGCTCATGCATAATGAATGAGACTGCACAGGATGTGAGAGCAGTGCATCCAGAGAGCACCTGGGCCAAACAAAGATGCCCTTTCTGCCATGGGATTTGTGCCCTGGTACCCGCTGTCACCAGCGCCCGGCTCGCACCCAGCTGCGAAGCATTCAAGCTCACCACGCACATTCATCTCATCAAAGTTGACTCCAAAAAGTGACACTGTCCACTCAGACATAAAGAGCTCTTTATGGGGTTATTAATGATGGGCTGAAAGCTGTAGACAAATGTTTTGGGAACAAGTTTGTTACTGTGGCTGAGCGTCGCTTTCTTTTAATCCATGCCCGCTCAGTCGGGGTGAATTCCACTGTGATGGTGGTTCTGTCTTGTGGGCGCTGAATATGTCAGAGGTTAGAAAGCACATCTGATCGTCACAGTGTTGCAGTATGTCTAGTATCTGTTTGTCTCTATTTCGAAAGTTATCGCACAAAAAACGTTATCTTAACAACTGCAGAGTTGCAAGGACATGGAATAACTTGATATTATGCAGGCTGCTGACCTTTAGTGACAAGTGATCATCAAAATGAATCTTGGATGTGACCCCTGCACATGACACAATCTTGTCTGGTTTAGTTCTGTAGACAATGCCAATGAGACTGAAAGGAATAATTAGCATCGTCTGGGCTTTCATTTAGCCTTAGACAGAACAGATGATAAATGATTAATATATGCATCCCACAAGACAAAAAACAAAAACGCCTTAGTGGATACAAACAACCCCACACAACAACAATTTATTTGTTAGTGTGCGTGTGTGTGTGTGTGTGTGTGTGTGTGTGTGTGTGTGTGTGTGTGTGTGTGTGTGTGTGTGTGTGTGTGTGTGTGTGTGTGTGTGTGTGTGTGTGTGTGGTGTGTGTGTGCGTGTGTATGCATGTGCAGCAGACCCAGCCGACTTGGCATAGAATGACCCAGTGGCATTGTTGCAGTGTTTGCAGCCTCAAGCATGGCAAGATTTATGCCGATGGGGGTGTGTTGGAATCCAGGCTCTCTCATCCAGCCCAGCTGCATGGAGAACAAAACCAAAGGCCCAGCTGCAGATACTAGCATGGGCACTTTCTCTTCACTTTCTCTCTCACTTTCTCTCTCTCTCTCTTCTTCCGCTATCTCTCTCTATCTCTCTCTCTCTCTCTCTTCCTCTCTCTCTCTCTCTCTCTCTCTCTCTCTCTCTCTCTCTCTCTCTCTCTCTCTTATCCTCTCTCTCTCTCTCTCTCTCTTCTCTACTCTCTCTCTCTCTCTCTCTCTCTCTCTCTCTCTCTCTCTCTCTCCCCATCTCTTTCCCTCTCCTCTCTCTCCCTCTCTCCCATCCCACAACTCTGTCACATGCCCATAGGGCTTTTGTGCCTCACTCTGTTGTTATGGTAATGACTCAGCCCACGAGAGACAAGTAAAAGCAGAGATGTTAAAAGTTGATTGCAGACAAAATTGAAAGAGAGAAAACCAATAGGAAACAAAGAGGGGACAAGTTATAAAAGAATTCTTAATTAATTATTGAGTTCCGCTTAGAAAGTCAAGTCAGTGTTGCTGAACAAAAGCACTAGCACACTAGCATTAACACACACACACACACACACTCACACAAAGCCCCCCATGCAAACAACTTTTTCTTGCCAGTATGACTTACATGAGGACTGACCGGACCTGTTTTAAATGCAAATAGTATTAAATGTGAATAAGTTATGAAATTGTGCAGCGATGCTGGCTTTCTTTATTTTACTGCAAAGCTCTACAGTCCCTACCTGGCTGTGTTTTGTGAACCTATAGCAAAGATTGCAAGTGGCACTGACCATATGGCATCAGTTAGCAGAGTAAACGTAAAGAGAACCCTAACAAAAATGTATTACATTTTCTTTCTGTTTTTCAGAGCATTGTCAGCTGTGACAAGGTCCAGTATGTAGCATTAAAACACATCATTTGTAACAGGAGCTGAAAAGTATAGTATCAATTTAGCAAAACTGTCAAAGTGGTGTAAAGTAAATGAAATGCACTTCCACTATTATTATCATTCCCACCTTTTCGCTGTGTTTTCGTCTAGCCTCAAAGACCAGGATTCCACCGGTGCTTTACATGGTGAAAGTTGCCACATACTTGGTATGCATGTTTGAGGGTAAAAGGCAAGGTCTCCTTCAGGTCTGGAAGCTCTCACAACAGTTCCCCACACTCTGTGGTCTAACACATAATGTTGGCTTTGCTGGAGAGCCGGTCTCTCTGAGGGAATGATAAGACACATTATTCTATTGTCTCTTTACACTTGCAATGCATTTTTCTCATAGCATAAGCAATGTAATGCTATAAGCTTAACCAGGCACAGGTTTAAGCATGACTCTGTCTTCACGCCACACACACATATACACAGTTATTGCTTTTTCCACTGCCCAATCCCCGGCTGTTAGTTTGCAGGACGGACAACTCACTTGTGCCACTGCAGCCTTGCTGTATTACAACCAACAGACAGATGGCTGTATGAAAGGGGACTCCCTCTGTGTGGCCCAAAAGTCCTGGCAACTGAAAACTGCTAGATGTCACGATGGTGAAGGGACTTTTAGTCAGTCAGTCTCCTGACCTCACTTATAGTAAATGTATGCAAAGTGTCACATGAATGTGATGTATATGCACCTTCGCCCAGACATGAGTTAAGATTTCCCATTTGTTCAGTCTGACCTTTTCACCAGACTGAGTGCATTTGAATGCATGTTCACAGTTCGAAAAACATATTCTCACACAAGTATGCTGTATTGTATGTGGCACAATCACGTAAACACACTTATGCATTGATGCATGCATGCACACATAGTACATTTACATAAGAATACTTTCCCGTAGTGTTTTGGTGTCTTAATTGTTTTGACAGCATATGTATTTTCAATGTTGCCCAGTTTTCTCTCTTACTTTCTTTCTTTTGGATTTGGTAATCCCCTTACACTTTTATTTAAACTTTTGTAAATAAACATGTTCTTACACTTCTTTTCCCACTGTTTGGCCTTAATGTACAGTATTCAGACATTTTAAGCAACACAATTAGATTAAGCAATTACATGTGTCACTCATTGACTGTTTATTGACCTTAGATAGGCCACAAGGATAGGGAGAAATCCATGTTTTAAAAGCTTTTTTTTGTTGTAAAGGCTAAATTCAATCCATTTCCTAATTCAGAGGTATTTATCTGTTGGCGTCAGCCAGGGACACTTAAGTCTTGTGGGGCAACGTTTGTCAAAATAAATGTTCCCATGCATGGCTAGTGGAGAGTGACAAGTGTGTATTTAATAAACCCTGATTTGTTTACCGACTGAGCACTTAAGACTATAGGCTCCCTGAGCAATGACAGCTTGGACAACAGTCAAATGCATGTTGGGATGCAATGTTACTCTTTGTGTGCACATTGGAATAATGAGTCAGTCCTGAACATTCATTATAATCTGTGTAGGTTTTGGAAGTGGGGGAATATGTGATACCTTGGCAATCAGCTGATGCAAGACCAAGCATATTTTGTGTAGTAGAAGTTATGTTGGTTTCATATTCCCAGTGCCTTCCCCTCTCCCTTTGTTTCACAGTTTGGACTTTGTTCTCACACTGTTGCTGTTCTTTAGACTCTCAGGCCATGACAGAGCTCTGTTTCAGTGTTACGAGGACTGATAAGTGTTCCATCAATGATGCGGTTGTAAAATAGCAGATATATTCTGATAGATAAATACCACATGTGCTGTTTGCATGAAAGGTAAGTGGTATTTATTTGTGAACTTTGAATAACTAACTAAATAATTCTCTAATTTGAAATGTGTTTTTTCAAGCATTTCCCATTCACAGAGAGAAAGTAATTAGTAAATGCACTGGGAGTCATTTTACCTGCTTTTTGCTATCTTTTTTGTAGTATGATATCCTTTTTAAGAAAGCTGTATTGTGTTTTAAAGTTGGTTGGTTTGGTTTCTCAACTGAAAATGTATAGTCTTGTAGTGTATAGGAAAATAACATCCTATATTTTACATTAATTGCAGCTTCCGTAAAAAGAGAAGTAAGGATATGGGCCATTAGATTAGAATAACATTATCATTGCCATTTAAAACTGTTATTCATTTCCTTACTAATCTTAAACTTGTAAATTTAAATTGTTCTAATCATCCACATTTCTTAACAGTCAACTACAGCACATAATGCTTCCAGGTCTTGAAATATATTTCCAGAGTTGTCAAATACAAGTCTTTCCACAAAGCTCAGTTAAAGGCAGATACTATTCAGCAACATATGTTGGGCTGACCATTAAGCTGCCCTTTCACTCCGGAGAACAGATACGCAGGAGAAGATTTACTGCGCTAATCAAAGCCCTGCCGGCTGCTGGAAATCAACCGTGAATTACATCATCAACCTGTCCTAGCACTGATGGTTTGATTTATAAACTATGCAGGTTGCCTGAGAAAGTAAAAAGGAGTAATTATACAGTCCTACACATAATGTACAATGTGAATATTCTGACCTTGAGTTTTACTTTAAATGATCAAGTCGATGTGATCCCAGCTGAATTTCTTGTGTCCTGGTATGAAATACTGTTTCCTAACACTTACCTCTGTCGAATTAGGTCCTGTAGTCTGCTCTAATCACATTTTATATACAGAGCAAAGAGGTAAACAAACATATCAGCATCCTATTAATCTGCCCTAGGTTTGTGAGAGCCAAAAACATTTACAACTAGAAGGGCACATGGAGAGCGCAAACCTCTGCCAAGGCCAATCCAGTCTAACATTGTAATGGATTCTTCCTTGGAACATTCTACACCCTTTCACCAAGTTTCACATAAACCGGGCTAGTAGTTTTTCCATACTCCTGCTGACAAACAAACCAACAAACAAATGATCCAAAGCCAACTGATAACCTCCTTGGCACAGGTAATATAGGCACTCCTCGAACTCTGGTAGAAGAATTAGACATGGGCTTCTTTTTGGTAAAATAATCTAAACACAGCACTGGATATTTGATCAAACTTTGGCTAAAAATGCCAAGAGGTGTTTCAGTATTTATATAGCACTGTCTCTGCGTTTGAGGTAGTAGGATCTGTGTGCCCTGCATGGAATGATGATGATGGTGTTTACATGGTGTCTGTGCAATATCAAACACAGGCTCTCTGAACACCTTTATCCCCTCTGAGCATACAGGAAGCACAGTACACTCTGTCTTTAGGTCCCTGGGTGGAAGAAGACTAATGTTGTTACTTGGTATAGAATGATGGATGGATTGTGGTTAGTTTGTAAAAACAGTCACGCTTTGGGGATTTAATAAACAACTTAGGCCCCGGAGGATATTCCATAGAAATGCTCGAGAAGCCATACAGTATGAGACGAGGTCCCTTTTTGCCCAATGCAAGCAGCGTCTTGGAATCCAAGATTTTTAAATTGATGTTTAAACTATGAGTGTCAAATTAGGGATTTGTTGGGTCCTGTATTACCCATCATAAAGTAAACTCTCACAAGGCATAACATTCACACAAATTAAAACGGTGCTTTCTGGAGCAACACTCAAAGATGTCCTGAGGTGGTAATGAAAGGAATGTAAATGGATAATGTTTTTATGAGGCTGTAGTTGTGTTGGACTCGGAGCAAACCAAACACTGGCCAAGTTTTCCTGGCAGGAACCTTTTATTGGTATTCAATGATAATTAAAAACCCTGACTTATGCATGGCATACTTTTTCTTTTAGAGAGAAGTAAAGTCGAAGTGTAAATAAAGGAACATTAATTAAATGTTAGGGAGTTTAGCGTGGCGCCATGGAAAGAGTACACAACTTCAAAACATGCCAAATTCTAGATGAATCAAGTCTGGGTGATCTGTCATATATTGCCTGGTTTTGACAGGACATATACAGTTTCAGTGACGTGGCTGAGCAATTGAGACAAATTGGGCAAACTTCTCAAAGTAAACACAGGAGAGTCTCAGGACATTTTTCGTTGTTTTTGTTTTTAAATCTGTACATTGCCAAGTAAGTTGACTTGTACTTTCTGTAAACAAAGGGTTTCATGTTAGAGCTCCTTTGGAGTCCTGCTTTTAAAAGAGGAAGTCTTAACAGTAAAGCTAGCCATCATGGTGCCTTTGTGCTTAGTCCACTGCAGGTCATTTCAGCACTGAAGAACAAACGTCAGACACATGTTATAAGGATATATCATACAAACTGTATTTTGTCTTTGTTTTCTAGCTCTCTGTCATAAAGGTGAAGTTGTTTTTTTTAGCATCACTCACCTTTGAATATAATTAGCATATCACACCAGCAGGTGCAGTCAATGTTAGAAGTATCTTTACAGCATTGCAGTATATTTCAAATGGAATTGTAAAATGTGTTACTGAGCACGTGTTATTAACCAAATCGAAACCAGCAGATATAACTTGTTTTTTAGCTTAAATAACTTCTGGCAATGTGATCAAAAGTGTGTCTAATCAAAACATAGATTATACTATGCATCATATTTATATAATATATAAATATGATGCATAGTATAATCTATGTTTTTTAAATATTACACTATTACACTTACTTATTACACTATTACTATTACACTATTTTTAAATATTATTTAAAAATAGTGCCATTTGCTTCAAAAATGTAAAGAATGTAGAGGTAAGAGAGAGGACTTTTGGGTAGAAGTGTCTGATTGGGCCCTCAACAATGATTGTGGTCTGAACGGTTTCACAAAGCCCAGAGCCAGTTTGTTTAAACCAAACTAATCCAAGCGTGGAGGCAGGACACTGAAATTGCAGGCCTCCTGAAAGGTGATCTGGCAGCAGAGCAACAGTCTAAGAGCTGAAGTTTACATGGGATAAATAAAAATAATAAAAAACAAAATAACAGTGCTGGTTTCCATGTCACCAATGCACTTGTCTGTTTCATATGAATATATCAATGATAAGCGTTCTTGAAATAAGAGGATTTATAAGAGCATAGCAAGCAACACATGAATTAAAGGCTGAAAGAAATCAAACTCTCTAGAAATTCTTCATCATTTGTGTGATTTTACTCTCTGTCCATTATACAATTAGACCTGACAACCTTGTCCTGCACGTCTGCACCAGCAGTGTGGTAATCAGCAGTGTCTGTACAAACCACAGTATGGATTTCAACGCAGGACTGCTGAGGACTTCCATTGCTCACATGTGGCGCAGAACACCTCTGCCAGGCCTGTCAGTTCATGTTCCAGGCCACTGCTGCCTAAATGGATCCTGATTGGCTATTTAGATAGAGAACTGTGCAAAAAGTTGACATATGAATCACTGTTGCTCCCCTATTTCACACTGTAAAGAGAAACATTAAGGGGGGAAATGCTATCTATGTAAGCTACATGAAATCCAATATGCCTTAGTTGACCTTTTCTTCATGTTTAATCAGTACTCCTACATGAGACGATTAATCTTTGTTTCTATCGTGGATTATTATGACAGTTTGATATGATCAATGCTACTGAGAGCCTGAAAGTTGGGCTCTTTTGACAGCATTTTTTTACTGTTAAGTCTGGTGCGTGATGGATGGGTTTTGACATAATGACTTCACCTCAACCTTTAGAGAGTTTTTTTGTCTACCTGGCATCCAACCACTGACATACAGCAGCCATCAAGGCACACGTGTGTAGGGGCAATTTCTGCATGAGTAATGTGCAGTCAATGGAAATATGACTTTGCTTTTGGCTGTCAGCAGTGCAATATTACAGATGTAATATCTATTTGCTCCTAGGTTGTCTGGACGTCCCCAACAACCTTGTTACTAAGTCTCTCTGGTTTTAAAAAGTTGTTTTAGAGACATCATGTGTTGAATTGTTGACAAAAGCTTGACCCCCTAGCCTTCTAAATGGTATCATCCATACAATTTAGGGGGTGCCCCATGATAATTAGCCACTTTACAATAACATTTACTTTAATGAAGCATGCATCCACCAGCATTCTTCGGGCTACTGTTTATCTAATTTCTTCATTGTAATGAAACTCAGATGCCTCATGTTTACACCAGCAGAAGTCATTGAATGTTTTATTTTATTTGCTTCAGCTCGAGGTAAAGTAAACCATACGTGTTTATACTGTTGTTCCACTGGAATCATTAAGGGACGGGTGGTGCAGTGGTCTGTGCATCCGATCATCAGATCAAGGGGGAGTGCTGGGGAACTCCAGTTCGAAACCCGCTCCTGCCGCCAATGCGTCAGGCCATTGTGTAAGATTGGGCAAGACACTTTACCCGGATTTGCACCTGTGGGTATTGTCCACAGTACATGTATAATACCAATGTGTACTTGTAAAAGCGCCTCGATAACCTCGAGGCGTGAAGATGGACGGTGTGGCGCAGTGCTGCTGCGTCTGTAAAGCCGGTGTGTCCTGTGGGTATTGTCCACAGTATCTGACCATTGCATGTATAATATATGTATAATATATGTGTAATGTGTGTATATGTAAAGCACTTTGAGTCATTGAAAAAGCACTATAATAAATGTAAGGAATTATTAAATTAATTTGCTGCAGTGTGCACTACAATAAGTGATGATACAACTATTATTTTGTTTTATTAATACTTATGACTGTGATTTAGTTGCCAGGACTATAGTAATAGTTTCAGAACTGCCAATCTGCTTGCAGAACTGCCACTCAGCAATGTGACAGTGCGGAACATGTTTTATCCAGAGTCAGGCACATGCTCTGCAATTTCTAGGAAACAAAAAGTGAGAAAAAAATATATATCCCGATTTGCGCTGACGGTGCCGCACTTCAGAAACCAGTTTATTGCCTCATGTATTATCGTTAAGAAGTTGGAAGACTACACTGGAAAAGTGATCAGCCTTAGCTGCTATGAGATTGACACCTAGGAGGAGAAAATAACACCAAATCCATTAAAGCATTGGCACAGGAAATGGGTGGCCAGTAATGGTGAGATGTAGAAGACAAAGAAAACATGATTTAATGTCTACTTCTGCATGTCAGCAGAGCTTGGTGAGTCACAAGTGTGAGAGAGAGGATGCATGGTTGGCACGATCAAGGCAAAATGATCTTAAACAATTGCAAAGACTCTTGTTTGGTTGACTTTCCAAAAAACCCTTTGGCAGTGTCGGGTGGTGAGCAGGCGAGTTCTCATCTGTGCGTTAGTGAGAAAATCATCGGAGAAAAATCTTCTCATGGATGTATTTTTAAGGAGTTTCCTCGAGTTTAAGCGTCCTCCTCTGACCTGTCTCCCAACCTACAGAGTCAACAGTATTCCAACATGGCTGCCTATCTGCCTTGCAGGCGGGCCGGTATTGACACATTGTGAGATTAATTTTGTTAGAAAAATGTCATAAATACATTTCCTTTTCGTAGCTGAAGACATTGAAATGTTGCTTTCTTGTGTGAATATATGCAAGGTCAAGGGAGTGAAGCAAGAGCAGATAACAAATGAAACAATTTAAGCTTTCTGTTCAAAACTGACACAGAGAGAATCATTTATTACGCAATGTTTTTTTAGCATTTTTTTATTTGTTAAACCAAATAACTACACAAAATTGTCACATTTTAGGATTGGAACAGATTCAGGTGCATTTCAAATTGTATAGGTGTAACCAACGATAGTTTTCCAAATCCTTTTCAGTGCAAGGCTTTCCTACAGTATGTACAAAGAGTGATTTGTGGGTCCAATCTCGTACCAATCAGAGAGCATATTCATTAATTTGTTTATTTACTGTAGGTACACCAAAGGGGTGCCCCATGATAATTAGCCACTTTACAACAACATTTACTTTAATGAAGCATGCATCCACCAGCATTCTTCGGGCTACTGTTTATCTAATTTCTTCATTGTAATGAAACTCAGATGCCTCATGTTTACACCAGCAGAAGTCATTGAATGTTTTATTTTATTTGCTTCAGCTCGAGGTAAAGTAAACCATACGTGTTTATACTGTTGTTCCACTGGAATCATTAAGACGTTTTTCCTGTAATTATGCTGAAAAATTAGGTTTGCAATTATGCCGTGTCCACTTAATGGACAGTTATGCCACAATGCTCCTACTGGTGATGACAGTGACAACTAATTGTAATGAGAAACAGTCTATGAGTTGATAGTAGTTTAATTACTGTGGTCTTGTGCATAAATATATTGCAGCATTCTAGATTTGTATTCTTTTCAGGTTACAAATGTAGAATATATTAGAGTGGGTGTGAAATATATTTGATGTTAATCCGTAATATAGATGTAAGAGGTTGGGATGTCTTGCTCTATTCTTTGTCAGTAGATTTGAGGGACCTCTCTGACTTCCTGCCACCAACACTGGTCGGGTTACGCCAAGGGGCGTATAAAGATTGTTATCATCCGGTGATCCGTCAGAGTAAATAGGACATCTTCTATACACAGGAAATGCATGCATTCCTCATGAACTGAGCAGTCAAAAAGTCCAGGACAGATGAGGATAAGTGGTCCATTTCTATGAATGGAGAAATGAGGGAAAGTGAACAAGTATTGTTTGGTCTGCAATCTGTCTTCGAGAGAGACAATGCCTCTTTGATTGTAGTCTCTGTGGCCCCTAGATTCAAGTTCAATGCCAAGGAATCAATAGGCTGTGGCACAGGGGCCCCAGTTGTCAGAGGTCAAATGAGTGGGAGGGTGCGTTGGTTGTGAGGGGGGAAATGGGAAGTAGATGTGTTTTAAGGTCAGACAGAGAGATTTTCCTCTGAAGAAAGAACACCAAAAAGCAGCTGAACGGTGTAAGTTTTATTTCACCTTTGACCCCAATCATGAAATATGCCTGTGACAATACTCAGTTTTGACAGGAGGTTACTTTAGCATCAAAAGCCAAATAGTTAACACAATCAGGTGCGATGCTGCCGTATAGACACACCAACTTTTCATGTTTGCCATACATTTCCTCCAGCATTGAAGCATTACCCTTATTATTTTAATTGACTTAGTGGTATCCCCTTTGATTCTGTCTTTACTTCCTCACTTGTTGCTTACTTAATTTAGTTTTTCATTAATGAGCACGTACAGTCGCACAGCCCTCTCTGCACTGATTAGATTATGCAGCAACGTTCCTTCTGATACACATTGTGAGCTTTCTTTGTCTGTCTGACCAGGTGTCCTCTATCAGTCTCACTCACTGTTACTTTGTCAAATCTAGTGAGGATGATTACATTGTTTCATGTGTTGTGCTCCCCATAACAAAATGATTCGGTGTTAAAAAAGAAAGCATCAGGTTCAGGTTATTTATTTGTACCCGTAGGTAGATTCTGTTTTCAGAGAAAAAGACAAGGGTTCCATCCTGACACTAAAAACAAACACAAACAACAGACACATCTCTAATAAAAGGACTAGTAAAAGTACAAGTATACTCTGCTCAACCAAATCTGAACATATTTTAAAAACATTTTAAGAAGGAAAACACTAGTACAAACATGGACATTCAAAATTCACAATTAAATAAATGAATAAAATAGGCATCTGTGTGACGTTCCTATGATGTGTTAATTTGTGCAATAGCTGCTGGGATAAAACTGTTTTTATACCGCTTCGTTCTGAGTGCAGAGGGTGGGAGTCATGGTCTAATATGGAGCTGGATAACCGCTTTAACTGCCTGAGGTACAGGGTCTCCAGGTTTAGCTGTGGCTCACCAATCAGTCTGCTGGACCACTTTACGATCTGACTCAGAGAGTTTCTGCTCTTTAAAGTCAAGTTACCAAACCATGACATTACTGAAAAAGACAGAATTGACTCGATAAAAGCAAGTTAAAACATTATCATCATGGTTTTGTCAATGTTAATAGGACAGTTTCCTAAGACAGTACAAACGCTGGTGCCCCCTTTTGCACACAGCTTCACAGTTTGGATCAGAGCTCAATTTTGAGTCAATAATTGTCCCGAGATATTTGTATGATTGCACAAATTCTCCTTTCTGATTCTGGATTGTTAAGACTTTATGTATGTGGGGATGTCTTCTAAAATCAATGATCATGTCCTTGGTTTTGCTTATGTTCAGTTGTAGATAGAACTCCTCACACCACCTGACAAAGTCGTCAATGACAGGGCCGTGGCTGGTCTCATTGTCCTGGAGCCTACTAACAATTACAGAGTCATCTGCATACTTTGAAATTGTCCTATTTTCCCACCTACTTTGACACATATTAGTGTAAAGTATAAATAATATTGGCGAAAGGACACATCCTTGTGGGGAGTGGAGGAGCTGACTTGATCAGATAAGGTCCCATTCACCCTCACTCTTTGTGTCCGATTGGTTAAAAAAATCAAGAATCCAGCCCATAAGATTATTGCTTATTTCAAATTGTTCTAAAAGTCTGCCGATTAGAATATGAGTTTGAATTGTGTTAAAAGCAGAGGAAAACTCAACAAATAAAAGTCTAGCATGAGATCCATTTCCCTCCAAGTGTTTAAAAAGTAAGTTAAATAAGGTGACCGTGGCATCCTCCACTCCTCTGTGTGGCCTGTAAGCAAACTGCATGGGATTGAGTGCATGCTCAGTCTTCCTTAAGGTTTCTGCTCTGACTAGTTTTTCCAATGTCTTCATTATAATTGATGTAAGTGCAACTGGTCAAAAATCATTAAGAGTTTTGGGGCCTCTGGATTTGGGAACAGGGACTACCACAGCATCCTTCCAAACCTTTGGCACATGCTGTGTCTGTAAAGACATATTACAAATGTAGTGGAACACAGGGCTAAGTTCTTTTGAGCAAAGTTTAAGTAGACGACCGCAGATGTTGTCAGGTCCATGACTCTTATTTATTTTTACTAAACGGAAGGCCTTTTCCACTTCCCTCTGATCTATGTTAAAATGCTTATATTATCTTCAAGTTTAAGCTTCAGTTCAGATATATTATTTACTGAAATCAAATGTGTCAAATCGAGAAAAAAAATGATTTAGGGCATTTGCAAACTCAACATCTAAATTAAAGCCATCCAGAGTCACATGGCAGCTATTCTTTGTTTCCCAGAGGCCTGTTATGGTTTTCATGCTACTCCAGACTGAGCCAAGGTTGTTTGCAGCCATTTTGTTTTGTAGTTCAGATTTAAAATTCTGTTTAGCTTTCAGAATTTCTATTTTAAGTTCCCTATTAGCATTATGCAGATCAGAGGCACTTCCCTGTTTAAAAGCTTGTTTCTTTTTCTGAATGCTGGACTTAACCGCCTTTGTGGTTTGTTATTAAGGTATATTTTGACTTGCTTACACGGAATAATCATGTCTTTACAAAAGGCTGTATATGAACATGTTACATCAACAAGTTCATCCAAGTCGGCACCACAAGACTCTTTAAACATATCCCAATCAGTGCAGTCATAACATTCCTGCAAATAGGCTACAGATTCTTCTGTCCAGATATTTATGTCCTTTGTCAATGTTTTCTCTCGCTTCAAAACTGTTTTGTATATGGGCAGTAGATGCACACAGTTATGATCAGCAGAGCGCAGTGGGGGTAGTGGGACTGACTTATAGCCTAGGCTTCCTTTACTGACCCATAACACAGGTCTAATGTTTTATCCCGCCTGGTTGGACAGGAGACATATTGATAACAGTTAGTGAGTGAGCATCTTCAAGAAACCTGAGTTTTGCAAAGTATTACAAATTCAATGTTGACTTTGCCTGGCAATTATAATCTTTATATGTGCCTCCGTTGTGTATAAATAGTTTGATACACTAAAGGGTGGGAGACTGCCTAATAATGAATCACTCCTGGTCTAAAGGATGTCTCGTCTGAGTATTAGCTGAGACAGCAGCCTCATACTTTATCTGTCTGAGATTGTTGGCCTCCTGCCCACTGCATCGGTTAAAGGAAATAGTGAAAACTTGTGTGTTATTGTGGGATTTAATAAGTCCCACCTCACGCAACATTAATGTTTAATTATTTTCTTTTGTTATGCACTGGGCATATATTTCTTATAAAATGTATTTATTTATGCTTTGCATTAACAAAAGGGTCTGATTAGATTAAAATATAATGAATCCCTGCTATGAACGGTACTTTCTTCCATTATTAAAGTTGACAGGTGAGGGCTCTAATTGCACCCACTCACTTACTGTACAGACGAAGGTATGTGGAAGGGTGGGTACATTCATAACACAGGTATAATTATAGTGTGTGTGTTTAATAGTATGTCTATTCATATGCAGTGTAAATGCAAAGACTAGCCTATGGGGAAATTAGCTATTTTTTTAACATGATGTGTGATGTGTGACAGGAAGGATTTGCGGCAGGAAACTGCCAGTGGATTAAATGTGTGCCGGGTAAAAATACAGGGTACATTTTATATTTTCCCTTAAACATGGTTCCAAATGAGAGTGTTGCCACAAAGGAAGCCACAGTATATCCTAAGCACACCCACCTTGTAACTAAACGCCGGGTCAAACTGTAAGTCTCAGCTGAGGCAATGGCTGTATCAAAGGCTGATTCTGTTGATGTTACAGCAAAATACCTAAACCTGCATACATGACAAACTGAGTCATGAGACCCACAGTGCATCAGCAGCCTATCAGCTGAGAATGGCAAATATTTGTTTTTAGCTGTGTTTATTTTTTCCTATAACTATGAATTCAATGTTAAATGCATGTGTTTGTCACACATATGGTTCAGTTTACAGTAAGTCACTCTTTCTGCCCCTTTCTACGGCAAGCACTCTTATAGTTGTGTATCGTCTGATCAGCAGATACTCAGATAAAAGGTTTAACCTCCAAACCACACCTGAGCAAACTCTGCGGGACTTGTGGAGGAATGCTTCACTGCACTGTCATCTGAAAGAGGAAATGTAAAACACATGAGACATGAAAAGGCTGTAATTATTGTCTAAGAGCTGTGGTGAGGTTGAGGAAGGTACACTTTGTGTTGGTGGTGAAGCATATTACATCTACTGAACTCTCTGTAGCTTCAATGGTTGGATTGGGGAATAAACATTCATTTGGTCATTTGTTTCCTAATTGAATAAAACTTCTCAGTGTGATATCAACCACTATGGTATAGACTTAGCCTAAAACAACCTATTCACAAACATTAGATTGTAAATTATTTTGTTCAAGTCGCTCACCTAGCAGAGTAGATTAATGGCTTAGCCCTTGTGCTGACATGTTAATTATACCAACCGGAAAACATAACTTGCGTTGGCACCTAATGTGGAGAAAGCTGTGAGTTGCTAAACAGGAAAGTCAATTCATGGACTTCCTAGATCAACATGTGATCCGGTTGAGTGACATTAGACATGATAGCAGTCAAAAGATTTAGCAAACTTTAAAATGGTGCATTATTTCCTTATTTTGAAATCAGGACCAAAACTTGCTGACATTTTTGGAGGACAATTAGCAATGACATGACTCAATCTCTGCACTCATGTACACATGTACTGTCCTGAGGGACTGAACAGAAAGGTGCATGTGTTTTTACACAGTTTCTTTATCTGACTCACCCTAGCCAGGAATGCAAGAGCAATTTCGTCAGAGGCGGTGGACACCAAAAGCTGTCTGAAGTTCATGTAAAGGAGCTCTGTTTGTTCCAACCTGTGAACCAAAGGCCGTTAGAAGGAGAACTACTGAGGTGTCATGCATGAAAACAATGTTTATCTTTTCCACATGTAGAACGTAAAGGGAAATCACTTTAAATGAACCATTAGATACTTTTTTCTCATATGGATCATCTTATAATGTAACTATCTTAATGATATGCACATTTTATCTAATCTTAATCATAATAGGACTTTTAATGGTCTAGCCAGAGTTATCACAGCATATTATCAGCAACGCTCCACTGTTGATAAACAGGGTCATCACTACTGCACCAAATGAGGGAAAAGAACAGTTATGACAGCACAGTATCACAGGTTGGGTCAGTAAATAAGAGCCAATACATGGAGGGAATTTAACACCTGATTGGTTACTTGAGTATAGTTCAGCCCCCATCCAGCACAGCTCTTCTTTTTGAGGTCACTCGGTTAGCATTCCTTGTGCACAGGAATGTGCCTCATAAAAAACGTTACTGATTGCTCAACTTTGTCACACGTTTGCTTCAATGTAGAAATACCAGTACTTGTAAAGTAGTTGCAAGCCTTTAATGCTGGCAATTAGTTTGATGGTCATTCTGTTTGACCATGTAAGAACGCATACATTACCAGCTTCAAATATTGTTCAATATTACGTATGTTCTGAAGTGCAGGTACCTTTTTGATATAGTGTTTTATACAGTATCCATGAAAATTGCTACTTTTTTGTATTATTCTTTAATATGAACCTAATAATTGCAAAAATACTTTAAACTCTCCTGCAATTTTATGAATTCATCTTAGTTTGAGGAGGGTATTTTTTGTTGGTTTTGTGACCGAAAATGTATGTGTATTTATAGCTGCAAACTATCGTTTTATATTTTATTATTGTTGATTACACAATCACTATAAGTAGTGAGACATGTCAAATATGAAAGCACATTTTTTGCAATTTTGGCCTGGGAAGACTGATGGTATAATATTACAATCTGTTTAATCCTAGCTGAGGATCCATGCAGGTGATACGATCTGCATATCATGACAGACAGGTAACATATCAATAGGATCTGAGGGGCCCCTTAGATCAGAGAAGAGCAGATGAGCTATAATCCAGGGATCAAAGAGCCACATTCCTGCCTGACCTGTCTGCAGACACGCTCTCTGACCGTCCACTATCCTGACCAAGGAGGCCAGCCACCTGCCTGCCCTATTTATGTCAGCATTGGGTGAGTTGTCCTGTATATAACTCAGTTTGAATGTGAAATGAAGGATATACAGTTAACCTACTATGTTACTGTATCTACAACTCTGTGCACGGCAATTATATGTGTGGCTATTCCCTTTATGGCCTAGTAATTGCATTGGCTTTATCTTATACAATGTTTTGGAGATTTAAATGTGATCATTTGCTGCATGCAATCTATTCAAATGTTTTCTATATTACACCAGTGTATCCTTCAAACAACGTGCTAAAGAAACAATTTGCTAAATAATCTGCGCTAGTAAATAGACGTATGGAAATATTATATTATATACTAAAACAGAAGATATGATCACTATCTATCTATTCACCAGTATGAAGTTAGTGGCCACAAGAAATTCAAAGCATAAGGATGAACAACTTGGATGAGGATCATGGTAAGTGAGAAAGCCTCAAGTTTATTAAGAAAACACCTTTTTTATTTACCAAGGAGATCAAGCAATTGCTTTGTTCTGCTGGTAAAAATAAAAGTTAGATTTATCTATTTGTATAGCCGATGGTGAAGAATATTGTACCCAGATCGTAAAGTATGCAGTTATAAAAACGCAGGTGCAGAGAAATGCCTGTTGACTGTTCCCTGTATCTGTTGGTTTAAATAAGCAAAGCAGCATATATCATCTAAGTCATCTCCTGGCTTTGATCTCAGAGTTAACCACTGTAATATATTTGCATAGCTTCAAATCAAATATGCATGTTATCTGTGTTTGCACTGTTTTGGGTATTTTCAGACCATGTTTTTCCTTGGTCTGAATGCATGTCCTCTTCAAGAAAACATAACATTTGATGATGTTACTAAGCCATTCATGCATTTAAATTAGGTATGATAACTTTGTGTTATGAAAACACAAACTGGTTTATTAGTTTACATCTTTAAAAAAAAAAGGATTAATACGTAACTGTTTAAAGATTTGATTAAACAATACCACGTGAATGTTTAAACATTAACGCCATGTAGCCTAGATGATAAAAAGGAGAACAAATAAATGGAAAAGTACACCCCATGCCAAACTGACATATATTTACATAGACAAACAAGGATGACAAACAAATCATGCACCTGTTTCTACATTGTGTCCCTGACTCAAAAAGATCTGGTAAAGTAATAGCCTTTCATACTCTGGCTGTCGACCGGTTTCAAGTTTAATTCAATCTCTACACAGTCCAAGAATTACGAGCTGGCTGCTGCATCAGCTCTGGAAGCTGATGATCCCTCCCTAAGGTCATCTATCATTCTTGTTGTACATGATAAGTAGGCCCAGGAGAGCTGCAAGCAGGCAACAAGATGAAAGTCAACACTAAAAACATTTTGGGGAGAGGAACCTGAAACCCACCTGACACCGAAGCGGAGTGCACTTCCTCATTTCTCCATCCAAACCGGCTCCCCACGTTGGAGATGACAAAAGCCTTGAGGCCGTAATGCTTCACAACTTCTAATCTGAAAGCCAGTTCTGGATAATGTCATGGTACTTTGTTTATTTTCGAATTTTGTATTTATAATATCTTCTCCTTTTTCGCCCCCCCTGAAAAATCATTAGTGTCATGGTTGTCTTCCTCTTGCACATTTCTCTTTTCCCCAATGTCACGTAAAAAGCTTTTCTGGCTGAGCACTTTGTGTTAGTGAGAGATGAACGCCTTTTAACTTGAGATTTATCTGACAATAAATATGTTTACAGGAACTTGTGTTTTTTTCCCCCAATATGACTTTTTATATACTCTTCTCAAGTATAAAGCATAAAGCCTCCTCAAGTCCAATCGTAACATGCCATCAAATTATCATATCGTTTTAAAAGAAAAATACTTAATCTAAATTAGCCTTTAAATAAACCTTTATACACTTTTTATTATCTGAATTTTTTATTAAACAGATGCACTTTGTTCAGAATATAAATTATATTTTCACATACAGTATAGGCAAGTCACAACAAAGAAACACGATAAAACTAGACAAAAAACGTAACAAAGATCTAAGCATATCTTATAAAAAGATAATTAATCATAACAAATCAAGTGATTTTTTTATTAAGAACTGGACACATGATACATTTACAGTTTGAAAATCAAGTTGCAAGTGCACTCTGGTGATCATACATGCAATAAATGTTTCTAAATGATCTCGCATCTGTTTTGCATTCCTGTGCTGCACTCTCTTAAGGACTTATCAGCGGATATAAATCGATTTCAATGTACCTGCAAAAGGCTAATATCGATCGACAGTTACTGGCCTGCCTAAAGTGTTGGTCTTGCTCTCAAACAAACATGTATATACACACAGAGGACCTTTGTTCTACACTAACATACAGTTTTACAGCAGCTACCATCTGAGTCCTAGACAGAGACTTTAAAGATTCGGGGATTCACTGCTGTTACTCACCCAATGTGACTTGTATTTCAACTCCTACACAAAGATCTTTTCTCAACTCATCTAATGATGTTTGCTGATGTTTACACTCTATCAGCTCCATTCACTCATGTCAACAGATCATGAGGATAGCAGTTTTTTGTCTGGGTTGGGTGGTTGTGTTTTTATGTTGACGTGTGTAATTCTGTGGCTATTATGCAAATGTTGCTTTGACGGGCGCGGGGGATTCACCTTGGTTCAGTTATGGGATGTATTACCAAAGAAACAGGAGTTCCTTCCCAGCCTTGGGCCATAATCTCTTGAGTTATTTTAGATTCCATGAAACAGCAGAAAATAAATAATGTATTCAAATGACATTCATAGACTCATTCACAGGTTATTATAAATATGTTCCTACTGTATAAGGTTCTTCTTGGCCATTGTGCCGTCATTTGCACTTCACTTCCAGAAATGCATAATAAGTGACGCAAAGAGTTCGCTGTTTATCATGTGGCATCAGTCCTTAAATAAATAGATTTCCTTCATCAGCCTGCTTTTCCTGTTCATTAAATCTGGAGTTGGGCTTGTTTATTTAAAACTGGTGAAAAAAACACACACAGCTAGGCAACTCCCTCCAAGCTATGAGAGCGAGATGCAGCCCGCCCGACCCATGTGAAGGGTCTTTTGAGTTCCAGCCGAGTTGTTTTTGACCCCTTTTTCATTCCCTCCTTCCAATATTTAGATGGATTGGAAAAGCTGTTTACTCTATGCTGCACGCTTGACGTAAGCTTTAGTGCAAAGGGCACTTTAGAAGCCACACCAGTAAAACCAGTCTGACCACAGATGTCCAAGGTTAATCAATGGAGTCATCTGGAGGCCATGATGGCGGCCGAGGGCCCAATGAATGTCAGCTGACAGGGATACTTGTGCTCATTGACACAGAGATCAGCCTCATCATCACCCCTTGAATCAAGTGCAGGGAGCATGACCCCATTTTAAAATGGCACACCTGCTGCTGATAATGAAAAAAGCAGGAAAGATAGAACACCCAGCCTTCATAGTGGGAGGGGAGACTGCTCGCCGGAGGGAACAGCAGACAGGACGCCTCGGTGCTCCAAAAGTGTTTGCAAAGATGTTTAAATTCTGCAGGATGAACTTCGGGAAAACTCTGTTTCAGTGACTGATTGGTGCCTTGGGCTTTCAACTAATAAGGTGCTTAACCTTAAACACTGCAAGCTAAGGAGTTTGCCGCTGTCAAAAGTTGCTGGGATGATTGTGAAAAAACTGGGTATTTACCGTTTCCTATATTTTCAAAGGAACCACAAGATACTTGTATTTTAGTGGAAGTTTGCATTTAGTTGATATATTTGCATCCTTTCTAAAGGTATTAATGGCTAAGGAGCTGCAGTGCCTAACATGCATGAGGAGTGAGGCCCTGGGCCCCGGGCGTTAAGATTTAGAAGAGGTGTTGGTCCCACCTGTCAGCTGGCATCTGTCACCAAGTGGTCAGCTACTGTACAGCTTGGCCATTATATACATGCGGCTCTAACCCGCAGAGGCCTGCAAAGTACACATTGTCGTGCAGTACAAACAGCCCACATCCTACAGCAGCTCACCTACTGCATCGCTGTGCCATCTACTCTGATTTACAACAGTGCTATTTACTGTAAGATAGTATGTAATGGTTACTGTATCAAATGCAATATAAAGACAACCAGATTTTACAATGAGGAAATACTGGACACTTACAAAGTTCATGTTGGGGTTTTTTTTAAATAAAAATGGCATAAAATGTTTTGATTATATTTTGACAAAAAATATAAAAATAAATAATGTATCCCCCAGCTGTTTTTCCGCCTTTCAAAAGTGATCAATGAGATTTCATGATTTATAGTCGACAATAATATTGCTTTTCTCGGGGGTAAAGATATATATTTGTTCAAATGACCTTAAATGATGTTCAATATTTAATATTAATATTCCTTCTGTCATATATTTATGTGTATATATTTGTATATATAATACCTTGCATACAACATGTATATTTTATACTTTCTTGTTTATTTCTAGTCTTTGAATTTGTATTGTACAATGCCTTGTCTTTTTATGCTGCTGCAACACAAAACATTTCCCAAATTGGGATCAATAAAGTACCATCTTATCTTATCTTATGTATTTACACACATTTTCTTTCGAAGGACCTGATGCAAGCATTTTAATTTAATTATTTAAAAGTTACACGTTAGATCAATATGCAATTTAGCAGTTGCAGGTAAAACATTTAATTGCAGCACCACCTTTTATAAACTTTAATAAAATCTGACTTTTTGCGTATTGTCTGTTTAAGGTACATCAGGAATGGTTTTAGACAAGGTTGAAACTGTATTTTGAAACGAGATTATGAGGAACACAAAAAAAATCTTGTTTTTGCTAAAAAAAATGTAATGCATGTGAATGTTTCTGTAGTTTATATGGTCAAATATGACTAAATTACTGAGCCCTTTAAGCCCAATCGTGGGTGTGTGTGTGTGTGTGTTTCTTCTTGCATGTCACTGCACCAAGTAGCTAACTCACAGTGGGAGTGTGTGTGTGTGGTCCGCTACATTGGTGTTTTGAGTCTCTGGTCAGAGTGGAGGATGTCAGTGGTGAAGAGTGTGCAGCATGGCACTGGGTGTGGGCTCAAAGGGTGCCAGTGCCCCAGGCCAGAATCTGGGCCACGAGACATGCATTAGTGCCAACCACAGACATGCAGGAATCCATAGTGCATCCTGGGAAGAATATCGTATTCAGATAATCTAAGCAGAAAGCATAGAAAGCTGGACAGCTATATTTCTGTGCCTCCTTTTTGTTGTCTGAACATATTTCAGAGGATTCAGGGAGGCTGCAAACTTGTCTCTCCCTTTCTCTCAGCTCTGCAGTCACAACATAGTGAGACCCACCCGCTCCAGAGAAATACGTGACATTAGAGGGAGAGGGGAGAAAGGGGTGTCTGGCCCATACTCTTGTTTGTGTCCAGGCTGTCTCAGTGTACTGCAGCACTGTGGCAGGACAGACTGTTTCTTGGCAGCAGGGCGGGTACATGCTTTCAGACCTGTTCAAACGGCAAACTATTATGATCCTCTGCTGCTCATGTTGTTTGAGTTTAGCGGCTGGAAAAACTAGAAAGGGAGTGTGTGTGTGTTTAGAGGGGTGGGGTGCAAGGGGATGTCAAATATTCTCTGATAATTGCTGGAGAGTCCTACCTAAGTGTACTCTGTAGAGGAACCATTGGCCAGTTTCATTTTTAAAATAGCAAATGCAGGGAGCGGGCAATATAGCAGCAGTAATGACCAGAATCAACACCTGTGTTTAAACAGTGAGGAGGAAACAACTTTTTTTTTATCAAAAGGACATTTGTCTTTAGGTGAGCTTGTTTTCAAAACTCTGGAGAAACACTGTTGCCTCTGTTCAGAGACAGATCAGTACAATGATAAATCATTTGTAATAAAACAGGGTAAATTACACATGTAAAAGAGGTATTTTTACAGCACGGAGAACTGTGCACTCTGTTCAGCAGATATTCAAATGATTAATGGTGGTAAACTGATGTGACAGGCCTCATAAACAGAAACATTTCATTATGAATGGCAGAGAGCCATCCCTGTTTCACTGATGATTGTAACTCACATTACAGTTAAATTCACCGAGTAAGAAAGATCATCCGTGACAGGAGCCTTTTTATGTTGTGAAAATATATCGTTTGGGGCTTCAAAAGCTAAGGTGCTTTTTTGTTCTGAACCCGTTTGAGTCTGTTTCATAACTCACAGTCTCCAGTGGGTTTAATAATTCAAGTCACCTAAGGAAAGACGCTCGTTTTGCCACCTCCATAACATTGGTCAGGGATCTTGCTGTTTTTCCAAGACTCTTTCAGGACAGTTCAATACTTTGGGGTAACCCTGAGCTTCTATTAATACCACTTTTACACATTTGCCTCACAAGTGATGTGGGTTGAATTAAATTGCAACATTATATCTTCAACTTACTGCTTAGCTAATATAATGGGGAGCCCGTTACTGGCCTTTTCAGACTCCTCAATCAGAGTAATAAATTGGGTCTGATGGCTAATTTTAGCTGAAATCCAATGCTCCACAATAAGTTACAAGCCTTGGGGGACCTTTAAGTCAAACTGTGTCTGGCACTGCCACAGTTGAAAAGAGCCTTTAAATGAATGTCTTTACCCAGAAATGGCATGTTTTCAAAGCAGTGCTCTCTCAAGATACAGGGGTCACACATATAAAGTGAAGCTTGCCGTGTCTAACACCTTTGTTGATTTGTGCATTTTGGGTCGCGTCATTCGCGGTCTGAATCTCATTCACTACATTACTGTTTAATTTCACATTCAATTATTTTGTATTCATTATCACAGCTTAGTTCTTGAAGGTTCCCCTGTCTATGTTCCCCCCTCCTCTGAGGAGACAGCGTCTAGCTCAGTGTGATTTCACTCTATGGCCCTCAGTCAGTGCATTAGCAGTGACGTGATCATGATTAATGTTAATCATGCCGGATTTACTGTGTGTTTATTTTATGGCGCGGCAGAGTGGAGTTCGGCCCATCTACGAGAGCTCCTGCTGGCAGTTAGAGAAGGTGGACTCAGGGATTTGGGCCATGTTTGTCTTAATACTGGACTCTAACGTTGGCTTGTCTCAGGACCTTGTGGCTGAACAGAGGGTGTGTTGTCCATCATGAGTGACTGCAAACATTTCCTGTTCGCTGAAAACCTCTGATTTCTCTACGAGCATTTGATATGGAGAAATTATTCAATCTTCCATGTTTCACCACTCTCACTATTTTCTGAACTCGAATCAAATAGTCTCTGTGCCTCCTCAATCTGCAGCACAATTAAGCTGGCATGTGCAGAAAACTGTACATCATGAATCAGCCTGTTTATCCACATGGCTTATTGATAATGAGCAGCACTGTCTCCAGCTGCTTGGTACTGGGTGGCACCGAGGGCTCGAGGTGTCCCAAAGACAGTGCAACACTGCCACCATGTTGAACATGTGTACTACAGTGTCACAACAACCCTTTCTTTAGCCTCACAACACACTTTTGGGATCACATTAATGAGAAGCAAAATATTTCTGACAATATAAAATATAAACAACAAATATACTTTTCACCCTAATGCATATCAGTCTAGTATCTCTGGAGATCCAATAGTGAGTAGTGGGTCTGATGTTTAGTAAAGCAGTAATTGAGAAAAACATAGGTCTGTTTAGGTTGAAGACTCTGGTCAAATGCCCTGTATTTCATTTCACCAATTTCAGTCTAACACATGTACACTCCAATATTTGCTCCAGCCCTGCCCTTAAAAAACATAGAATAACAGAAAAGCCTCAGATAAAATCCCAGTGTGCATTGTATCTGCCTTGTTTACACTGACGGATTCCCTTACCACTTGTGTTAAATGTAGCCCTCCGTGTTATTCTACCAAGCAAGAAAGAAAACAATTACTGAAAATGAGGCTGAGTTGAGAGGAGGCCTGTGTGTAAAATAACAAAGACGTGCGACTGTTTGGATCTGATAAGCCCTGTCGAGTGTTTCCTCTAATGCCTCTGAAAATAAACAGCTGGGTTGATGAGGTGAATGGAGGCTTGGTTTGGGTCCTAACCGCTGCTGCGGCCCGGTAGCTTGTTTTAGGGGCTGGACCCGCAAAGGAGCAGTAAAGGGCCCCCATCAGTGGCTCAGGCGCCGAGTGAGTTAAACAGGTTAGTGTGTTGGCCGTCTGAACCTGCTGTGACACACTCTTTCGCAGAAATGCTATACCTGAAGGACACACACACTTATAGAAACACATGTATATGCAGATAAAACAAAAACACAGAGAGGCATCCCCAGAGGTCCCAGCTGTTGACTGTGAAGTTAAGTCTGTCATCAACGAGTGGCTTAAGATGCCTCGCTGCTCTCATGTACAGTATGAATGACAAACAGTATGTGTGATAAACGCTTTATCACATTAGAAATGCAGGCTTAAAAATACATTCTTGTGTCTTGTTTACATAATTACTGTAGATATATCTGACTTGTTCTGTCTGTTAAACCTGACTTTAATATCAAGTGATAAAGATCATTTACAAACATATTGGAATGAAGCCACACATTTAACTCCAACTGACAAATTGAATTTTGTCTGCTTCAGCTTATCTGCTCTGTAAATCTTGTTCAGTTCTCCCTAGAGAAAACATCAGTAACCCAAAGGTTTATATTTATATTTAATATTTGTCGCTGTGAACCCCTAAGTTTACATTCATTTTGTGGACACAGATGGAAACCATATTTAGTAACAACCAACTTAATTTAGCATAAAGCATTTAGTCAGGATTTTTGACCACACAGATAATGACTAAAGTGTGAATACAGTTGTATTTTAGGTCCTTATTACATTTAGAAAAATGAAAATTGGCAAATTCAGTGTAATAAAAAAATTGGGGAAACAGAAATACTTTGTAACTGTGTGTATAAAATCTTGGTTGTTTGATTATTTCCACAATACTATCATGTGCTTACTATTAACATGATATCAATGTTTCACAAATATGACGGCTATTGTTAACACAGGTGCATTGCCACTCCCCTTAAAAGGTAAGGTAAAAGAAAGTCATGCCACTGACCCAGTATCTGACCAGCCAGACCAGGTTTCACAAGTTAGAGCCACTGAATAACCCTGAGGTGTGTGTGCTGTGTTTAACGAAAAATATTCTGACCTCATCCTCCTTTTAAATGTTTCTAAAAATAGTATTTTAACTTCACCCACACCCACGCTGGTGTCACACCTGTGTGTCACACTTAGGCAGATCAATCACATCCCTTTAAACCTGCTTGAGTTATGTTTGTTAAAAGCTTATCATCATGTACTCCGTGTCATGCAGAATAAAGTTGTTTATATAGAATATAACAATTGAAAGTCTTTTGGTGTTCAATAATGAGTTGTATTGTTTTAATCACATAGCATATTTTGAGTATACTAAATAAAACCACTCAGATGATCCAACTTCCTTGACATTATCTGCTCATCAGAGCGGGTGATGTGAGCAAGTCAGAGAGAATGTGGGATTTCACCGTCAAACAGGTGCAGACAAGACCGGCTGCCAGCACACAGGAACATGAATTAATTCATAAAAACCACAGAAAGCAAAACATACTTTACCATCCAGACATGTCGTATCTCTCAACCTGTTCTGATTACTTTTATCTCTCTATTCTCAATGTGCAGGCTTTTGAAGTTTTTAAGTAGTGCAGATTTAATAATAATAATCTAGATACATTTAAAGGTTATGTTGTTTTGTAAACATACACAAACTATTGTATATATTCTACAGGGTAACAGCCACGTTAGCACATCAGAACAATTAAATGAGGCCACCGCAGACGTCTGGATTTAGGCCAAGAGACAGAATGTCCCAGATCTGTTGGTTTAGAGGAAAATACAATATACCAGGACAAGACATTGACATAATTAGGCAAAAATCCTTGTCAGCATATTCAATAATAATAATTATAATACTAATTATAATAATACAGATAATCTAGTTCAGTTGTAGTTTTCTAGATTTAATGTGGAAGTATCCCCTTGCTACAGAACAATATTACTTCAAAGCAAAAGCTTAATATATTTTATTTATATATGTAATTGCAAAGTTGTTAACTGTAGTGAATCTATGAGGTAAAGGATATTGTGCAGCACCAGCTGACAGGAGTGAAATGATGATAGTCGGTCAGAAACACAAAAATGATTTTGTGGAAGTTTGGAGCCCTGGTTTGGCTCTGATTGCTCGTTTGTGTTGATGGGCTTAAATAAAGACACTTAATCACAGAGTGCTCAGTGGAGTTTTTCCCGGACTGTGCAGGACTTCGCCAAGACCTCAGGCAGTCACATCTCTGGATTGGAGGAAAGATATTCCCCTGGGATTACTGCATGACTCACAAAAACAACTGCCTGGAGAGAAATATAATACGCATATCAATTCGATTTTAACATAACAAGGCGTTTATGCCAGATTTGAGTCAGGCCCAAGTCACCTTACTACATGTGTTAAAGGCACTTCCATTCACTACTGTAATTAAAAAGGGAGCCAGCAAAACCTCAAATAAAGAAAAAACATGTAGAAAACATGATGGAAAGGTTAATTTTTAGTCTTCCTATCAGTCAACACATGTTTATGTTTTGAGTGTGCCTACAATTATTTATCTCCCCAGCCAGATTAAAGCATTAGTGAAACTTGAGTCACATCTTTCTTCCCATTGTCCTTTGTTATGTGTTTTAATGATACATCATCTTTTCCACATCATCTTAAAAATTATTGTGCAATGTTTTGACTTTTTACAGCATTTCCACTAAGGCTTTTTAATGTTGTGGTTTTTTAATGTTATGGTATTACTGTAGATGTTACACATTCTGAGTTGAATGGCTGATCATCACGCATGAATAGAAGTTAATGAAATCTCAAAACTAATTTCTGGTGGTCCTTTTTTAACGTCCTGACACATTCTACATGACTGTTTACAGGGTGGGCAAGGCTGTCTGCCCACACCATATAAAAACGGCTTAACGCACCTGGAAAATAAAATGCAGCTGGAAAGCGCTTGTCTTCCAGTGCAACATAAAATCTGCCACCTCTACTCATGACTAATTGGCTGTAAACACTGTTTTAACAAACCTGAGCTTGAGCGTCACACTGATGTGCAAATGAACAGACGTATATGGAAGAGAAATCAGCCAGTGTTGGCAAAATAGAATCCAGTTGAGTGTGGGTGTGGAGTGGAGCTGTATTTATTTTATAATGCCTTCACTATGGCTGGAACTCTGGATAGCATTTAAAACAAATTACAGCATTCATATTTCATTGATAGTGATCTGTACATCCTGCACACCTAACTGAGTACAGCATGTTCAGTAAGGTGTTATATTTCTTGTGTTCTGCAATTTCAATTATTTCACAATGGGTATTAAATGACAGCAAACACAGTGATATAAAGGTCAATAAAGGTACTACTACATAATGTTAAAACTGAAATTAAAATGTCTGATCCTCATCATCTTAAAGCTTTGAACTCTTTTTTTAATGTATGTTTAAATATTTTTTCTTTAGACATTATTAGTTTTCTGTGTTGACAAATGCACAAATCTCTCACTGTCAGCATGTAAGGTTTTAGATTCACCAGCTGTATATAATGTCCAATGTACTGTGTAATGGCGGCATGTAGGCCTACTGCTAAATCTGAATTAAAACAGGTCTCTCGAGGTCTGCTCGGCACAGCGCTGACGTGTCCGCTCCGGTCTAAATAGTGCATGTGCAACAACTCTTCTTGTGGCCTCCACCAAACAGTTTCGATACTAAGTTTAAAAAAAAAGCAGGCAAATAAGATCAAATATAGGTCATTTTCCAAGGTTTACTTTCAGGAGATTGTGACATCAAGTTTTAAAGGTATTTTCCTGGCAAGATATCTTTTTACTTGTAAACGGTGACAGAATACGTTCTAGGAAGAGAAGGGTAAGTCACATTCTTTGAAAGGGAATTCACGCTGTACAGGTAGCTGGCCAAGAGACAAGCTTCTTAGTTTTCACCAGGGCGTCTGACAAAGCGGTCCAACCGGTGGCTGTCTATCGGTAGCATATTGTTTCACCCAGTCTAATGTTACAAGGTAATTACAGGGCAAGAAAATGTTCTGCATTAAATATATAGCTTAATTATCTACTCTACAATACATCACACAATACTTTTTAATGACCCCAAAGTTATAATTTAACAAGATGATGGATATCAAGATTAAACATAATTATAATTAATAATTATGTAATACATCTTGATGATTGGCTACTGTAGTGTAGTATACTGTAAGCATGAGTTTCAGAACATGTAAAAGAGATACCAGTCAGCTTGCTTTGGCCCCCCATTGGTCATTGGGAGTGTGAATGAATATTACTCTAAATTGAAGAAGTGCCATCTGAATAAGAGATTAAATGATCCAAATGATTTTATCTGAAGTGTACAAATGTCTTTCATTTCATTTGAAAGGCAGTTTCAGGTAGGGTTATTCATTTTAAAGAAACCTTTATGTAGCGTGAAACATATTTAACACCCGGGAAAAATGTTATCTTTACCATGTAAAAGGCTGAACCAGTTGGTTACAGCTTTTTAAGACAAAGGGTCTTTTAAGATATGCAAAGGGCAGGTGACCAACTTGTGTCCAAGTCATGTGGCTGCCTGTCAGGCTCCAACCTGAGGCCTGGCTGATTGTTAACACCCCACAGCGAGACCTGTTGCCCTGGGCTATTAGTCATCCTGACAAGCATGGCGTATGTGCCACTCTCTCTGTTCATGACACACTTGTTTCCACCATCTCCCCACCTTCACACACCGCTCCAGTTCTGATGTATTCCTAACGCATAGTGGCAAGAGTGACACAACTCCACTGAACCAAAACAAGCACCTATCAATTACTGATGAAAGAGGCCTTTTACCTATATTTTAAAGCATGTTCAGAGTAAGGCACAGATGGGACTGAGAGCAAGGAAAAAGAGCTTCAAAAGAGTGAGACAGCAGCGCAAAACAGCAGTTTAGAAACATGATATCAAATTTAAAAAATGTGGAATAATGCACATATTTTCTTCCTTTCAAATACCATAACTAAAAGATATTTGATCATAAAGTCTATTTATATTAGTTTGTTTGAATGACTGATAAAGAAGTGGTGTATTAATATGATCTATTAAAAATATAAAAAAGGCAGCTCTTTAAAATAATTGTACTTTTGCTCTTCTAAACTTTCAATGCCCTAGCTTGTCTATGATCACCGACCTGCTCACACAAAGGACATTAACAGCATGTGGATTCATCTTTAACTTTGTGAGAGGAGGAGATCCCACTATTAAAAAGAAATCAAACTGATTTATACTGCCATTGATACACCTCATTTACAGATCCTAAGTCTTAAAACAGCCTCGGAGCTATTGTTTTTTGTTCTTTGCATGTCACGCTTAAAAGTTGACCTCCTAAGGGCAACTGCATTAAAGTCTAAATATTCCCAACCTTGACCTGTACTCTGGAGTTTTGTCCTTGGCGTTAATCAAAATAGGAGCATGCAACAATATTAATATGCCCATTCAGGCACACAGTGGTGCACTAATGTTGACTTATTTTTAAGTTGAATATGCGTTTTTTGTGAGAGATTCTGTCTGAGTTGAGATTCAAGGCTAAGCCAGCTGTAAAAAATATAAGCAGTGATTTAATATTAGACCATGCATGGATTCAGTACGCTGTTATAGCCATTAAGAGCTTTCTCTTCTCTTTCATCATGTCCAGAAAAGGAGGCCTCACATCACAAGGAGACAGTGATCAGCGGATCACATTTGAGGCCATAGATAGTGTACAAGGTTTCTTAATCTTAAGTATTACTCCTGAGGTGACAAGCAAAGCTGCATTCAGAAACTCTGAGGTGTAATCAGCAATCAGAAAAAGGAAGCCGAATGTCAGGCCCTTATAAATGGTTTCCTCAGAGGAGTTTGATTTACTGTCCTGAGCAGAGCACAGTTGAACTTACAGTGTGTGTGGAAGCGATGAATGGGAGGTAATGGGATTGCTTGAAAAGCCCGGTGAGCGCAGAACTACAAATTACATTTCTAAGAACAATAACCCCAAAATCAACTAAAATATGTTCACGTCTGAGGAATCGATTTATGCCTGGTTTAGCAAACCGTACTTGAGGACTTGCACTCTGACCTTACTATTTCCTTAAAGAAAATCTGCAATGGGAATGGGGTGACATGAATTTTGTGAGCTTAAGTTCTTGTTGAAACATATAAAGCACATTTTAGTATATATTCATTTAAACCCTGACACCTGCAGAAATAATAGCCACCTCTTTTTTCATACTTTTTTAAATTTAGCGTTTCTTTCTCAGCATTTAGCTTCTTTATTTGTATTTATAGATACAATCAAGAATGGAGGCTTGGCTTTTGATACTGCAGCTGGGTTTTTACTGTTTTTATGTGCCTGTCTGTCCATACAATTACTGCATAAAGAGTTATTATCCTCCCTGGCTTTCACTGCCTCATGACAACACTAGCAAAAGCATTGGGTTTTATTCTTTATTGGGTTCTTCTGATTTTGGATGAGCTGTCTCCTGACCCATGCAGACCATTCTATATGAATTTTATTGGGCCTAAAGCAGCTATATAGGGTTAACAGTTTGACCTTAGTCAAAACAGATGACTTAGAAGACTGTCTTAAATTAATGGACCATGACACTAGGAAGTAAAGTATTTCATAACTGTTTAGAGGAAATAAAATGAGAACAGAAATAAAATATGAAAATAAGGTGGTTTCGAAAGTTCCGATGTTGGAGAAATAAGCAAACATTAGTAGTTTCTATTTTTTCATCGTTTCATTTCTGTACTCAATTATGTTGCTTTACTTTTCATTGTCATAAACAATAAACATGATATACACATTATAAAGCGACTAATGATTTGAAAAGTTAGTTATTTTTGATCTAGCCCAGAACAATGCCACACTGTCTCCAGATGTTCACGTGTGCCTGCACATATAAGACACCACACATGCCAGAAGTGATGGCTTGAACATAACAGTTTTCCTATTTCTTATCTCTTCAAACCATTCAGCCATGTCTTTCTTCATTATGACGCTGTTATTAGTCGGGGGGTCAAATGCTGTCCTCATTAATATATCTAAGTCTTTTCAACTGAACTGCAATAAACAAATCTCAGTAATTCCAGAAACACATTTGAAGATAACTTATTGGTCTGGATGTCACGGCGTACTCACTTATCCCAACATCCTCCCTGAGGGACCTACACCAGAATAGAAAAGGGGCACATTACTCATATTTATGGAAATGATCTGGGATAGCTCTCCCATGATGTTCAGGCCTCTCAGCGGGTGCCATGCAAACGCAGACGATGATCTCTGCAGCAGCTGCCTAACCGAACAGACCTTGGGTTTCCATCAAAAGGCCACTGTAGGGTTCCCAAAACAAAACGCAGCAAACACTTTTTGATCATTCTGTTGGGACCACTGCTGATCAAATGTGGCATAATTTAGGTATATTATGATGATGTTTTTCTCTTCAGCAACAGCTACTGTATATGAGCTTACAGGTGGAAAAGGGGCCAAGAGCTGCGTTTTAGATTCACTTTAATGTAATCAAACCCTGGCCCTTATTTGACCTGAGAATATGTCTTTAAAAAGCATGACATGTTATTAAAGATTAGGATTTGTAAAAGTGGCTATTAATACAGCCATGTGCATTGTTTAAGGATATTACAAATAGCAGACAACTTCTATTTATATCTATAAATGATCAAATGTTTTCAGAGCAGATGCAATTCTTATACAGTAGCTTTAAATACATGAATAACCCTAAACTCTCTTGCTTGATTAGATGACACAATTGTCATTTGCAAACAAATATAATAAGTGTTTCTTTAGGATTAAAATTACTGTATAAAAAGTTGAATCAAATTCAAATGCATCCATTCGCTGTAAAGTTGTAAACTCTGAATGATCATATAGTTTTTCGGATGTGACCCAGACTCTCCTGTACAGGGTTATTAAACTGTTCAAGTTTGTTGGTACTATATCGGGTTTCTTTTGGCAAGCAGCTTATCATAGACAAAGATAAAAGTGACTCATGTCTTTAGTCTTTTCATTGTGATTGATGGCTCAGTTTGTCTACTTCACTTCAAAGCGAACGGAACCTAAATTGAGACTTTTTCTGCTGGCAGTTTATTCTCGGGTAATTGTTTAGCAGTCATTTCAGAGAGGGACATAATAATAATCAGCATAGGGCTAAGGCAAAACCTGAATATAACACATTTATTAATAAGTAAGGTTCAACTTTTTTTAAGAAGCTGCATTAGATGTTAGTTTAAATGTAAAGGACGCCAATATGTTAGTATAATATGTATAATTATAACATATAAATATTCTCTCTCGATTAATTTGTGAAAGATAGGTGTTTATTCTATACAGACAGGAATTCATAAACCGCAGAAGACCCAGACAGACCCTATAGGATGACGGCAGGTCACCCTTAGTCTGGAAAAGTCATGAGACGCAACCGAAAGACAACAGCCAAAAAGAATATTTACCCAAAGGCCGTGAATCAGGCAGTTTTGTGTGGGTTCGCCTGAGGCAGTCTTCTTGTGCTTAAATCAAAAGCACAGGTAATAAAATATGTATCCAACTCATGACCTTTTAACTCTCAACACTGAGCCATCCAACTAAGAGCATATCACTAATGTTGATGAGTTCTATGTATTTTATCTTCTGCTAGAGTGTTACAAAAGGAAATGGTGTGTCATGCTGGTAACATTTAGAGTGTATTGGCCATTAGCTGTCACTCTCCACTCACATTCCTACTGAAGCCAGGATGGATCTTTGCTGCTTGTCTTTCGTTCACATGTCTGCCCACTGAAAGTATACCAGTCTAGACTCAGGTGGCCTCTTAACTTATTTTTGATGGCCTGGTGTGTGAAAGTTTAAATATCAGCCATCTCACCTTTTTCAGGCTTGGCGCGGACAGCAGGCGCCAATGGAAATGCAGGGCGGGTGCCACTGACCGTCATACCATAGCGCTCTGGCCTCTCTCCTCTACCAGCAGGCAGACAGGAAGGGTAAAAACTGGGCCCTCACTAATATGGTTAAAACGCTGTTTCAGCCTGTGAAACCTGAGTGCCAGGGGAGAACGCTGTATGAATGACAGACATTTCATTGCATGTATTAATCACAGACTCTCACTCTTCCCAAGTGTTCAGCTATTTCTCCTCTGTAAATGTATACAAATCAATGGCGAAGAAATGCTGGGATTTAAAGGAAGTTAAGCAGTCATTTAAGAAAAATATAAAGCAAAGGAAGGAGATCCAGCTTCCCTTGGCATTTTAGAGCGCTCAAGAAATTGCATGATGATTTTGGAAGGTTGTTCAGTTTGCCGTTTTCTTTTTTCTTCGGTTACATGCGCCTTCCCAATGATCAGATTCTGGCAACCACAAACCTTCCCAGTGGACATCCTGGGGCTGTAATCCATCAGATGACCACCACAACTCAGTACAGTACCAGCCAAAGACCTGACCAGAGACGACGCCTCACTGACAAGTAAAGTATACAACACTGTGTTAGCCTTCTTCTTTCAATTAATTGGTAGAGAGACAAAATGCATCCTGAAAGCAACCACCATTTAATAAGATAATACAATAATGACAGGTTATCTCAAATAAAATCCCTATACCTTCTTCATTATATTTAAGTAGAAACAAGACCTTGTGTCATATAACTTAGAACAAAAACTAAAATCGACTGTAATATATATTTATGTATAAAAAGATACATCAATAAAAACATTTTTACTTTACAGAGCTAGTAAAATAAGTCCTCAATTCTCAACGAGTCTTAAAATGTAATCAGATGTATCCCTCAGACATCACACATTTTATTTAGAATAATGGACATTTAGAAGGTATTGAACTGGACATTATGATGTTGAAGCAATGCATGGAGACAACCTAAGGGATTTTTATAATGATTTGTTCTTTTGACCTGTTTTTCTTCCACTATATGCTCAATTATACTTATTATTGTTTTGTCATTCCTATTCACCTCATTAAACTTAAGGTGATCATTCCTGGTTAACTTAAAGGGAAACTTCACGTCTGTAATACTATCTACAAATGATATCATGTCTGGTTGTTATAGGGGGAGTGTGAGATTGGTACGATATCAGACCGTATCATCCTGTCTTCTGTATCTGATCCCTATGGAGTTGCTCCCTCTAGTGGGGCATTAAGTGCATGTTTAATCACTCCAGGGATATAATCAATCCAACATACTTTTTTACAGTACAG
Source organism: Gymnodraco acuticeps (assembly GCF_902827175.1). NCBI lineage: Eukaryota > Metazoa > Chordata > Actinopteri > Perciformes > Bathydraconidae > Gymnodraco > Gymnodraco acuticeps. The sequence goes on from NW_022990238.1 coordinate 3,146,603, forward strand.
CTACAGATTGGTCTTCTAGTGTAACCCCCTCAATAAAACACTAAAACTGACCAGGGCTCTAGATTTAAAAAAAAAAAAACGAATCCTTGTGGAAGCCTTTAAGGAGCTCGTATGATTCTTTGCCCTGTGTTTATATGTGTTATCGTGTAAACATGAGTAATACAAACATTACCCTGGCATAATACCGTCTGAGGCCTATTGAGTTAATTTGAATTTAATTGTTGCATCTGGGGAATCATTAATTACTCAATCAATCGCCCGCTGCTGTGACATGGCGCCTGTGCTGTAGGGCGTGATGGAAACCACAGCTGGCCATATGTAAATGAGAATTAATTAGCAAGCTTACGTTTCAGCGCCCGTATTTGGACTGAAAACATTCTCAGGACTCCGAGCCAGGGCAGGAGAGTCTCCACCAGCCTGCTGTGGTCACATCCCATCTCTGTCGGACAGAATAATTTCACCTCATTACCTCTGCCATGTATAAATAGAACTCTTTCCACCCACCAGCTCTTTAACGACATGTGCTCTTTAAACACCTACAATTAACCCCTTGTGACTAGGGCCTTGTGTCTACCCCCATGTAGGCCGGTACTCTCCAAGCTGAGCGTAGTCCCAGTGGATTTCACCCCCACTCAGGCTGAACCCGTACACCCCATTCAGCCTCAGTCCAGTCCACTACACCTTCACCTCAGCCCAGGATCATTAAACAGCCATATATCTTGTGTTGTGTTTTCCCTCCAGCTGGATTTATTGGGTGACTGATAGAGTTTACAATGTGTCTTGAACAGCACGAAACGCGTCATGACACTCTGTACACGCATCGTGCTTACTGTTTTTCTCCACCAAAACATGCCACACGTATGTCGGCCCACCCTCGCACCCATCACACACACACACACACACACACACACACACACACAAAAGATGTTACATGTCAAGTGTATGATTTTGAGTCTTCAGTCATAAGGCAGTTCTGTCTGAAATGAGAGGAAAAAAAGAATCTGTGATACAGCTCCCTGGAGCCCACTTGGTTGAAGTTATTTGTGGCAGGTTTCTAGCTGATGGACTGTAACGTGCTTGACATTATAGCTCTTCGGATAGAAAGATATAGTTTTTCCAAACCCACAGGCACTCCCCACATCTCAATCCCTCCATCATGGAGATTTGCATGGAGGGTCTCTCCTGGTACACATGAGGTAACCGTAATCATACACAATGGCTCCATTGGTGTGCGGATGATAGTTTATTTCCTTTCAAAAGGTCCCTTAGCAGTGAAGCAAAGTGAGTGACATCTAGAGTTTTGAGCTCCTAAAATCTTCCCATCATTTCACTCGTGTAAATGTTGGTATAAAGAGGACCCATTTTAACAAATAGAAACATATAGACGTATATAGTGTAGTTAGTTTCCCTAGTTTCAAGAATTCTCTGTTCAAACAAATGAACACACGTTGAAAATGATAAAGACATATGTGAATATATCCTTAACACCCAGGCCTATCCACACTGCCGTTCGGCTGAGATATAGCTCTTAGTAACAGACGGGGGATTCGCTCGCTTCCTCCCTACGGCAAATAATTCAGTCAAGAGCTACCTCAGAAAAGGTGAAGCTCACAATGGATTTCTCAGATATTCAGCACGAGAACCGCAGCTTTCCTCACCAAGAGCACCACCTATAATCACTGTGTCAGACTCCAGCTCTGCGTCAACCTCAGACAAGTTGTTCTTGGACAGGTACCACACCAGTGGCGGGAGTCGCCCGTGCTAAAACTGGCAGAGTAAAGGACATTTCTCCAGACTGATGTAAGAAAAGAAACCGCCCTTGCTATCAATTTGAACAGGTCATAATGAATGTTTTGGTCGCTGACGTGTTCCCCATTTGTCATGTTTGTCATATTAGGAAATGACCAAATAACTGCCGTTTTCCTCCCCTAATATGTGATGAAGACCAGAAGAGAATGGTTAATACCTGACTGGTGAATATTTCTGGGTTGTCAGAGAACCTGTAGAAGTACCTGACATGTTGGTTCTCGGGTTACCAAAATACAGATGTATCTAACAATTTATTTATATTTATATACACATTACACACTTTTATTACATTGAGATATTTTTCTAACCTCGATTCCCAGTCAATGTATACTGATAATGACATTACCATGTCTATTGTGGTATGCTTCATGAATACGATTGTTTGTTTGAACTTGTGCTTTAGGGCAGGCATGATGGAAAGAGGAGCAAATGGGGAAATATTTCATATTCTTGTCAGACCTCCTTAAAATGAAGAGCATAGCTTTAACAATGTTTAATTTAGTGGTTGTTAACCTGGCCTAGAGTTCAGATCGGGGTATCATGCATGTAGTTATTTTCAATTTTAAGATGTATTTCAATTTTGGAAAAATATTTGAATACATTTATCAGAATTCTTTGAATTAATCTGTCTTTTGTCAGAATCCATGCATTTCTTTGCATTGGCTACAAATGCAAATGTGTTTTGATGTTTTGAAGGCTAGTCTCAGTTACCTCATTCACACCAACGCAACTCCAGTTCAAGCTCCGTGCTAGAGCTTTTCAGGTTCAGAACCGGTTCTTTGGTTTAGCTCCGGCTCTTTTCACACAGCCCAGAGTCCGACTGGTGCTGCGTCATTGCGTCATCGTTTGCGTCATGACGTGACTGTTTGCGTGCCTGCTTCATAAAGCCAAACCGCGCGGAAACCCCTCACAGCTGACACCGACAACAACAACAATGGCCGATTGTGCTCCAGCATCCTCTGTACCTCTTCGGAAGACCAGATTCCCAGTAGGTAGCTGGTCTCTTCAGTGGACCACTGCTGCTTGTTAAGTTTCTCCATCGTTGTGTACAAACTGGATAAAACGCCGGCTTTTTGTTGTTGTTCAGGAGTTGATCCCGCCCCTGCCCCCGCCTCAACGTATGTGGTGCTTTTGCTCTGGCCGGACAATTTTTTGGTGCTCGAAATGAACTGGATTCCGGAGCTAAGAGGCTGCTCCGCTGCGGTGTGAACAGGAAAACCCGGTGCTTTTCAAGCTCCAGCTCCGAACCGGCCCCGAAACACCGTTGGTGTGAATGAGGTATATGAGGCTGCTCCGCTGCGGTGTGAACAGGAAAATCCGGTGCTTTTCAAGCTCCAGCTCCGAACCGGCGTTGGTGTGAATGAGGTAGCAGAACCCATCTCCTGGGATTGTCTTTTATCATTATTCTTATCTTCTTGTTTTGCAAAACTTTCTTCCCATATTTTTCCGACTCGTATCCAGGAATTTGATCATGTTGCATGAGAGATAAGTGGTCAAACCTCCTTCTGATATGATGAGTTCTTCAAACAATCCAGTTTATTATGACAAGCCTGCTCATGGGGCAGAAAGACCTTACCGGGAAAAAGCCATGTTCACGCGAGGCATGTGCTGAATATTTACATCGTAATTACCATTGCATGCGACATGGGATGCAACCAAGGAAATTACTTTGGCCTGTGCTAATTGGAGTCTAACTGCTCTCCAGACTTGTGGCTGGTTAGGCATAATTTGGCGACGGCAGTCTGATCAATGTCAGCCCGCTGCATTTTAAACACAGCCAGATAAGAAAAACAGAGGGAGTCTCACACAGAGGTGCTCACATTGGAATATATGCTCACATACAGTATGATGTGCTTATGTTAAAGCTTTTTTTCATACTTTTAGTGAGATTGATATCAACGACTGATACTCCAAGGTTAGAAAAATACTGTAGATGAAACCCGATGTGACCACCACAAGTTTCATGTTATGTCTTAGATACAGTATATTGGATTACATATATTAGATTAGAGTAAAAAAAAACACATCGTATACTACCATGCATACATAAACGGTTTAATGAAAAATCTTCTGCCAGTCTGCCCTGAGTTACAGCATTTCAGTTAAAGTGTTAGCTCCGTCAATATGAATGCAAGCTAATTTTGAATATTGTATAAGGTTGGCTACAGTTTCTTTAAACAAGACTAAAAACCAGCCTTTTCTTCAGTGTTTTTACAGTCTTACATCCTGCCAGTCTAACACTGCCTCTCAGTCATGTCAGACATTGGTTGGGACCGTGAAGATATTAGCCCAAGGTTTCAACTGCAAAAGATGTGGTTGATTTAAAACATTTAAAGGAAGCACATAACCATTGCAGCATTGACCATGCCTTGGATAAATAAAAGGATATGGTTTCTGCAGCAGTGACAGACTCACATTATATATACTGTAAATGTGTCATCGTGCCCCCGCCTGTGCCCCAGAATCATAGTTTACCCGAACTGATGGAAATTAATGGTGATGTGTCACTGTATCTAAGGGTCTTTTGGTTTATATATTTTGACTTCTGATTATGGCCTGCATAATCACAACCTTTTTTTGATTCCCTCCCAACCTGTTGCACGCGTTCATGTTGACTTTGTGGTTTCCCTAAATTGGACTCTGGCTCCAGTTGGCTGAGTTTCTATAGCAACCTTTAGCCTTATCTGCTACTGGTGGGGACAAACAACGAGGTCTTTCACTTTCTCAACTCTTTCTTTACTTTTCCGCAACTTGGAGTGAAACGACTATTTATGTGAAGATTTAAAAAGAAATTTGCAAACAATATTACATTCATTAGAAATAGCTTGGAGGTTAAATTGTGTTGAAAATAACTGTGAGGTGTAAAATATCCTTTAACTCTGGACACTAAAAAGTGCACATAAAATTCATGCATGAATTCCTTTGTTGTAAAAAAATTACTTTTCTCTCAGAAATAATTATATTTGTAGTTTGTACCTTGCCCAAACATAAACATACAATATAAAAAAATATTAACGTGCACTAAGTTAAGTTCTTACTTAAAAATACATTTTATTTGCTGCTTCTCAGAATCTGTTCAATAAAGATGTTTACTTTTTTTGAGTAAGGACCAAAGCCTCCTTCATTTATTGTATTACTGTTATTACAACTGTCTCTGGCAACACGGAACACATTTACTTTTAAAAGTAAAAGGGAAAAAAAAGATGACTTTGCCACAATATATTGCTTTTTCTCTCCACTGGATTTAACCTCCTAATTGAGCTTAGTTTAGGAGAGGACATTTCCTCAGATGCTGTAATGATGAACTGACTTAATGTATAGCTTCTCTGATGGATGAAGCTGTGGCTTTACTCCGTTGAGCTGAGCCAACTGCTAAAGCACATAGGGGAGGAGATGTGGAGTGTTTTCCTTGGTTTAACTCCTGGTCAGTAGATTTATTCAATGCAAAACATCCTTCATAATATAGGGAAATAAGCCAGCTGTTAAGGCATTCTTCTAATAAAGGGCTTGATACTGTATTTACCACTTTGACCCCGGGTAAAATTGCAAATTTGGTTAACTCAAAGGATAGGCGGTAAGGTTTTGTTTCTTCTTTGTAACCCACGCTATGGTTGTTTCCAACATTTCCAAAGACTTTCATTTCTACAATGTGATGTTAATAACATGTGGCTTTGTCAAGACTTGGTGAGCTTCAGGCTGTAGTTTATTGCCCCCTGGGATTCATGCTAATACATGTGGTTAAACACGTAACACACATGTCTGTGTACACATACTGCAACAAGAGGCATACACACTCAAAAAAGGTATACAGGACAGGTGTAAGAAACATTGTTTGAATCAGTTCAGTACATTTTCTCTCAAATTGCAGTATGGGTTAGCTAATAATAAAAAACACTACCTTTTAAATAGCACATACTTTACACTATAGTCATCATTTGCTCTGTTGAACCTATGATATCCTTTAAACAATTCAAATGACTTTTAATAATACAAATAATTGGTTATTTAATATGTACTGTATATAACAGGACCATGTTCAGATTCAACAGCAGGTTATACTTAAGGTTGACTTTATCCCTAACTGACATGTTTTAAAGAAAATAAAAAAAGAGTGAGGTCTAACATATCCACACTGACGCCTACCTCTACCTGCCACATGTAACAGTGGGGCAGCCTCACTGGCTCCTTTTACATGCACTACAATGACAACTCTCACCATTGCAATTCCCACCCAACTGCCGCTGTAATAATATTCAGTCTGTGTCAGCACAGCAGTGTGAAAACAAATTAGGACCATGATTAATGAACACTTCTAACAACTCCCAGAATGACCACAGTGATGGGACTCCCAGAAAAGACTGCCTCCTGCCCTCAGAGCTGACGTTAACCCCTTCAGCATCAACACCGATGCTCCCCCGACTCTCATCAATCCAGCGCTGACAACTATACAACTCATTCTCCCTATCAGCACATAACGGGGCTCCACTTCCAGGGTGCCTGTCTTCTGGAAGGCAATAAAAAGAAGAGAAAAGCAGAAAGGGTTTAATTATGAAATGTCTAAAGGAAAGTGTTGGTTTTCTTTGTTTTCAAGTCCTCTTAATAGGATGTTATTAAAATGACTTGTACCCTTTGGGATATATTTAGCTTTGTTGTTAACTGACAGGGATTCATTCACTCAACATGGGAACATGCTTACACATAAATAATCAGTGTCCACACATAAACATCCTCGAGCAGGATACACGTGTACCAACGTACAGCATTTATGTATATTCTATCACTAGTGTTGACAATCCTTCAGCACTTAAATGCAATCAAACTGAGTGTGTGTTAATATCAGCTAAAAGACATCTTTGTCTGCTCTATAACTCTTTGTCTCTTGGTCTCCTCAGCAGATACTGTACGATACCAGCTAGCGGTAAGGGAATCGGCTGGCAGGGATGGTGTGCTCTGCGCTGACAGCCATGTGAGTTGATAGACATGATGTGTCAGCACCCCGAGTGCCCTCAGAGAGCCATGACGGTGGCCTTTACAAGGATGTCTTTCTGCAAATCACTAACTGGACAAATATACAACATTGCTAGTTGCCTGGCAAACTGGTCCATGCTCAAAGTCCCTCGTTGGAATTTTTGGTAAAGCACCTAAGAGATCCATTTGATTTGAAAGGGATATGTGTTTTGCCTGGACCTACGTCCTGTTTCTTGTGCATCTCTCATCACGCACTAGCATCCACCTAGGGAGGGGTGTTGCTATAGTTGAATCCCTAGTGGTCTGGAGTAGCACACCTGTTTAACATCAAAACTTCACTAATTGAAAAACAATATGCCAAGAACTCAATTTAGTTAATTGACAACCATATACTCATGTATGACATTGACTGGAACACAACAACTCAAACTGAAAAACAAGTGGGACAAATAGAGACTTTTTCTTAACATTAGTCTGTGGTTGTGAAATCCAAATCATAAAACAGTGCGAAGCTTTAGGGGGTGAAGTATATTGCTTACAATACAAGGTAATTACTCACATTCATCACTCTAGTTTTAAATGGAAATGTGTCCCTCCTCAAGGCAAGCTGTAAAGTAATAAAAACATTTACCCATAACCCAGCTACTTTATTAGTATAAAACATACCATATTTGCTCAACCTGCAGCTCTTTTCGAAGCATGTATTATGCAGTAATCTCCCTATTTTACAGTAATAGGTTTTAAATGCAATAAAGAAACACCAAGGGCACGTTTTGCTGCATGGGAAAAGTCATAAATCACAGTGTGTCTGCAGAGTGGCAAATTACTGATGTCATCAACACGGCATGCCAAAAACAGAATCTCAGCGACGGCTGGTGCACGCTATACTGAGTAGACCTATAGGCTGACACTGCTTACAGCGTGCTGGTAGGACTGAGAGGGCAAAAGCACAGTCCCTAAAATGTTAGAAAGTATGGACAAAAAAAAAAAATCCAATGAGTTGATGCTGATAATGTACAAGTTTGTGTTATTTTGTATTGATTTGGCGTTTGAAGATAGTCAAACACTAAAGCTTGTAATTACATTACATTTCATTTAGCTGACGCTTTTATCCAAAGCGACTTACAATCACCAATTACAGGGACATTCTCCCTGGAGTAACTTAGGACTAAGTGCCTTACTCAAGGGCACACTAGTGGTGGTGTTCCTGGCGGGATTTGAACTCACAACCTTCCGATCTTCAGCCCACCTCACTATCCATGATTAGACCAATCACTATCCCCGTAATAGGAGACATTTTCATTAAACTATTTCATTTATACAATTTAAATAAAAAACAGAACACAATTTACATGGGTGACCAATTGTAATTGTATTTTTTTTATTTAGAATTACTTTTCTGTATAGCATTACCCGCATATATGAACAGTAATGAATACACAGAGTCCTCTCTGACACTGTGATATTAATAGTCCGTCTAAACCTGTAAAACCACCAGAAGAAGAAATGCTCTTAATTTCTTCACTGGGAAAGGGAATATTCAAATTAGAAATCCCACCCTGGTCGATGGTTACAAATGACGAAAAACCGCTGGAAAGAATTCCACTCAGCCCTCTACCTGCACAAGTGTGACTACTGTACTGTACTGATCAGAAATTATACAGAGACAAAAGTAAACATCTCTAAGCAACGTTTACTTTACAGCACACCTCATTTACCATGAAAAAAAGTTTACTGAATTAAGCAAAGACACAGTGAGAACGGGAAGTGGCCAAAGGGAAGGAAAGCTGAAAGCAAGAGACGAAGGGCCAAGGAGAAATACTGAACATCATGTCTGCATACATGAATTAATCTTTTAAGATTTATTTAAGAAAGTGTGCGTTTGTGTTCCCTGGCAGTGACCCACATCATTCATACAGGTGTGAGATCTGATCTCCCACATGCATGCTCACCCACGGCTCCTCTCTGCCACAATGTTCAGACATGTTTATTTGGACACATGCCATAAATCCCAAGGTTTTTGGGGAGGCAGGCTGGTTATGGTGCAGGAGGGCTGTCCTGCTCCAATGATAATTTGTGGTTAGCTGCATGTTCGACGGCCTACAAAGAGGCCTCAGACTGCCACTGGCTGGCTTCACCTATGGCCACGTCCACTACAAATAAGCCAAGGAACCTTATCCTGCAGAAGGAAATATTTGTATAATATAAAATTATTATCCTGAATTTACCTTCAGACATACTGGGAAACACACTTTGAGGGAGAAGAAGAATAATTTCAGTAAGAGTAGGAAGGTAGGAAAGACAAGATTTGGATAACAAACTATACGTCAATAAAACAACTTCACCACAATTCATAAAAAACTCAAATAAAGCTTTTTTTTAAATGTTAAGTGATTTGTGAACCCTAGTATACTTGGATAATTATTGGCTGTAAATTATTCCTCTTCATGAATGATGTCCATGATGACCTCTCAAACATATTTTAGGTCATATACCTCTTAACCTCTGCTCTCTTCCCGGTCAACACACTCTGGACAAAGTCAATTTCCTACCAACACTCCCTCATCCACTCGCAGTGTTTATAAACCTCCCTCTGTAGAGAAGGGCCGCTAATTTAAAGCTATGCTTGTGTCACCTGGTGAACCTCATGCCCCAGGACCCCGATCGGAACTGCTATGGGTCAGAGGTGACTGTCTGGCCCCCAGCTTATCAAAGCTGTGTTTATTTAAAGTCTATGTGCAGCAATGGACGACAACAAACAGAAGGACCACAGGCAATGGAGCAATTTGGAGGCAAATCCCACTTAGGAATACAGATTAGAGTGTATTGCTTGTGAAATGTCAGCATTGTCACTCTCAATACTGGTGACGATGACTTGCTTTGCTCTGGAATACTGTAAGGTGAATGTGCCTCGGCACCTTGTGACTTTCACAGAGAACCTGCAGAGGGGTTGAACTCGGGTGCATGTTTACAGGCTTTTCTTGGATAAACAGTCTCACTTGATGGGCACTTTCTTGAGTACAAATCTGACTTACTTAAACCTGGATAGTTCAATTTTATGATTGAATAGAATTTACTTTAAAGCCAAGAATCCAAAAATCTCCGTCTAGATTCCAAACATTCTCCCAATGCACAATTTCCTATAAACAACACTTGTTCATACTTCTTGCACCTTTAATACCATAATTAAAAAAAACTATGGGAACGGTTTTAATACTAAGACTAGCCTTGTACATAACGTAACAAACCGCTTGAGGCTCCATAAAACCTGTATAGCCTTTTTATTCTTTAACTATTTCTTTAACTAATAACAAAGATGCTGAATAAGTAAAAAGAGGTCTGACAGATGTTTCTGGAAACTTTGGAGAAAAATGAATGCAGTGTTCGTTTGAGCAAGAGCCTCAAAATGACATATGTTTATGTTAAAGTGAAGGGAAGAAGACAAGGTGGATGGTTGGGTCAACAATACATCGGCCGGGAGAGAGCTGTTCTTTTTCTTGTTTCCCGCCTGACCACGATTATTTCCTTGTCTTATATAAGCTTAGTCATTGTAACTGTGACAACAAACATCCCCTAAAATCAACAATAAGTTAAACCTAAACCATGATCTTAACATTAACATTAACATAAATAAATATTCTTTAGTCTTTTAGCCTTTACTATAGCATTGGTAGATCATTAAACTGATAAGTACTTAATTTGTCATTGAATACATGGGATAATTAAAGATAATGCATTATTCATCAACCAGTCTGCTAAAACATGAGCATACTTAAAAAAACATTACAAGTGCATGATTTGGTTTAAAATAGTATGAAGACAAACACCAACGAAGACCAAACTAGCAACAAATGGTTAAATGTGATAGAGTTCTGGGTCTCTAAATGAAGATAAAACCTATTCTGATTTGTAATATTACTTTGGTCAGGATTCTTTCAGTAGATCAATCGTTGGTGTCCGCCACACACTGCCGTAAAAGCATCCATGAAAAAAGGTGAGGCGTTAATCACGCTTGACCCAACTTTGTTTTCCCACCAGTCTGAACTGTGTGTAGCCACACATGGTGTCAGGGATGGCTCCCCTGGTTTATTTACTCTCATCTCTGGATCTCTGGGAGCTGTGTGTGGCCTCCATGCTCCTGTGTTGTAAAGGCACTGCCAGAGGAAACGTAACCTTTTACAGTACTCCCTTCTGGTGACAGATCCAACACACGAGGCCGGCGGAGTTCAGACACAATGTGTGAGACGGATTTCAGACTTCAGATGTGACTGCAGATGAGAGAGGTTTCCAAGTATCAGGGCTGTTTAATCTATGGATTCATTCTCTCTTCACTTTTTATCTTTTTTGGTAATGATAAAACTAAAATACCAACATACATTTTATGCCAGATTAGCAGATTTTTCAAAGATAAATGACCTACACAAATGCACTTAAAGGTCCCCTATTATACTGTTTTTCATATAGGTCTCGGATACATACAAAGCATGTCTCTGAAGTGTTTGGCTCGAAACACCAAACAGATCATGCATTGTAGCATCCCATAATCCCCTCTGTTTCAGCCCTGTTTCAAAAGTGCTGATTCTCTGTCTGTTACTTTAGATGAAAATAAGGAGCCCCTCCCCACGCCCCTCTGAGAGACATTTGGTTAAAAAGAACACAATGGTGCTCTAGGAGGAGATTCAGGTGATAAGGTGGGGTGGGGGGGTTACCTTGGTTGGTGATTGGCTAAAACAAGCCAAAAAAATCGTTATGACATCATAAAGTAGCCAAAATCTGATCAGCTAATTTTCAGACAGATTTTTATATAAATGGATCAGGACAAAAAGAGAGCACTGAAACTGAAACTTTCAGAATCTCTTTACACAGAGGGGACACATGTTTATGTATAAAAGACATGAAAAAGTGGATTTTGCATAATAGGTGACCTTTAAGGAGTGAGAGCTCTGCCTGACAAGAAGTCTAAACTCTCCTTTTAATAATGAACAGATCCAGAGCTCTGCTGCTCTCACATTATATGAGAGGTGGAAGTAAGTCTCCCCCTTTGTGCTATCAGGTCGCTTCTGTTGGATTGATTTGAGATTATCTCTCCTTCCCGGCCTGCTGTGATTGTTTGGCAATGGAGGCAGGTTTTTATTATGCAGTGGCAGGACCTGAGTCCATCTCATTATGAAGGGCAGGGGGGGGGGGGAGAAGGAGGGGAGGTTAGGGCGAGGGCGGACTGGGATAAGTTCCCCTTTGTGTACGCACAAGGAGGTACAAGGCAGGCTGTATGTGGTGGCTAGGGGATCACTGGAGTGGCTCCACGGGTCCTGTCGTGTGGCCCTGAGGCTTTCCTTTGGTTAGCACGCTTAGGCCCTCCCTGCTCACAGCCTCGTGCCATACTGTATGGCCACCCATTGCTCCCTCTCACTTACACTCTGCTATGGAGAGAAGAAAGAGTAATACCAGCTTTTGTTAAATAAAAACAGTAATAATGAAAGTGGGCAACTTTACTGTACTTTCGGGGGCTTATCAGCTTGTGGGAAGGTCATGGAAAGATCATGGTCCATGGTGATTTATGTCTTTAACATACCAGTAATACAGTTAGGTAAACATCTAATTCTATGATACCTCTCCTGATTTAGTTACGGTAGAATTAAGGCATTTTCAATTGGGAGTAACTTTGAATTTTGCATTTCATTTTGCATAAAAGACATACATTTTTAAACATTTGTCTTTTCTAATGGAACCTTAAAAATAACATGCAATAAGGAATGGATATTTTAGGAAATAAGTGAGAGGGCCTGCTCTCTACTCTGTAGACATAGTAAAAAATTGCATTTATGAAAAGGTCAAATGACAAAGTAACGTATATAGTAGAGCTGCTGTATGCTTTAAATAGTGCAGTCGTGTTACGCCAGTTTATGATTTTTTTTGTATGATGTTGAGGAACTTTAAAGGGAACAAGATTATTTCTTGCAGAGCATTTATGATTCAGAGCTTTGCAGATACAAGGCAGTTGTGTTTTACAAGCTCAGCAGCTGAAAATAATATAATCTGGTAGTGAATCTGTTTCCTTACTGCGTTTTCTCCTAATTCCTAAACTGAAGAAACCCAATATAAGTGTTTTGACTGACTGTGTTTTACATTCCCTGTTAACTGTCTCAGACATTCAGCTCTTCTTATTCAGGAGGGCTTGTGTGGGCACATGTGGTCTAAATTATGATGTTACATGATGCAAAAACACTGTGGCACACAGAATCAATGATGTATGAAACTTTGCCATGTCTACTTTGCGATCCCATCATTCACTCCAGGAAACTGGGCAGAATGCAACTTCTTTGTGCCTTTCTCAGCACACACCACTTCCTGTGTTTGACTGTAAATGCTTAATGAGTTGTTAGATGCATAGAATAACTGCAAATGATTATCAAGGGTGACCGCTGTCCTTTAAAGAGGTTACATCAGTGTCTGGCAAACAGATTACACATTTGCATTAGTCGCAAAGGCACTTAAAGAATAAGTTTACCTCATCGTATCCAAATGTCATGCAAAAGTATTTACTAACTGATCCTAACACATAGCAGAGGCAATGAACTTGCAATGCCATGCCTCACCTTTGTCTATGAGCTTTGGTAAATGACGCCCAGCATGATAGTGGTGCTCCATGCAGACCTGCCACCCTCAGCCTGCCTTTCAGCACCTTCTGGCCCACAGAAAGGGCCTCTTTGTTCAGCCTTGTGCTTGTGACGTTCACTCAAGACCATGCTTCCATTAGCAACAGCCTGCCAAATAACCAGGGATTGTGATGGGGCCTAATACCCACTGCATATGTAGTATTTACTTAAGGAGGAATAGAAAATTGTGCCTCCCATAGCGTCCAGACAGAAGACCACTATTTTAACCAACCCTGGTCACACTTGCTGGCTTGCTAGATTACTTGCTGGCTACGTGGATGACTGACTGATTGATTGTACTGCCCTTTTTACAGCAAAGTTGAGTACGTTTAGTTAATCATCATCATCCTCACTGAGATATTAATTGTTCCAATGTGAGAGTGTTCGAAAACAAAGTAGTTGCCGTTGTCTTTTTTAATTGAATGAAGCTAGAGATCAATATCCCATGGATGAACAGCAGTAGCTATTTCATTTATAATCATAGTTCATTTGTAAAATCTCCAATGTAGGCAGAATTTTACAGAAGTTGTGTCAGCAGACTTTGCAATGCACATTCAAGAATTTCATATTTTATTGGAGTAACCTGAAAGGTGTTTTATTGCACATGAAACACAATCCTGTACAAACATAATGAAAAGTAAACTTAAAGTTTCCCAAAACGTCTTGGAAGACTTCAGAAGTGACAACCTGGATTTGATTTGACCTGCGGTGTTTTTCCAGTTGGGCAGGCCTGATATTCCATGATCGGGTTTAAAAATAAAGTATGCCAGTCTTTTGCTTATTTTACTTGGATACAGTGACACAGATTCTCTTATCACTGCTTTCCTTTTACTCACATTGTCCTGGTATAGACTCCTACAGTACGTGAATTGAATCCAGGCTCTCAATTCAAACATGTCTCCGAGACAGACTCACCTGCTGAGCCAAGTCTACAAGTATATGGAAATAAAACAATATTCAAACATCTCTTTTAAAATAAACATTTGCACTTGGTCGACATAGCTGGCAAATGCTGTCTCTATTTAAAGAAATCTAATACATATGTCCTTTCATATTTTCATATATTATAATGATGGCCATGCAACATCAAGTCATCGTATCATAAGAGCGATGAACTCACTGGTTTCTATTTAGAATAAAAAACTATATTTTTTCAACCATATTCTTTCTGCCTCACTAATTATGTAAGTGCGCTGCTCTGCAAGGGCTAAACACATGAAGACAGCAGTTGGGTGTTTTTCTTATGTTTTAGAACACATTGACACAGTATTGAACAAAGAAATTACATTGATTAGCAGTTTGAGTAAGCATTTTATTAATTAACTGAATTCACAATATAAAAGATTAACTAGCTTTTTATGAAATTTGTGTAAATATCCCTAATCGCAGGAAGAAAAAGATCAAAGATCAACATAAAGTCCCCAAAGGAAGAACAACACAAGCAAAATGTATTAAGCACAACAATTGGCTAAAAAAGCTAACATAATGAGCATAGCAATTAGGGGTGCAACAACTAATCGACTTAATCGATTAAAATCGATGACCAAATTAGTTGCCAACTAATTCAGTCGTCGATTAGTTGGTGACGTCATCACGTGTGTTTTACGCGCCGTTAAGCTCCAACGTTATTGGTCTTTTTATCGGTAGCCTACTGGAGACATTTAAAAAAGATATGTCACATGTGTTATTGCTACATAAACATTATATCGCAGTCTTAGTGTCGCCAACTCGTTTCTAATATGCAAAAAGACAAACAAATGCGTCTATGGTGTATTTTCGATCTTTCCAATCCAGAAGAGAGATCTCTCTCTCCCGTCTGTGTGCGAGGGGGCGCGGCAGTTTACACACACGCAGCTGCTACATGCAGCAACACACGGCGGAGAGAAGCGCTCCAAGGTGTGGTTAAATGTTACCCGTCTCAATGTGGACAATGCTCGTTACCAATAGTGCAATAAGAGTTTAGCATGTAAGGACGGTAACACGAGCAATTTATCTAAACATTTAGCAAAAGTGCTCCACATTCAGACGGAGAAATGCACCGGGTTCGACTGTCTTTCTAGTAGCTCTGTCGCCCCATCCACGAGTAACGAGTAACGAGTATCCCGGTAGATGAACAGAGACTGATCATACAGCACCGGGTGATTCACTACCGCTATAATGAATTTTCCCTAAATTTTTTGGAATATGAGGAAATGACCTGCGTAGTCTCTCCCAGCATACACGCGGTTTGATTGGCTAGCGCTTGTACTGGCAGATTTGCATAAACGGGATTTCATTGGCTGACGCTTCTGCCGAGGCGCCAAAAGTTGAACATTGCTCAACTTTTGAAGCGAGCAACGCCAGCAACCTACCAGTTTCACCCACTGTCTCTGCCACCTCCCTCCATGCCTGGTTCCTCCGGTTTGTATCCCGGTAAATAGTTCTGGTCGTAAAGAACCGGGTGATTTGCTACCGTAATTTCTCATTTGGAATATGAGGAAATGAACTGCGGTCTGGCTCTCCCAGCTTGCACGCGGTTTGATTGGCTAGCGCTTGTACTGGCGGGATTTGCATAAACGGGATTTGATTGGCTGACGCCAGCTTTGAGCAAGCATCGAGCCTCAAAAGTTGAACATTGTTCAACTTTTGACGCCGATAGACGCTCGCGATTCTTGCAACGCCTTGCCATGCTACCCACAATGCAGTTCGGCGAAGTTTGAAAATATCCTACGTCACCCCATTCAAATGAATGGGCGAAGCGTTGAAAGCATTTTTTGACGCCTGTAGTGTAGACGGGCCGTAACGTTTCCACGTCAGGTGTTATGTATGCTAGCAGCAACACACGGAGTTAACTACATTATACAAACATGGGTTAATGATTAGAGGTAACTGAGTTATTTATTTTGTTAAAGTTTCAGCTATTCTGTTTACAGTTCTCTTATCACATTATTTAATATCATTTGTTAAAACATTGTTGTTTCTTTTGATGTGAAATATTATTTAATTTAAATAAAAAAGCAATGTTAATTTTGTTCACAATTTGTTTAGTTAATTTATAATGTATGTATTTTTGAATCAAGTATTCATCTTTATTGTCTTCATTGTTAGTTTCCACATGCCTAAAACAACCTCAAGCTACATCTAAAAGTTGATGGCTAAATAAGAGCGTTTGAGAAATTGTGCAAGGCATACAGTAATAGTCCGAATAGTCGATTAATCGTTTAATTAATCGATTATCAAATTAGTCGTTTGTTGCAGCCCTAATAGCAATGCTGTATTAGCAACACATTAGCTTCATACAGCTAGTCAACTATGACGAGCTTGGTTAGCAGCAAACTGATCAAAACAAAGAACTTCCTGTACATTACACATCCATAATCCCAAAACAGATATCATTTAAAAAATACCTACAGTTTATGGTCAAGCAATATTTATTTATGTGACAAATTGTGACAAAATGGCTGAAATGTAAACATTGTACGATCACTTCCTTGTTGCAGAATTAATAATAGAGTTCAAAATCTGTTCTGATTTATTTTTACACTGAATACTGTTTTGTTACATATAGGAAAGGTTGACTGGATGAGCAGTGACTAAACATAAACTCCACCAAAATAAGTAAGAACAGTGAGGCCTTTACACAAGGCTTTGCTTATGAGTTTCCATTAGAAGATGACTCAGTAACAACCTGGCAAAAATTAGACAAACAGGGATCCTAGCTGTATACTATAGACATAATGATTTTTTACAGTTCTACAGTTTTTGTTTGCCGAACGTGAACTTTATTGAATTTAACGGTTCTAGGGGGTCCCAGGGGGGGCCAGTGCCCCCCTAACACTGACTTTGGACCCCCCTGTGGCCCCCCTAATAATGAAAGAGAAAAAAAAAGTTTATGATTAAACGATTTATTGGCCAACGGAATAGGCGGAAGTAACAATATTTGTCATTCTAGTCGGACCCATTAGAGCAGGGGTCTCCAACACGTCGATCACGAGCTACCGGTATCTCGCAAGCCCTCAATAGCCCCCACTTTACAAATATGTTTGTTTGTTTTTTAACGCAAGCCGTCATCGCCACGGAGGAGCACGCAGCCTCTGTGAGCGAGCGAGACACACACACACACAGAGAGAGAGAGAGAGAGAGAGAGAGAGGAGAGAGAGAGAGAGAGAGGAGAGAGAGAGAGAGAGAGAGAGGAGAGAGAGAGAGAGAGAGCGAGAGAGAGAGAGAAGAGAGAGAGAGAGTAGCGAGAGAGAGAGAGAGAGATAGAGAGAGAGAGAGAGAGGATAGAGAGAGAGAGAGAGAGCACACCTTTATCTATTTAATGTGTTGTAAAAAATAAAGAAATCATTCCAATGTGTACTATAGGACAGTAAAAAAAACAGTTTGAAAGGGGAGTGATTAGTGAAATATGCATAAATAAAAAGAATGAATACTAACTATACAGTATGTAACATAAGATAAGAATAAACTAGTTTAAATGATTTGTTATTGGTTGTGATCATATTCTAAAGATTTGTTGATTATTGAAAAGTATACAGCTCTCTTTCATATGAGTGTTGAGAGCTGTATCCATACATTCATTTTGTGCTCAAAGTGCACCAGATTGATGCATTTAACATTTCAAAAAAAATCTTCCCGAGGCTGCATGCCCCCGGACCCTCCTAGAGAAGGTTAGGTCCACCCCCGAATAAAGCAGGTTCAAATAATTAAATTGCATACATTTTCTTTTAGTAAACACTGAAAACGGGTCCCACATACCCAAACAGTACACAAATGTAAGCGTATAATAATGTGTAATGAAACAAATACCAATAACTGTATTGCATTGTTTTCTAAGTCCTGCATTTATTGTGCCCCCCTCAGAAAATAACTGGCCCCAGCCTTGCCCCCCCAGTCAAATTGGTCTAGAACCGCCACTGCTTAACATTTCTGTCAATAGAAAGATTAAGGGTAATTTTATTGTTTTTTCTGTTTGAGACGGGAAACCCTGCCCATCTCTGTTTTCACTGGAACTTTTTCCAAGTTTTTTGTTTTGTTTTGATGATGCCAACTCTTGAAGGGTTTCTGACACTTGTGCTGGTCATGTAATATATATCTACAAAGAGTTATCTTTTGATCATGTACATCTTAATGTGACGAATATAAGAATGTATGGCCGTTTCCTGATTTACGTAAGCTGCCCTGGCAAACATACAAAAAAAGAGTGTACATATTGAGAACTACTAAATTGTATCGGCTTTATCTACTAAACTCATAACAACCAGTGTAATAAAGCACTCACTCTTTTAGACTTACTATTTTCTGTTCAAAAGTGCAGTACAAATATTATATGGTTGAATAATAACTGCCTTATTTAAACTTAGACAGGCCAGTTACCACAGAGAATATATATATATATATATATATATTTATTTTCAAGACCTTTCAAAAAGTAAAAATAAAGTAGTGTGTGTTTGTATATTAGTGGTAAATGCTTGGTAACAAACTGTAAGATGCTGAAATTAAGACTTGTTTTACATGTTTCTTTTAAGTTTGAGCACTTACTTGAGTCCAAAAAACTGGGTTATAAATCTCGCAGGTACAAGAGAGAGATGCCATGCATGCATTTCTTCAGGCCCACCACCATACCTTTCCACAGGCCTAAGTGTAATGTGTGGTCAGTTTTTCCACTCCGGCCTAATTAAAAGCGAAGGAATATATGTCCTGTGCTCACAAAGGGCTGTGGCAACCAAATACATCAGCAAGATCAACACTTATTTCAACAACCAACAGCCATGTCATTATTTACAGAGAACGATATATTACAATGAAGAAACGCTATACTATCAAAACAAAATAGAAATTCAGGATGGATTAAACAAGAGGCATGGAAATTGATGATCTTCTTTTAATTGTGTATAATACTATTGATACTGTTGTATTTTTCAATAATCCTTCATGGGTGAGTTAAAGATCTTGAATCATTGCATTAAAAACACTCACATGATATGTCATTTTATGTGAATATAACAAATGTCTGAACCAACACTTAAACATATCCCTACACACACAGCTGCAACATCTAAATGTTAACCAGGGGTAAAAATGTGCAAAAAGCATCCTGTATGTGTATACACCCAGCAGTATAATATGTTTTATTGCAGTCAAGAGGTCCATTTCTGAGGCAACAGGGGATGCTGTATGTGGTGTCACTTGTGGTAATTATTTGATGTGCTCTTCTGGAGCAGTGGTCGAGCTACTTGTATAATAAGTCTATTCACACAATAATTGCTGCATGCACCTTAGGTAAACTAGTCAAGAAGTATCAAAAACAATCGGGTGGTCGCAGTTAATCCCTGCCTCACCATGAGCAATTTGGAACAAAGGTGCTCAGTGAGAGTTTCAGTCCTATCTGCCAGAGAGCCCATCAGACCTGGAAACTGCACTGCTTTCTCTAGCCGAAAGAGCAATGAAAAGTGTGATGGCGCCTGGGAGGTTGGGCCTGACCCAGTTTACCTATGCTTATCTCATGTTACCCTTTCAACAAGTTTCATAAAAAGAGTTGTTTTGTAACCCAGCTGACAAACAGACAAAACAAGCTGAACAATTCCTTGGTGAGGTAAATAGGGTTTTGGAGAAAAATATGTGTTTCGGGATTATTGTTTTAGAATAATAATTATGACTTTGACACCTGAGGAGAATAGGAAGCCTAAGTCTGTCTTTTTTAAAAGACTAAAAGACACTGAATATGGATTATGTGAAAAACATGAATCATATTGGGAGTGCGATTCCTGTGCTTCCCTGTAACACTCTTGGAAAGAGTGGTCAAATCATATCTGAGCCCCGCTGTGAAGTGAGCAGTATCCCATACTCATGATGAATGAGGCTCCTAGCAGGATGGTGGCAAGTAGGACAGCTCCAATGTTATCGCACAGTGCCTTGAAGCACTACTCTTCTGAGGGCCCACTCACCTTGGAGGGCCCAACACATTAAGGCCTTCATCAATCACACCAGGCCAGTTTCCACAGGCACTACCATGGACAGCTTGACACAGCATTAGATAAGTGGTCCCAAAATATAAATGGCAACTTTATCTTCTGACCAGGATCCTCTTATGTAATAGTGTTAGTATCACTGTCACGTAGATAAGCAAGAAACTTGGAAAACATATTTAAAGGCATAATTGCTGCAAGGGAACATTTACCATTATTTGTATTATCTAGAAAAGTTGGTGTTAATGCAAAATAAACACCTTTTGTTATGATAATATGGAGGTTAGCAGGAATCGTTACTCAAACAAGAATTCTCATAATTTCTCAAATTGGAGAAATTTGGATTTTATACAAGAAACACCTTTAAACCTTTACAACCCTACTTGTCTGTGCCATAATTAGTCCTTGGGGACTCCCTATGCCATTTCATAGAGTCATATTATCCCTGCCGTTGCCGGACGTTTTCAAAGCATGAGCAATCAATGCAGAGTTAATGAACCCAGTCCTGGGGCTCCTGTAGCCCACTCGAGACACACGTTGAGAGGCCCCTATACCTGAGAGATCTATTTAAGGGTGAGATATGCCCAGCGGAAAAGCCTATTGGTAGCCAGGCCACAGTTTATAGGGGTCAGAACAATTGGGAGAAAAGCACACCCAATCTTTCAGGGGTCCACATGCGCAGTAACACTGTCAACACACAAGGGAGAGCAGGACCCCTGAGGGCCGGTCATGGGGTAGAGCCCATGCCAGAACCTCTCACCTTCTCTCGTAAATCCTTACAATCTGAACTCCTGCTGAATGTTGTGGGAAGGTCAGGTGTTTGGTGCTCTCTCTGGAGAGGCCAGAGTTGTCCTGTGCAAGCCTATTACTGCAGCAAGACTCTTCAAACTGTTGACCTTTTCAACTGCATGCTACTGGTTTCATTTGATACTTTAAACAATGAAGATTGCTCCTAAAGGGCAGTTTCAGTATATGCTTAAGTTGAAAACTGAACCTGACTACAAATAGGCCAATTTAAGAAAAGAAACACTGATAGAAGCTGCTGACAAACTTTGTTAAAAAATGTGTTAAGGTTACCATGGGTTAAAATCTTATGTGGACTGCCCATGTGTGCAACCATCCACCAAATGGCCAACGTTGTCCAATGAGGCTTCCAGCACAGTGTGGTTGATTGTGGCAGACTGTTATGTACTGTGAGCAAGGTGTGCTGTGGTATCTGGCCTCTGTTTTGTCTAAGAGGTGGAGCGTGCCTGTCTGCTGGTCCGGCTCTCAGGCTGTGGGAGAAAAGGAGGGTAAGCAGCTATTTGGATTGGCATAGACGGGACATGTGTACTGCACTACAGTTTGCTGGATAGGTGGATGTGGGCTCTGGAAGTTGGCATTGTGCATACATACTCATTACACACACAGGCTACACCACACAGAGACAGACACACACACTCACACACTCAACGCCTCTGGTGGATCCATTCCCAGAATATTTTGGAACTAAACCAGCTGCATGTACTGTATAGTGTGCATGCAGGCTGGCCGTTTGGTTTGGCATTGCCAATTGACTGGAAACATGTCATGTGACTTCTGGAAAAAGTGGTTCCCACCAGACTTATGTCTACATGCCAAACTGAGGCATGGGCGATAGAATGTAACACAGTCTGAGATTATTACAAGTTCCCAAACAAGGTAAGTAATTTAAGAAACCTGACACAAGGTGGATATTTTAATCTGTACTTTTAGCAGAGCTATCAGAGTATTCATCTCTTTGGTCATTAGATTTATAGTTGCCCTTTTATTCAAGTTTTACCTTTAAACAAAAATATTTACAATATTCATATTGTACACGCTTTTAGACCTGCAGCTTGTGTGAGTTACAATAGAGAAGACTTTCTGAGAAACATGGTGCAGCAGGCCAATAGCTCTTAGGTGACCCAGCAAGGTGGCAGTTCACCTGAGCTGATAAACAGGTCCACAGGAACACAAGTATATTGCCTTTAGAGGGATTTTAACCAGCAGACATGCAGGGGCCTACACTGACACTGACAGCTTTATAGAAGCACGACACTGGCAGGACTGAAGCAGTAAAAACACTAAGACAACATACACCTTAGGAAATAATGATTCCACCAGCAAGTACGGTACGTTTGCTTGTGTGTGTCAGTGTATGCACAGTGCAGTGTGTGAGAGACACAATTTGGCATACAAATACACAAATGTCCATGTCTACATGCTTGTGTTAATGCAAATTTCCAACCACCTGGCGTCGAGAAAGCAACTTCTCTGTTCACCCAGGGTCAAGTGAGCGAATAATTATAGGAGGTGGCCTTCTCCGGGGTCTGTTTATAGCTCTAGTAAGGTAGAGTGTCAGTGGCAAAAAAACGTCATGCTAACTTCATAAATACAATACCACTTTGCTATTCTGAAGTGAGCTAAGAGCAGGGCAAACCTATAAGTGACTCCCATGCTTTCACAGAAGCACACACACTTATAAAGCCAAAGCCCTACCATCAACATCTAAACTAATGATCATAAACAGAGGGAGGCAAGTACATGCAAGCACACAAATACAAACAAGGTGATGAATAAAGAGTCACCGGCACGTTTGCACTGACACCTCCTGGGTGACACACTGTTCGGTAGCCAGCGCTGCACTGTTAGCAAGCTACGGTACTGAGGACAAAGACAGCCTTCATGTGGTGTTCACTCAGCCCTGGAGACTACTTCTGGTTTTGTGTGTCTGGAAATGAGAATGTGAGGTGGCAGTAAGACCACATCGACCCAAAATCAGGCACAGGAGTTATTTACACACTTGATTTTTACTGGAGTTACGCTGTCTTTCTTTCCCACTGCTGCTCCAGTATAGGCATACTTTACATTTCTATCATTTCAATTTAGGATAGGATAATTGGAAAGGAGCAAAGGTACATTGTGATTTCTCCAACAAGCAAACACTGATTTCCCTCAGTGGGACATGGTTTTAGTTTTCAATAATTTCTATAATGACAAAGACAAGGCCATCACCGAGGTAACTCCCAATTTCAACAAGTAACGGGGTTCAATTTCTGATACACAAGACCGCTTTCCATCTTCAACACCACTGAGGAGGAAATATTAGTTCCTTAATAAAAACATAATTTTGTCTGGAGGCTGAGCCTTGAGGCCCTACGAAAACAGATGTTGTCTTGTCATGTTAGCAATACCACGCGTGAGGACAGGATCTATTTCTCCCTCTCCGTCCGCCGTCTCTCCCTTCAGTTTGTCTTGAAAATGGAGCCGCATTCCACACACACTGTCACCTAAATTTGCCAGCTTGATTTGAGGCCTGCTCTTGAGATGACAATATTAATTAAGGGCTAATTAAAGTTATGCAAACAAAAGCTCATATTCATATTTTCTCTACAAAGGTAACCATATTAAATCAGATGAAGGGAAGGGCTGGCCTCATGGGCAGACAGGAGTTGTAAGCTGTGCGTAATTAAATAACGTGACACCTCTTGGCCTGCTAGCTCACCGTAGGAAACCCTCCACAACATGAGACGCATTCCACCACATACGTTTGTGTGTCTTGGAGTCAGTCAGCCCTCATTGTTAAAGCGTGACCAGGCCACCAGAGTAGGGGAGGAATAATACAAACGTCTAAACAACGTGACTAAACGTGACTAAACGTGACTGACAAGAGATATTCTCCTGCTCAGGGTGTTTGGCTCATATGGGCAAACATGTCATTTTCAATTTAATGGGATCGTCTGTGTATTGTATTGACAGATACTGGCTTTAAACTTCCACATGAATTTATAGTAAAGAAAAATGTTTCGACTCATTGTCTGATTGAGTATTTTCTGGACCTGTCTGACAACAGAGCAGTAATGAGAAGACTGCTATTGATGTAATGCTGTTTTTCATTGCTCAACTGCATTTAATAATGCAAGATCCCAGGGCTGGGTACCTCAGACTAAACAGACAGTCATCTGTTGTTTCTACAGTGGGCAATGACTCAATACCAAAGGCTAAAACCAAATTTAATAAAGTATGTTCATGTTTGTGAAGAAAGACAATGCAATGCGTTGGTCTAAAACAAGAAATTGAAAATAGCTTAAGATGCTTTGACAGATCTTTTGTCTTTGAGACACAGAGGTACAGAATTACATCGACTTGACCAAAGGGGTTTCCTTTTGCAGCTATCTTTGCAGGTCTCTCTTTGAAGTGATTCCCCACGAGTAGGTTGAGACCCGTCAAAGCTCTTCCTCTTCTCTTTTCCTATTTCTTTGATGTGAGTCCAGCTGAGACATCTCTCTTTCTTCCTCCGGAAGTGATAGGGGAGGGAGGGGGTGGAAGCTGCTCTCCTGACTGCAGCAGAGACAGGCTCCATGGTGTTGAAATGCTGCCTGAGCTAGTGCAGGGTTCAACTCTGGAAACACCAAATGTACTAAATAAAGAGAAGTTGCAGGCTCTGCTGTCCACCCACACACATCAGTACAGGCTGCACCAATGACAGGCATAGGAACAATTTAGAGTGATAAGGCACCCGATGTCCCCACTGGCTTCCTGAATAAGGCATTTATTATGTCAGTATTAACAACCCCAGAGTACTGTTCAGATTGCTTATACATTTAATTAAAATCAAGGTGTTCAGATGTTCTTTGTAAAAAAGTCCCTGTCCAAAGTAAATAAAAATGGATTTTATAAGTAAAATACAGTACAGTGTTTACTGTTTATGCACTCTCTAGTGCCCATTGGCAGGATATTGCAAGGTGTAGAAGTTTAACCCAAGTCTGTTGCTGACAGGTTAGGCATAAATGAACACACTAAATAAATGGACCTTTTTCTGTCCATCGTCCTCAGTGTTTCATCAGGTCCACAGTTCATGTTATGCTTAATTAGTATATGACAACAAAATCAAAACATAAGCAGTGTCAGGTTCCTGCTGCCCAAAATGTTTGTTTCTAAAACAAACTGCTGCTGGGAAAGTAAGGTTGTTGAAACGGTGGTGAATGTAACGGGTGTGACGGTGGCAGTATTATGGTGGGTGGTGTTTGGCAGTCATGCAGCCCTGTGGGTTCTGAGGTCCCCTATGTTTATGCTTTTTGTCAGACACTGTGTTGGCCCCTGGGCCAGGCCCCTTGGGGACCCCTCCTGCTCTCGCTCCTGTCTGCCGTGACTGCTCCATAATAAATAAGCAGCTGTAGGCCTAGACCTGTGCTCTGCATATTCTCACACAACCTACTGTAAATGAGAGGGGAAGTTGCTCCAGCCTGGCACTTCACACACTTGCAGCCTGCCACACTTAACTGTGTTACACAATGTTGCATTAAGACAGCATTAGCCTTGCTATGTGAATCATATACTGGACATACTAGCTTCCCCTCCTGAAATGGATTGCAATTCCATATTGCCTATCCTCATCTTCGTGTTTTCACTCATTTTAATAGATGACAAGACACTTTTAAAATTCTAGTTAACATCCGTGTAATAATTTCTGCCTGTACATTGATATTACCAATGGAGACCTGCAGAAAACAGCTGCTCACAATTTTCAATAAAACTCAGATAACTAATTTAAAATGATCACTATTTAATCATCTACTGAAATAAGCAGGCAACTGTGATTCACAAATAAGCTCTAATGGAATATGTTGGGTAGGATTACATAAATGTTGACTTTAACAGACAGCACATGTGGGGTCAGAAACCAGGAACCAAAAGTATCTGCAGTGGAATTTCATTTAGAAGCTTCTAAATAGTTATTACTTATAACGGAAAAAAATTATATTGTATTCAGGGAAAGTTCCTGTGATTGAAAAGGGCAAATGTGAAGAGCACTAAATAAAGCAAAAATATAGACGGACATAAAACCTCTAACCGAGGAATAACAGCATGAAAGAGCACTGCCTTCTGGACCCATTCACACATCACTGCAACATATATTGTGGTTTCAACACTTTTCTCAAGATCATTAAGCTGCAGAAATCTCCATAGTCGAAAAGCATATTTTTGACGCCATGGGTATACTTGCACAATCTTCAGAGGGAGGCTCCCCATGACCCTATCAGAGCAAGCTAGCCGGAGGGTACTTCCACGCTCCAGAGGAGTATCCAAACCTTTAGATCGGCATAGGAGCCTCAGTCACAGCACTGAGTCTGGCCTTTTCTGACAGATATAAACACAGATATAAGTCGGCTCCTCACAGTCAGGGGTTCATTTTCAGGGAAGGCCCACAGTTAGCTGAAACCACAAAGCGGTCATATAATGCATATAGAGCGTAAAAGCCAGTCAAATGGGCCCTGCAAGCACCTTGGGTACGATTCCCTTTCAGCTGAAGCCTAGACAACTCTGGAAATTAGGATAGCTGTGGGGCTAACCTGGGCTTATAAGAGGCCCTGACGACAGACCTTACATTTTTCTCTGATATATTACATATATCAAAGCTATGCAATTATCACTATATTCTAATTTATTTCATCACGGTTAAGGTTGATTTTAATACTGAGTTTAAGTTGCCTGATAAATGAAAGGAACAATTGTTAAATCTTTCAAGAATATTTCTGTCCCTGTGTGAACTGGAATAAACATAATTCTTGCATTCCAACTCTTCACAGAACACCCCACTAAGATGAAGTTGGCAGAAATGTTTTTCTAGTACGGAGGTAAAAATTGCTCAAGTCCTTAGTCTCAAGAAAGACAGATTTAAAAGACCTTCCAAAATGTGCCCACTCACAGCCACATACGCACTTTCTCTGGCATGCAGTGTGAATTTGAAATGCAAAGCAAACTTTGGACTTTTTGAGCATCATTAAAACGTTGCCACTTGTTATTGCATGAACCAAATGCCTCCAGCTGCCTCGGTTATTACATAACATCTGATTCTCTCTGCTCCTCCATGAGACCCTGGTATTTTAGACGTTTTCATGGTAAATGAGAACAGAATTTCACTGCAAACATTCATTCTGACAATAAGCCTGTATCTCCAAGTGTTTCTGTCTGCAAACCTGACCTGACAGTGCAGACATATTATCGTGCCAGATGTCTTAGAGTTAGCCCACGCAGCCTGCACTGGGGCTCAGGGGACAGACCAGACATGGTTGTGTGATGATGGCCAGGAGGAAGAACCCTATGGGGCTCTGAACCCCTTCTTCCTTCCAAGAACATCTTTAAAGATAGCTTTTTAAAGAGAGCTAAGGAGTGGTGCTTTTTCAGGAAAATATTAAATCAAAATTTAAAAAACATCCTCCTGACAAGCTGATATCTGTCAGAATAGCTGGTTGGCTTGCAATAGGAAATAACTTTAAAGTGACCTTTGCCACTGTTGTTCATCATATCCTGCATTAATCCTTTGTGAATCCCAAATGATGATTATTTCCACTTAAACTCAGTATGTGGACTTTGCAACTCAACATCTGGTGCTTAATCAGCTGGGAGATGCATGCTTGCATATGGTGTATGTGTGTTTCCGTGTGTGTGTGTGTGTGTGTGTGTGTGTGTGTGTGTGTGTGTGTGTGTGTGTGTGTATTCTTGCAGCCTGTGAGTATTTACATGTGTACACTGGAGGAAGCAGGGCCTCCAGGAATTTGATACACCATCCCTCTCAGGAAGAGAGTCCAGGTCGCACAGCAGATAACACTTCACTGGATGTTTGGTTAAAGCCACATGCATTATGCATGCCCTCTCACTGTAAAAGTACACATGTGTCAAAAGGCTCCCATCATCATCACTTCACTCGACAGATCCGCTTCCATGGTAAAGGAGTCCCTCAAGGAGACCCGGGCTCAATATTGGAGGGGAAATCAGTCATGACACTAATGAGGCCCAAAAAGAGTGCTCTGAGATCCAGTCAAATTCTCCTTATCCCTAATATTCTGCTGGGAGGTTATTTCAGATTGATTCAATCTGTCAAACAAACTAGTCAGGTTTGTTCATAGACTGTGTTGTACTGGAAACACACGGTATATTGTCAAGACAACAATCATGTGCTGAATTCTTTCTATTGCATGCTGTAACTTCTTATAAGGCCAATGACAGAGACAGAGCTTGATATCTTCTCTTCCATCGGCTCAGTTCCTCCTGGGGTCAGCGGTTGCTTATACATTCCCTGCTTATGTCTTATCTTATTTTTAGTAAACACAAGCTCCTTCGCATCAACTCAACTCAATTTACAAGATTGTATCAAATGCACAATCCTTGCCACTGCACTTCCTTCATGTAGCTTTCCAGAGTGAATCCAGCAGTTGAGCTGGGAATCACCTCGCCATGCAGGCAGTCGCCTTTGACCTGTAAATAGCAGGAAGACGAGGAAGAAGCCGATGTTTGACCCTCAGGGGGCCATTCCCAGACAGAGAATCTAGAGCACTGAAGGAACATGTGTGGTTTTGATATCCGCTATGCTGCAGAACAGGAAACAGAGGTGAATGACATGGGAAATCATCTGTTGATCATCTGGGATATTAGGCCAGAAAAGACTCCACCTGTACCCTATAGAAAACTGTCCCATAACAGTTTTACAAAATCAAAAAATATATTAAAAAAGCTTGTTGAAATATGTTTTTTACTACAGAAGACTTCAACAAAGAGTTACAACAACCTTAACCTACCGTGACTTTGTGACTGTGGCATATGTATGATCTCTCACCATCAGAATTAAACCATTAAAAAGGATGAAGAAAGAGGCTATTAACATTTGGGAACATTAAAACATGTTTAATTAAATTTGCCCAACATTCTGTATTTGTGCTACTGGAAAAAAATCCGGTTTGTTGCAGCATGAAAAAATGATGGATGTACTGCAAATCCTTTGAATATTCAGATTGTTATATGCTAGCTGTGAAGCCATGCCTTGGTGTGAGGTTGCTTCTATTTTAGTAGCAGGCGGGAAAGCTGGTGGGCTACAGCAGACACTGTGGCGCTGCAAGTCCCAAGCAATGTTAGCCTGGCTGTGCTCCTCCAGGGGTTTTACACCTGAATGTGAGAGGGCCTGAGGATGTCAGAACCTTGTAAGCCAGAAGACCCCCTACAGCGCCTGTCCCAGCTTCAACTGTGTCTTCCAAGTGAACGCCTGTCAAAACAAGGATTTATTTTGGTGAAGGGGCTTTAAGCGAGTCATGGCTCTGACAGTGATAAATGGCCTTGTACATCGAATACGAATTTGTGGCCACAAAAATTACAAACCAAGATAACTTTATTTGTACAACGACTAAAGGTTGAGCTGACGAAAAATTCTAATTCAGCACCTGAATTGGCACATAAATGTTCTGTATGAAAGATCTCCTGTGGGGAATGAAACGGTAACAGTGTGGCTTTCTGGTATAGAATAACCTGTTTCAGTTTCTTCAAGAGTGATTAGCCTTCTCTATCATAACATACGCTTATCTGTCACTCGCAAAACAATGTAACATGATCTGTTGGCCCTATGGGTTGCAAACAGCAACTTTATTGATTTTTTGGGGGGTGGTTAATATTGCCACATTAAAGCAGCACGTTGTATCTGATTCCAACGAGTCCAGTCATGTGCGCTAAAGTAAACAGATTGAATGAGGGGGGTATGGTATGGTTTGCAGGGGGTGGGGTCATGTTGTAGGTTGTGACACATGCAGATCTTGTCAGCATCAGGAGAAGCATGTTGGGTGGATGACAAGGCAGAGGTGGTCAGGAAAATCTGATCTCTTTCCTCAGGGAGGACCGGTGTACTGTAGCTTCCTGTTTAGGGGGACAAAGTCACGGTGTACCTCTAGACGTTGTATCACCTCTACCATCCCACGTCAAGCCATATCACCTCCCACTCTACCCCATCCATCCCCACCTCCACGCAAGCTTTGATTTCCAGCCAAAGCAAACAGCAAACTGCTGGCAGCCGCAGTCCCCGTTCCCATGGCGACAGCGCACAAGGGCACAGCGTTGGCCTTGATGATTTGGATCTGTAGGGATGGACAAAGAGGCCAATTCAGAGCCAGCCGAGAGATTTGGATGCAGGCAGAGCGTTCTGGTGGACACTTGGCCTGAATACACAAGAAAAAAAACTCGGCAGCGTGCAAGACTTATCGCATCCAATCGACCAAGTGATATTAACACATCCCGTCACCTGAAGACCTGCTGAACAAAGATGGTGCTTGTCAGGGTTGGATGGGACCAGTAATAAAGGTGTAATGGGGAAGGATATAACTTCAGCAAGTGTAATTAACTGTGTACTGTTGCAAGAGTCATGCTGTGTCCCAATATTTCAAAAATATAGAGGGGCTCACATAGTAAAGGGGGTCAGGAATCGTACAAACTTTGATTGACTTTCAATTTATAGAGGTCTGTACGATAAAACTAATATATTATGAAGTTGCACATTCTAGCATTTTTGGAAGGTTATGTATTGATTGACATTGACATAAATGTGCACATAAGAGGTCTCTAAATCTACAATTTCTTCAGGTTGATACAAGATTTGAGAAGAAATATTAGTTTACAGATTTGGACAAAATGATTTACCTGTAAGAATTACTGGCATGAAGGCTTGGTCTAATCCGACATGATCAACACACCAGCAATTACAGAAGGACTGATATAATGATTATTTGAGTTATATTTAATGGTGATCAGGAAAATGATAATAGCTGAAATATAATATAAATCTTCCTGAGACAACTAAAGTTTCCATGAAACATCACTCAGATCTTATTTAAATTCCTTAATACCTGTTAGTTTAAGTCTGAAGTTAGACTGTGGAAAATAATGTATTACTTGAATGTCAGTTTTAGAATCCAAGCTGCCACATTAGAAACTAGCATACTGCATGGGTGAAATTCTTTTTTTGCAATTATGCACAACTCCGAGCTCTTTCTATTAATGCCTGGGGGAAAGGGGATGTGATCTGTACCTTAGACAATTTGTGCCAAATAAAACCTGAATAAATCAAAGCCATATTTCAGCGTTGCCTCATTTACAGATGTAAATCTGGGGCTCAGAAAGGCTCTGTGGCCTCGCCCTGGGACTGAAGGTAGAGTGTTATTGTTGATTAAAATGGATTATGGGTGAGATTACAGTCCGTCTCCTCCCAAAGTCCGCTCTAAACTAGCCCAGCGCCAGAAGGCCAGGTCACTCTGAAGAAATAGACTTGGTGAGAGAGGTTCTTTCAAAGAGACCCTACAGTGTGTCTGACTGAGTGTGGTTTCAGTGTCACAGTGGCTTTCTCTTTTTTATTTAACCACTGAGGGAGAGGGGTTGATTGAGAGAGAAGGAGAGAAGAGAGAGGGTGTGTGTGAGGACGAAAGGTGGAGTGATATATGACACCCAGACAGGGAGTGACCATCATCAACATGTGCCTGTGAGCGACTAGTCCTGTCTGTTGGTGGGCAGCCAGTTTGTGGACTGAGGCTGTGGTGACAAGACAGCTTTGACACTGATGGAGGCGCTCTATCAGTGTATACAAATGCTTAAAAACTCCCATGATATTCATTTATGAATGAAATGTACGTGTTACAAGACTAGAGTGGTACTTTCGGCATATTGGTTTAGTGAGTTGCAAGCTCAGGTAAAAACAAGCAACAAAGTTACTATAGTTAATTCTGTTGAGCCAGAATCTTTTATCACAAAGCATCTTTATTCAACGCTGCACACTGAAAATACAGTTTTTGCGATGGGTAAATGTAAAGTTGCAAGTATTAATTCCAATCCTAAACTTATTTACAGCTTTTAGTATTCAGATGCTGTCCTGACAGTCTAACAGTAGCCTTTGGTTCACTGCTAACAGCTCCACCCTGAGAGGGAGATTAAAGGTTTTGTAGTACAAACAAACTGACCTGAATAGTTGAGTAAACAGGACTGTTTTTAACACACAACTTTCTCTTAGTGTTAAGATAATTCTCCATAATGGTGCAACTCTGACTTCAACAAAGTTTAAGATTAAATACCCCCTTTCTTTTATTCATTATCCTGAATGGGTCCTCCCTCGCACGACTGCAGCGGGTGCAAAATGCCGCAGCAAGGCTCTTAACTGGCACACGGAAGTATGACCACATTTCCCCTGTTTTAGCTTCTCTCCACTGGCTGCCAATTTATTTTAGGATCCATTTTTAAATTATTTTATTTACTTTTAAATCCCTATATGGCATGACCCCACCATACCTTGCTGAGCTGCTACAGCATTACACGGCAAACCACCCTCTCAGGTCAGCAGACCAACTGCTCTTGAATGTGCCTAAAACCAGGTCAAAGCTCAGAGGGGACCGTTGCTTCTCTGTAGCGGCTCCCAACCTGTGGAACGCTCTGCCCCTGGAGATCAGACAGGCCTCCACACTGCCTGCTTTTAAATCGCTTCTTAAAACCCACCTCTTCTCCTTAGCGTTTTAACATTTGGCGTTTCAACATCTTTCAGAGTGTTGCTTTTTTGCATTTAAATTGTTTTTACTTGTAGGCCTACTTGTTTTATGGTGTGTGAGCTAAGCTGTGTTACTTTTTTGTATGCTTTGTTTTATCTATTTGCCTGTACAGCACTTTGGTCTGGAGGGTTAAAGTGCTTTATAAATAAAGTTGTATTGTAAAGTTGTATCAAAGCTAAAACCTTCTTACCTAAACTACATGAAGGATTTAATGTTCATTTTGTACACTCTGTTACATTTATGTATGTACTTACAATTGTCATACTGTTTATGCCTGGTTATATATTTAACACTATTTCACTGTATTTTAATGTGTGTAATGACAATGAAGTTTAGTCTAATATTTCTCACAGTTCACACAGATGAGACTTAATAAAAAATGCTGCTAGATGTTACAGTTAAGATAAATATTCAACTAAATGATAATACCTGCGGCTATCACACACACTAACAATGTTTGTACTGATGCTTTATTGCTTGACGGTAAAAGCTATAGTAATATTGCAGTGTTTAGTTCTAATGTCACACTTATTCAAATGTGTTTCCTCCTCCCAACTTTGCTTTCTGAGTCTTCTGTGACTGTGTATATTTTAAAAGGTAGCGACATTTATGCTCCAATCAAGATAACAAGCAAGTTCATAAAAAGACACACTGCAATTGCCATGATTACTCTGGTTTAGCTAGAACAATCTTGAGGAGAAGGCTTAAGTGTGTGTAACAACCAGGGTGGATTTGTTGTCATAGGGCAATATTTATTTCTACATTTAATTAAGGAAAATGATTCCCATCTGTTAAAAGGTTATTGTTGTGCCCATTATAAACGGTTTCAGCAGAACAGTTGATTAATTGAGCATGTCTCCAGTGCGGCACTCGAGCTGTAGCTGACCCACCAATTATCATAATCCAGGCTGTTTATTTTTTCTCCGCTGCCAGTCATGACGCGCCTACTCAGACGGTGGTTTTACTCTGCGAGGCCTGGTGACAGGAGATGCTCAGAGGCCAGTGAGACAGAGGGAGAGGCAGGACAGCGTCTGTTCAGTCTGTCAGTCATTTAAAATGTGTACCGACGGAAAGTTGATCTGTCTAGGTTGGCTGAGAAAGCTATAGACTACTGACAGAGATGAAGAAAACACTGCCACATTCAGATCACATTGAACTCATTTACTTTATAAACTTTATGCTTCTTATTTTTAGATTAATTTTGTGGCATTTAAAATCCAGAGGCCACAGTGAGTGCCACATATTAGTACTGTAGTAGTATTCATATTTAAGTACAAAGTATTAATTAATTAGCGATAGAGGAAAATCTGAGCATTTGTTGGAAAATTGTTGTAATTGTTCAATTGGCTAAAAGAGTAATATATACACTTTTATTGCCCAGGAATCAAAGAGTAAGGCTTTGACAAGGCTTTTATGTCATTTTGAAACCATAGATGACACATTTTCTGTGTCCTCGTCCAACTAAGTGAGCTTAGTCACATTTGGTGACCAACATTGATGCGGCGTGTCAACAAATGTCTAGTGCATTAATCAAGCTTTGCACCGAATTGTTATGTTTTCCAACAAAATGAAGTATTAACTATGTCTATTTTAGTTTTTGGCAAGAGAGAATAAATGTCAGAGTTAATAAGAGGTTATCGGGAAGGAAAAAGTAATTAAACTCCCTCCCCTCAGAATGAGTCCTTTTACAGTACATGCTGGCAGATAATTCCGCCTTTTCCTCGGTCTAGACATGCAGGGCAGGACGGCAGCATGCTGCACAAAAGAGCCATACAGGTCCCTAGAGAACTGTGAAGGCCAATTCAACATTTTAGACTATTCTGACCTGGGTTATAAACGTGAAAGAAACTGGGGAAACTACCTTGTTTACTACTTGCTTGTCAGTATAGGGGACAGAGTGGTAACAAATGCCATAACTTCATTGTAACGGGGTAACAGAAGCCACAAATTACTGACTTCAAGAGTGATATTACAGTGGTGGAGCTCCATCAACACAAATTTGACCTGGTAGTCAGGTAAATGTAGGCTACTGTGAAGGTAGCCAACAGTAGTTTAACAGTGGCCAGTAAGGAAATTCAATTTCCTTTCCCACTCTACATGTTGATAACGGCCTCTTCCAGAAACCTGCTGCCTCCTGACCTTTGCTTCCACCTGTTATAGTCATGGTCTGCCTCATGTCACTCACCTCATAACGTTGACAACACCACTGCGCCGGGCGTTAATTGCTACATTCACTACTTCTGGATAGTAATCCTTGACGCATGGCAGCATGCATGCCCTCCCATTCAACCAGTGGCACAACTAGTATCTCTGTGTTGAAGTTAACGACAGCAGATGTGATCATTTTACCAGCACCTATTTTTTATTGAAAAAAAAAACAGATTTCCAGGTCAACAGAATCAGTAACGGACGCTAGTAAAGTTTTTCTCATGAGGAAACACAATATATTGTTTGTTTCCTTTTAGCTAGGAACGAAGTTGTGGGAACGTGGTGCATTCAAGTGTGAATGCAACCATTGTACCAAATTATTAGAAGGGCCTGTTTAGCCAACACATCCTCACTCCCAGGTCGGCCTATGTTGACGTTATGTCAAGTCCTGTGTCGGCTTTTTCCAACGCAAGGGGGGGGGGCCTTAGCGTCCATTTTCAGCATTCCGGGATGTCCATATGCTTCTATGGACGCTCATGGAAGCACGGCATTCGTTTGTGTCGGCTGCCCTTAAAGGCAATGTGAGCGTCCATTCTCATTGGATAACGGAGAATTGTACACCCGGAAGTAAGTAATCCCCTTACTGTCGATTGAGTTTATAGTGATATCTGCTGTACTCATCGACTAAAAAACACCAGATTATCCTTGTTAATTGCACAACATTGATTGGTTTAAATTGTGTGCAATGCTTTTGTATTTTTCCCCTTCGATTCGGAGAAACAAATATTTTTTCGGAGTGAAGGATGGCAGAAGACACTACACTACCCAGAATCCCCAGCTATCGTTTGGACTACACCATGTGCTCTGTTTGACGTCACGTGATCTTCAAATTTCTCCCTGCAGAAAAAAAAAACATGGCCGAACTTCGTTTTATTCTCGGTGGAAAATGCCTATTTTAAAGTTAGTTTGGCCATTAAAATGCGTTTTAATGTCATTTGATGCGAGAAATATGAGTTGTTATTTCAGATTATGTGTGCAGTGGATGTACATGATCTTTAGTTTGCTAGTTATTACGAAGATTACTTCAGGAAATTGCGTCCATAACGTTTTCATTGTTACCAAGGTGGTTGCTAGGGACGCTGCTATCGATATTATTTCTGTTATGTTGTGTAACTGTTTAATGGTGTTATCTTTATTGCTACCCCCTTCCCCGTCAATGTATAGTGTTGATCCACAGCGCAAACATATTAGTTTAACAAAATCCGCATCTAAAGATACGTTATTTTCCCCTGTGCAATTCCAGTCTCACATCTCAGAGCACATCGTCATTAACAAATACCGGAAACAGACCGAAAACATTTAAAAAAATATAATAATAATACTTTATTCCGAGTGTGCTTGCTTTTCTCTTTGAAAGTCATCACATACCGGCATTGTAATACACGGTTCGGCTGCATTAAATATTACATATCTGCCGTAGTTCTGTATTTATAGAGCCCTGATGAGAAGACTTCTAGACAAACATGAGGAACTGAAAACGTGACGTGGATCATAAATATATCAGCCATTAAACAACATCTTACATTTCTTTTCACACAATACGTCTCCTTGCAGTATCAACACTAATTCGGCTGACTTTTATATTTGATCCAATTGGTAGATAGGCTGTATTTACACCATAAAGGTGCACAGCTGATATAAAGGGACACCTAGTGGTTTAAAGCATGTTATTGAATTTCATTATTTTTATTATTAGATATTAATAGGATCCCTATAAAGTATATTAATTACTCGTTATTCTCTACTAATAGTTAATTAAAGACTGTATATAATGACTATTTTGTACATCCCTTTCAAGATTTCAAGATTTTCTAAGGTTTATTGACATATCATATAGGCCTACACAACTATGGTGTAGTTATGCATTGAATGAAAAACTTGGGTCGCAGGTTCCTCAATAGTGCATTACAAGACATCTATCAATATTTGTGCATACCTCCAGCAATGTTAACTATGTTGAAGCACTTATTTTAACTGATATTATACATAATGTATTATACTCTTATAAGATGTATGTAGATATTTCATCTCCGGCCTTGTCAGGTATTGAACAATCAATAAATAAAGAACACAGAATTGTTGAATATAAAACACAGAATTTGTGTGATTATACTAAATGATTTACAAATAAACACCACTGCATATTTAACTGTTACACATGCCGATGTAACGCAAATGTTCCAACTTGGGATCAATAAAGTATATCTTATCTTAAGATGATCGATGGCTACTGCCATATTTGCAAAATGTGCCTCTGAACCTTGACAAGTGCATGTTTCAGGCTTATCAATTAATGTAATGTAATGTAATCAATTAACAACAGGGGTCACAAACATAAGACCAGCTGTTAAATAAAGCTCTTCTGACCTTAGCTGGCATGTGTGTATATATATTAATGCTGCCCATTATGGGCACAAGCAATTTTCACCCATTTATTAATTATATGTTTTAAATGTGAGTGTTTCCTATCCCCTAAACCTCCAGGGATGTACACAGTTAATACTGGCAACTTCTTATTATGGAAATACGAAACGTATTTTAAAACTACAACTCCCAGTAGAGACGTGCCATAGATAGAGAACATGTTGCGAAACAGAATAGCCAGCATGTGTAGTTCTGGGGACGGGGTGGGGGAGGGGGGGGACGCGGTGGGTCCCGTTCAAATCCAGTTTTGGACAGTCTGCCGATCGAGGCTCGGCGTAACCCTCGGAGCACACTCTCCAATCACAGAGCTTGAGGACTATCACGGGGTTTGTCAAACAGAGCACATGGTGTAGTCCAAACGATAGCTGGGGATTCTGGGTAGTGTAGTGTCTTCTGCTATCCTTTACTCCGAAAAAATATTTGTTTCTCCGAATCGAAGGGGAAAAATACAAAAGCATTGCACACAATTTAAACCAATCAATGTTGTGTAATTAACAAGGATAATCTGGTGTTTTTTAGTCGATGAGTAGTGCAGATATCACTGTAAAATCAATCGACAGTAAGGGGAATACTTACTTCCGGGTGTACAATTCTCCGTTATCCAATGAGAATGGACGCTCACATTGCCTTTAAGGGCAGCCGACACAAACGAATGCCGTGCTTCCATGAGCGTCCATAGAAGCATATGGACATCCCGGAAAGCTGAAAATGGACGCTAGGGCCCCCCCCTTGCGTTGAAAATGGACGCTAAGCCCCCCCCTTGCGTTGGAAAAAGCCGACACAGGACTTGACATAACGTCAACATAGGCCGACCTGGGAGTGAGGATGTGTTGGTTTAGCTTGCAAATACAAAATAAATGATATCAAATAAGGGATGACATTTTGAAATCGTCAACACATGTTTATAAAAAAGAGAAACTTTGCAAACCTGAAATTGCTTGTCTGATATCAAATGGAAACAAAATCGTATTAGTTCAAGGCAAATACATATCCGACTTGTCTTTCTCTGAAAGGTTGGCCTGTTGTGTAAATCGAAGGTTCAGTCATCCGAGGCTGTGACCCCTCATTTTCTCCTTTCACAGAGGAATGTCGGCTCCTGAAAGCATCATTAATTGTCAAGTCACCCAGAGATCCTAAACATAAGCGACCTTAAAGAGTTCCCATGAAATTCCCATAAGCAATGATGAAAAATGTAGTGCATGTTTAAGTCAAACATTTTATATTTCATTATATTTTACCCTCCAAAAACTTTCCTAGCGTTTTCCTAGTAAAATAATATCTGTAAAGTTGTTTTAGGCATATCAGCAGTTTGGTTTTTACAGTATAAGATAAACACAAGCACTTTTCTAAGATATAATGTTACGATTTAAAATATCTGTTGAAGTGCCACATTCAGCAGCTCGTTAAATAACTACACTGTACCCTCTCGGCCAAGAGACTCTATTTTCTTATCATGTACAGTATCAGACTGTGAAAGTGGAGCAATAACATCCTTGAGTTTGCCTCGCCAGGGCAGCAGCAGCCGTCTGCGGAGGAAATTAAAGTGAAATACATCTCCCTGCCTGGCTCTGGCATTTCACACTCCTATAAAGCACTCCTCTGCGATTGTCATCTTTACAGCCTACACATCATTTAAGGAGATTTTCCAAGTGGCCGAATAAATCAATGTTTAAATATTTGAGATCTGCCTAGCAACAACAATCAAATAGAGAAAGCATTGCTGGCAGTAAACATGGCATGGTGTGTGTTCTTCAATCAGCAAGTCACATTAATGCCAGACATTGCTCCATGCCAGAAAGTGAGGAAAATAAGTTTACTATTTAAAACATGGTTAAAATAAAGTTTCATACGCTTCTTAAAGTATCGGATAAGATTAAGTAAAGTTTTTTTAATTAAAATGTTTTCAGTGTTTCTGTCTGAAGCTCAGGTTGGTCATGACTTGCATGCACTCACACTGAAAGGACCTTTTCATCCATGACGGAATGAATCAGATGCATAATTTGAAGAAAGCTGCTGACAGAAAATCAGTTAGGAAAATATTTGGACGTTCATGCGCTCCCCCAAACACATCATATGTTAAAAATACAGAAGTTCTTGCACATGCGTGCGAGATGCAGGAGCCGGGGCGCCTCGCCGCCCTCTGGTCTCACTCCATCCGCCCCACACGCTCTGTAAATATCCCATCATCCCCAGGTGGTGGAGACACTACTCAAGGCCAGGAAACTGCCAGCATGACAGACACATGTCTCACACTGCTACCCCAAATTACAACCCCCCCCCTCCCTTAACCTCCGTCTCCCCTCCCATAAGCAAACTGCGGACCTCATCTTTAGTCATCACACCCCTAAGATGAAATAGACGCATAGGAGGAAATCCTGGTTCATTTCACCCTCACGTATTTTGTATGAAAGAGGGCGATTGTGGGTCATGCTAACACTGAACAACATTTATCTCTGAGTCAGGTCTAAAGTAAAAACCGAAAACAGCCCTTTGAATATCTAGTCCGACATTAAGCTGGGTTACATCATTTGCTATCTTATATCTTAATCATTTTATCTGGGTTATTATCAAAAGGTCTCAACTAAACCTGCAACACACGGTTGCCATGCAAACAAATTGAAATCAAAATTCCTGAAAGTTGTTTAAAGCTTAAATGGGTCATTTCCTGGCAGACAAATTAAAGTAACTCAAAGCATTAATTTCACCGGCCCTGTGTGATAAATAATATAAATCACTATTCTTTCAACCATAACCACAAGGAAAACATCTACAATGTACCAAACAAAACTAAAACACTGTCCGCGCAGCTATTTTCAATATCTGACATATTTGAAAGTATTTAATCTAAAAACGAATTGAAAACTCACTAAAATTATTTTTGAAACATTTAAAATAACATTTAACCTGGAAAGTTATAAAGAGGACATAACATAACATTTTAATTATATTAAATGAATCAACGATTAATAACAAATTAAGGAAATGACTCACGTTTAACAAACAATAACTATGCTTGGGTGTTTTTCTGTTACTGCAAGTTATTACTAATACAAAAAAACATTTTCAGAGTGTTTAGCTATTTCTGTAAAAACAAGGAAGACATATTGTAATTTTATAATCTTGAGTTTTAAAAAGGATATCTTTGTTTTTTACAATAAGATCCTCTGTTTCATTTGTGCTGATAGGGATACAATAAAAGGATTGAAGCTAGAGATAAAAACATTTGCACATTCAGAGGAGAAGTCTGTTTTTTTTACTGATGCAGTGGGACTGTATACAGTAAGGCTGACATGGTCCATAAATGTAAATCAGCATGGCTTTTCTGAGAGAGAAATATATGGTCTGGTTTCAGCAGAGGCCTCTGAGGATTTGCTTCACTCTAGAAGCATCTCTCAAGATGATGCAACAAGTCAGGCAATGTTGGCGGTCTGAGCTCCGCTAAGAAATACAATTATGAAAGAAATATGATTTTAAATAATTGGAAGTGGATCTTTTCTGCTGTTTGCTACTGACTGTAAAGAGCATTTACAGTAAAGAGCTTTCCTACAGAAGCTTATTGGCTCTCATGAGAAAACCCTGAAGCAATGCATCTCACTCATTTTAATGCTTAAAAGACTCAGAGGAAAAGAAGTGTTCACTGTGGACTTGGGACTGAAAGCAATGACCCAGAAACCTGTATGTGTGTGTGTGTGTGTGTGTGTGTGTGTGTGTGTGTGTGTGTGTTGTGTGTGTGTGTGTGTGTGTGTGTGCGTGTGTGTGTGTGTGTGTGTGTGCCCTTGTCCTCTTCTTATGCAAGCTATATATAATGTTGCTACTGTTTATACAAACCACAAAACAATACATTACAAATGTTTGCAAATCTTGAGATAATTCCATACTGTAGGTCATTTAAAGAGCTTGTGGCCTGAGTTGAAATCACTGAAGTATTTGGAATCTAAGATCAGATAGTTATAGTTTGTGACATGGTTGCTAGCAAGGTTTTTAGCTCATGAATGACAGAAAACAGTGTTTAAACACACACATCTGAATCTCTAACCACCTTGTGCAAATGGACTGCAAACATGCAAGATAAACATCACGGAGATACTGAACAAATTCTTTGAACTGTGGATGAAATAGCCAGTCCAGCTATTAACAAAACAGGCTACATTTATGTGCTATTAGGACCATTTATTTTCAAAGAGATGGAAACAACAAGCTGATTAGTTTGACATTGCACCACCCTCATTTCAATCTACAGTGGAGGGCCTGTGTGTGTGAGGCCAAACTGAGAGAAAAATATTCTTGTTTTAGATTGGATAATAACATTGCACATCTGATAAATTCAATCTAACTCATAGCCTATTGGATCCGGTCAATTTAACACTGAAAAATGGTCATTTAGTTTCGACCAACAGATTGGGGGCACTGAAAGGTTTTTCAAAGTAATTTACAGGATGAGTCCAAACATGTTTTCCTTTACGCAGACTATTTTTTGTAGACCTGTTGCTTTATTAAATAAGAAATGACAAGCACGTAATTAAAGTCACTTAAATTACACTTTCATTGCACTTGAATTTAATTGTAAAAGTTATTTATAATATTTTATATTATACTTACATGTTACACAATTTGTAATATATGACCAAAACTGTGTGCGTCTGTTTCCTTGTATGTGTGTATCTCTGTGTGTTGCTGTACTCATAGGAATTCCTGAAGGATAATCCCATAATTGGAGCAGATAGCACAGGAAGTTTATTCAGGTGGGCTTTTTAAACAGGCCTGTCTACCTTCTGTACTGTATGAGAGACAGCCGAGCATAAAAGCCTCGAAATGAGAGATGTTTAGGTGCTTTCCACTGGTACACAACCATCAAATCTGTGGCTCCACACACATTAAGATTCAGGTTTTATCACCGCTTTCTAAAAATATAGATTAATCACGGTATGTCCCTTTCTTTGTATAAACTATTGCTTTCATCAGTTACATTTTTGAATACACAAAAATGACTCTTCAAAGAAATCAAAATCAACATTTGGCTTGTGCTAAATATACAACAAACTCAGGGAAACACTTTTGGACACTCAAATCCAACTCTCTCTGAGTCAGGGCCAGGAAGCAGATGGCCTTTCTTCACTCTCCATGTGGGATCATATACCCTCCATAAGCCCATTAACACCTACCATACAGTAGCAGTAATGCTGTACTGTGCATTAAACCGTGGTTGCACATATTTCATTCGGTGGTCACTGTTGTCTTTCTTGTCAAACACAAACAAAGTTACATCGAGGCTGCGTAGAAGCGTTTGTTGTAAATTGCCAAGAACAGTGTGAAAACCCAGTTGAAACCATGTGGTTTTAAACTCCCTCCTCCTCGCCATGTTTCTGGAATCACTTCCAGCTGCTTCACAGCCACTAATGGCACCTTGGGCCCACATTGACGTTTTAACGCTGGCCAAGTCCAGCCCCCTCCTGCCCGCTACAATCCAAGGAGGTTTTCAACTACTGTTGAACAAATGATTTTTAACCATATTACGAGCAATAAAATGACGTCCTGCTGAGTGTCCTGAACATTACGCTAATGCACATTAGCAGATCCTAGTATTTAACAGTAGTTTAAATAGTTTCTTTTCAAATTATGCCACTTCAATGAGGTTAAGGAAATACTTATAATCAAATAAAAGCCTTTGGTAATGCTGCACTTTAGTTTAAATGTGCATGCTTTGTTTAAAACGTAACTACCGACAGCTATAGACGCTGGTTTGTGTAAAAGCAGTAAAAGCATGTTCAGCTCTGTTTACCAAATGCATTGTCAGTTTAAAATGTTACAGCAAACCACACTCGGACAAACCAGGGTGTTGTCTGGACAGTGGGCAGTTTCTCTGTGACAGTTTGGATTAGGAATAGCAGTTAAAGGATACTTTGAGAGATATCATCTTGTTTGAGAGGTGGTCTCTTTAAACAATATGTAAATGTTTAAAGAGACCACCCCTCAAACAATATGTAAATGATGGCTCTAGAACCATTAGCCTGTGCAATTCGCTCTAATGGTGACATACATGGTGTGAACATTCATGGACACGATTTCAAATTAAATATGTACGCTGACGATATACTTCTTACTTTGAGCAAGCCAGCACTCTCTCTCACTCTCAGTTCTTGATATGATACATTTATTTGGCAGCTTCTCTGGATATAAGATACATTGGAACAAGAGTGAAGCAATCCCACTTAACTCATATAAGCACAACCTAATGAACACCCCGTTTATTTGGAAAACAAATGGAATGAGGTATTTGGGAAGTAACATCTTCTCTCCTATCTCTAAAATCTTTAGCCTTAACGGCCCTGCTATTTTCCAGTCCATTAAAGAGGACATCAACAGATGGATGGCCATACCACTTTCTCTATGGGGCAGAGCAGAAACCTTGAAAATGAATGTTCTCCCAAGGCTTTCTCATATTATCTCCTCTATCCCTCTTGAATTCCCACTAAAATGGTTTAAAGATATCAAATCCCTATTCACTCAGTTCCTTTGGAATAATAAAAAACCCAGAATTGCACATAATAAGTTGATCATTCCAAGATCAATGGGAGGTTTGGGAGTCCCGGATGTATTCCAGTATTATCTGTCCTTCAATGCAAAGTATCCATTATCGTGCACGTACAAAAGTGCC
Organism: Gymnodraco acuticeps; assembly: GCF_902827175.1. Classification (NCBI taxonomy): domain Eukaryota; kingdom Metazoa; phylum Chordata; class Actinopteri; order Perciformes; family Bathydraconidae; genus Gymnodraco; species Gymnodraco acuticeps. Next base: position 3,190,620 of record NW_022990238.1, read on the forward strand.
TCTCTGGTAGGCAGTTGGCAATGGCTGGAGCAATCCATCATGTCTGTAAACCAAAACATATCTCTGGCATCAATGTGGTACTGCCCAATACCACCACCCTCAATGGATAATACCATCATCCGCTTTTCATGCTCTATTGTAAAGCAACTGCACAGGACACTCAACATAGAGGGGCTCTCTTTACCATCTTGCCCCATTTGGAGTAACCCTTGTCTTTCTGCAGGAGGAGGCACCTTAAGTAATAATATCTGGCAGAGGGCTGGTATTACTACAATTGGACAGATATATAGAGACCAAACCCTTCCATTTCAACAACTCAAAAATCAGTATGGTCTCTCAGACTCATCTTTTCTATCATATGCACAACTAGCATCTATTATTAGTACAAAATGTAAGGAGGGAGCCATGCCTGCTTCATGTATGGAACGGAAGAGGACAAGCGCCTCAAGAAAGCAATCATATCATCCGGTGTGGTCTCTAACATTTATAAATTATTATCTAGGGCTGCCCCGAATACCTATTCTCCTGTCCAACTGTCCTGGGAGCATGCCTTAAATATCTCTCTGTCTGCTTTGCAATGGAACTCCATTTGGAGGTCAGCTATGTTCTCTTCTAAATGTGTAATATTCAGGATCATACAGTTCAAAATTCTCAATAGAGCTTACATCACCCCTGTTACAAAATCCAAGATGGACAATAAACACAGAGACTTATGCTGGCATGAATGTGGCAAGCAAGGTACATTGTTGCACCTACTCTGGGAATGCCCAGCGGTAAAAAAACTTTGGTCAGAAGTAATATCCTTAATGTCTGAATCTTTAAAAGTAAATTTCCCTACATGTCCCATTGCATGTCTCGTCTCAAGCCAGATGGCAATGTTGCAAGGACTGCCGATCGGCTCTGGACATTGGGCTGTTTAGCCACAAAAAGACTCATCCTACTAAACTGGAAGGAATGCAAACCAGCCTGCTTTACTAGGGACTCATGGCTGAGGGAGTATCTGGACCTACTGAATATGGAGCGTGCAGCTTCTCTGCTGGGGGATTTTGAGGGGAGACAGGAGTATTGCGGTTCACTGTCCGCAGCTCTCCTATCTGACCCTGTCAATATGGCATCTCCTGTGTAATGTATAATGTATTGTGTATGTAATGTCCTGTGTATGTCACAATCAGCTGTCTTAGGAAGTCATCCTTCCTTCCCTCCCCCCCCCCCCCCCCGTTACGTTTTGTTTAGTTGTTTGTTGTTACATGTTTTGTTGTATGTTCTGTTATCTGGAGCAATGTCTGTTTATTTTATAACTGAAAAAAAATATATATATAAAAAAAAAAAATAAACAATATGTAAATGAACACATCCCAAACACAGCTCTACTTTACTTAAACTGAATGGGGAAATGTATAAATGTGTGTCAGGGGTGGGATATTTGTTTTCAGCTTATGTTTATGTAACTCATCATCTCAGAGGGGAGGCTGTCGCTGATAACCTTTGACCCCAAATGCTGCCATCCGTTATAGTAACAGCCAAGGTTTACAACTGAGTGTGTGTGTGTGTGTGTGTGTGTGTGTGTGTGTGTGGTGTGTGTGTGTGTGTGTGTGTGTGTGTGTGTGTGTGTGTGTGTGTGTGTGTGTGTGTGTGTGTGTGTGTGTGTGTGTGTGTGTGTGTGTGTGCGCGTGTGAACTACATTTAAAACGAAAAATGTGTGACCAGAGACTGTAATCCAATTTTAATTAATTTGTAGTATTGCTGTGTTCAATTATATTCTTTTGAAAGAGGTTTCTCTTAGTTTCTGTGTGTATCTAAATAGGAGTAAATCTCATTTATGATCTTAAATCATAAAAGGAAACAATATAATGTAATGTTTTATTTAATAATGGACCCAGGGCTCATTAGTTTGTCAAAGGTCATTTCTAACAATTGTATAATGTTGCTTCTCTTCACATAAGTCAAATGTATAAATGCATTATATTCTCATTACATAAATCATTTAGTAGATCTTTTCTGTATTGTTCCTGTTTTTTTGTTGGCTACTTTTTGATATCAGTGTGTCTTATTGAAAAATGCAAGCACAACGCTACAGAAACACATGTGTGTTAACATACAGGTAAGTATTCATATGTGCCTGTGTCAATGACTGCTTATGAACCATGTTGGCTGGTCGGATGGCCAATTAGAGCTTGAACCTTTCTGCTCCAGCTCGAGAACAGGTCCAGGGCACATCTGGTGTCAATACATCTTAATAACTTATTGTAATTCTCCTTTTGCTTGACTGAACATGCTGGGACAGAGGCCCATTTAAAAAGTGTCAAGCCGTGTAAGTGTACCTGTTTGAATGGAACCAGATTGCCATCACTAGATCAGCAAGGGTACTGCAGGAGAGACACAACCTATTTCATTTTACAACAAGGCAGTAAAGCTGAGACTCAACTTGTTATTGTAGTTTAAATCACTCCTTTTGTGAATGGAAAGAAAGACATTAAGGGTTTTGTGCATATACATTGGCAAACAGATTTATGGCAAATGTGTTTATTTAATGTGGCTACTAATCTGAAGTCCAAACGGTACGAGCCCAAAGCGAGCACATTAATCATACTGCGTGTAATTAGATGTGTTCACCCCTTTATTCACCCCTAAAGAACATGTGCACTATTGCTGGAAAAGGCAATGCATATATTCAGTCATAATCATTTTCAATTTATAGTTAAATTTCATAGGCAGGATAAAGTTGAGTGTTGTGCTTCTTCAGCTTGAAACGGTTGTGGTGTTACAGTTTTGCCTCAAGGCCCACATGTCCTACATTCTTTCTGTCACTCTCACACATTCCTGTAACAAGAACAATACCATTGAGATGAATTAATGTTCCCTGCATTTGTTTGTTTCTGGGAGGTGTCTAATTGATGTTTTAACAGTGCCATTCGTTTTTCTTGGTGGGCCCACAGCCTTTGCTTTGCACAGATCATTATTTCCTCAAAGAAAATTAACTGCAGCCAATACTCTCATCAAGGTCAGTTTAAAATACTTTTTTTAAGGGGGGGGGGGGGGGGGGATACTTTCTGTTAGTGAAAGCCTTTAAATGGAAAATTAGGAGATGCAAATGTGTTTGTACCTGTGTCTTATTCAATAGTTAGAAAACAACAGTTAATGCTGTAGATAAGGGATTGGAGAATAAAGTCTCCAGCTTTTAGAATCCACCGTGCAATGTACTAATAATGTAGAAATGTTAAGAGTCTTAGCTAAATCCAAATGAGCCTTTCATTATAATAAAAATAAAACCAAATATTGACGTCAAGGATACATAGTCATGGAGAAAGAAGAAAGTCATACTTCGTATAACTGGCCCCTGCTGAGTCAAAGAGTTCTCTAGATGACAGATGACTTCATGCTGTCCCATGCTGTGACAGCAGGCATGCCATCATTCCCTGGCGCCTTCAAGCTTCCTCAGGATGATGTGAGGATTAGCAAGGCTGACGTACCAATATACCACCGGCGGTTTTCATGGCAAAAAAAACTGCAAATGATATTCAATAAATGTCTCTTGTCAGATCCAGTTGCCAGAAATCACTCTGACTGCAGCGTGTTATGCAAGAGGGTACTTTTAAAAAACCTTTCTAATCATATTCCAAAATGTGCTGTGTCAAAGGTTATTCATAATTCATGCAGCATGCATTGGAGATGAATCCTACATGTATCCAACCTTCTCAAATATTGCTTTATTATCATTTTTGTTCAGACCACTAGCCTTTAAAGTATAAGGCCTAAATGTTATTTATAGTCATTCAATAGCAGTGTATTCCTTAAGACTTAAGGAGCTAAGGGCCGTGGACCACAATCTGTGCAGTATAAAGCTCAAGTTGCTGCTTCTGTGAGGTCAGCCAGTGCCGTAGATAATATGGCTGGCCAATCCAAAACCGCAAGTTATTTTATTCATATTACAAAAATCTGCTGAAAACCCAGAGCTTCTCGTGGCTGACACGGGGGAAGTCAAGTTGGCTTTTCCAATAGCCTGCAACACAACCGCCGTCACAGTTAACTGACTCGTATTATTTATAGGGGACATACAGGGTGACACAAGCTTTCCTGTAGCGAGGTTGCACACACTCGCATTTAGGAGCAGAATTTAGCTGACATATTGCTTCCCTATATGGAGACCCTGAGGAGCTGCTGCGCTGACAGAAAATAGAGGGAGGGATACAGGGCTTCCTCACCTCCACGTATAATCCAACCATCCTACCATTAGGACACATACCTATATACACACCGTGTCCCTGCAGCTGTTCAACATGTGCATTTTCATGCAGCTCAGCTAAATGCATGAAAATGGTGACACATTCACACCTGTTAGCACCGGCAGCACCGGCCAACTCTGACTGACAACTTCCCTCTGGCCATCATCACCTCTCAATCGCAGGAGAACTGTCCAAGCAAACAGTCCATCAGCAGCGCGTCGGAAGGCTCTGCCGTACAGCATTAGTATCAACAACCTTTCCACATCTCTGCTGATTACTGGACAAAGGGTCTGAAAAAACAAGACAAAATGTCATTTCTGTTTGTTAATAGAAGCTCGCTTACTGGAATCTGAGCCACCGTTTGGGAATAACTAGTGTGTGTGCGCCACAGGACACACATTACTGCTGTTTGGTGTTTGTGTGTGTGCTGGAAGGTAATGTATTAACTGCTATACTGTTGGTATCCGGGGTCGAACCAGTACGTTATTATTATTATGCGTGCAGAGGAGGCAGGAAGTTGACTTTATTTAATCAACTCTACGATTACGTTTTATTTGGTAAATTCTGATGAAAAAGAAAATATATAAAATCACTTAAATCATCGAATTCAAAAGATGACTTAAAGTTTGAGATGGCTCAATACATTACATTTACAAGAAAGGTTAATCACAAAATAAAACAAAGAGATATTTTTGGTTCCACAGATTTAAGGCTAAAATGTGAAGAGTTTACAGAATAACAATTGAAAGGGTCTCTAATCATTGACAAAGAGTACATCTGTCATGTTGACTCCTTTCTCTGCTGCTCATAACAGAGTCATACATTTACCCCGTGTTTGTTTTGATATGTACTGCAGAAACTTAACAGAGCTGTGAGGTTTATTTAATGTGCTGGGAGGAATGGGTCCTGTCAGTAAAGAAATGGGGAGATGAATAGTCTGTTATCATAGATAAAGATCATAAGGAGTGCAGGGAGAAGATGTATGGATAGGTATAAATCTCCTCTGAACTCAGAGAAGCATCCCTAATGGAAACAAGTTGTTGAACTATTAGTTATTATTTCGAATGATAGATTTACATGTTTGCAACCTAGGAACAGATCAACACAATATACTTTTCAGCACGAGGGCCATGGTGAGTATAAATCTTATAAGCATGACAAATGAAATAGCCCTTATCTCTATGTGTCTCTCCTTACGACTTAATAGCAGCTCTTGGTCTGCAGTGAGGAAGGTGGTATGTTAAACACTTCTCTGGCATGAACTCTGATCCCTCATTGTCTGCCTATCTGCACTAAAGACCTACAGATGGATGAGTGCAAAAGGCGGATGAAGGCTGTGTGGTAAAGTCATCACGTGGTGATGTAAAGCAGGCGCACGCCGGGGCTTCTCCACTTCAAGTTCAAAAGGAAATGAAATTCTTATATGATTTCTGTTTCACTTTTTGCCCCAAGCGCCCCCATCCTGACCATTACCAGATTTATTGATGTTATTCTTGAGATTGTCTACATAACTTATGTAAGAGATTTAAATGGCTGATCATGTTTTGGTCCAGTGTCAAAGTCTGACATAGTGAGTCTGACTCAGAGAGCTGCTGAGTCCTTAGTTTGACCCAGAGGATTGAAAAGGATCTACCGATGTGTCTACATGCCCACATAATGACAAACTGCTGGTCTCCTCCCTGTGGAATCTTAAAGTTGTTTTCACTATCATGCACAAAGCAGCGGTTATATTTTACAACGATATACTGAAAATCCACCTGATTTTTAGAAAGATGGAATATTATTGGTGATTATAGAAATGTAATGTCCTTTTTACCTGCAAATCTAGGATTATGACACATCCTTTTGAAAATATATACAGTATTTTGTGGACCATCAACCATTGACAAACAGATCTGATGGCTGTAAGGTAATGTGTTAGGAAGTGGAAATTGTGAGTGTAATAAATAATATTAAGAGAGGGCACTGTCTGTTTGTGAGAAAGACCCTAAATCAATATCAGAATCATGTACTTTGATGTAAATTATGCGTTTCGTCAAAGTACATGGCCTTGAATGACACACACAACCAATACCAAATTAATACTTATTCAATGTGGCTCATATAGCTTGAACAACAACATTTTCTTCCACATAAGCTGACCTTGGTTATCGCTGAGTTAGGAGCGAGCTGTGCGATATCTGCGTGGGCGAGAGGCCTTCCTAGTTTATCACCTGTGCCTCCTCCACCGCTGCTTATCCTCTCCGCCTTGAGGAGTCTAACAGTTTGCAGAGAGCCCCGGGCCGGGCCGACTGATAAAGCCTATTCAATTAGTCAAGGGGGGTAAGTCACAAACTACAATATGACCTTCATTTCCGTCTGCTCAGAGATACGACAAACAGTCATGATGTGTGTCCAACTTGTTATTCAGTACAGTGGTTTAACTCAGAGTTTGTTGCTGCCCTTTGGCAATTACAGAACCCTCAGTTGCTGTAGACATGTTTAAAACTAACAAAACAATATGGGTGTAACCTGCAGAAGTTTCAGAATGCATCTGTTTTTGTTTCATTTGAAAAACTCTTGTTGTAAAGGCTTCATAATGTGCTCAAACTTCATGTATGGTATCTTGTTTTTTTCATGAGCTCATGGCTGTTATCCTGCAGAACCTCTCAGCTGAGCCTCAGACCCTGAGGTCAAGAGGCTACCATGATCTTTCCTCCCATGTTTTAACAGTTTGAGTGTATTCTGACATCTCCGGGCTGTTTCCCTGCTGTATCACATCGTGTCCCCTCATCTCACACCACGTAATGTTACAGAACACAGAGTGGCTCCACTACTTTCAGCAGCTGACTTTCTTCCATGATCATGATTTTAAAAGTGCATAGAGTGCAAACACATATACCCTCATTGTGTCTATTAGTTGATGGGCCGAGCTGCTTGTGGCCGGTAATTCAGCCATTTGTCCTTTGTTGGCTAACAGCCCACCCGGCTGTGCTTTGGACCAAGCCAACTATCTGATGGCTGTGGAATACTGATGCTCAGCTGTGGGGCTCTGTGAGGGTGAAGCTTCTGCCTCTTCAAGGCAAAACATTCAAGGCCCAGTTTTTGTGTCAGTCACTTTTGTTTTGTTTTGTTAATACTGAGTGACCAAAATTAAATAAACTGCAATTAAACTGGATGGAACAAGTCGACGCTTACACATTATTGAGTGGATTTTACACTCTGCGTTTGATCCATTCAAACTTGTTTTGTTGTGCCATGTCCGGTTGAAAATATTACTGAATCTGGTATTGGGAATGTGGAAGTCATAACCACCAACATTTTTTAAATTGTCATTTTTGCTTTGCACAAATGCATAGCGTTCTTAAAATGTAAATCCACAACTGAACATCAGACTGTTAATAGCTACATTTACAGTTAATCGTTTTGTCAGACACTAGGAATTGATCTCAATGAGAATTAAATTAAATGGAAAAATGTATTCAAATAAAACGAATAGAATAGAATAAACAATCCGGCAAATGCAGACAAATAGTCTTATGTCCCACCCGAAATAATATAAACACAAAAACAAGATAATAATTGTACGCTAACAGAACAGTGATCTCTCAATGTGCTTCAAAAATGTATCCGGACATTATTTCTGTTTCTATAATGGTTTGATGTAATGTAAGCGGACACTGGCCCCATCAGGCTGATGAATTTTACAAAATACATTTGTTAAAAAAAAAAAAGGTGGAGCTGATTTACTTTAGATACCAAAGGTTCAAACAACATTCATTTTAGTCAGTATGCTCATTAATAACATTTAAGTACATGCAACGTTCCTGTTATCACCAGCTAAACATCATGTAACTCAAGATACATTGTAATTAGTCTGTATTGTTTGTGTAAGTTTAATGTTTACAGTTTGGAAATTCAACCTAAGGGGCACTAAGGGTAGAGTAAACATGCTATTTCTCAAAGCCATGAGCACTTCAGGACAATATTTATAACTGGTCCGCTTCAGACATTTCATATGTTTCATTATAGCTAAAGTTTTTCTAAAACCCCAAACCTCGGTCTTGATTTGCTTGGAAATATTGCTGCTGTCGACAAAAGAAAAATATACATGTTTCATTTTGGAAATCAAAGACAGAACATGAGCGGGCTGCCGGTGAGCAGCAGTAATAACCAAATGACTGACCCTGGCAGGAAATGACATGCATGTCGTTCCTGGGCATCACTGTGTAGTGCTGACTTACCCAAAATAGGCCCTGCCAGTAACAACAATATTACACACAGATCTCTCTATGTATGCGCAGGTTAAAAAAGCCGGAGCTGGCAGCCATTCCTTCCCCTCATTATTTCCATCTACTTCCCCTGCTCGAAAATCCTCAATGCTCTGATGCCATCTCTGATAGCCAAGACAACCAACAAATCACAGGCTGATCCTCAATAAGAGCTCCAGCTTACACTGAATGCCCGAGGACCAGAAATGAGTTGATCTCAAGACATATGGAGTGCCACAGTTTGAGGGAATAAGGCCCATAATAACATGTATTTACTTTCTGATTTGTTAAATGTTACTCTCTATGTACAACAGCGATTGGAGTCTTATCCAAAATACATGTTTTGGTCTCATTCACAGTCATAGGTAAGCCTTACTTCATGTAGTAAAGAGCTATATCTAACATTATATTTGGTTCTATGAGTTCAATGCAGCACTTTAGGTACACCTGACAATGTAAAAACTGCTCAAACATATACTGCCACAATAATTAGTTTCATAACAGTTATTTTGCATTACTAATTGTTGATGAAAGGGGTCACTCGTATCAACAATCACGCAACTCTAGTTTCCTTTTTGTACCCAGCATTGTAGCGTTTATCAGCTCAATGTTTTGGTTTACTGCTCTGCTTTTTAGCAGCTGTATTGCCCAATATTTCTCTGAGACAAGAAAAACTGCTAAAAGAGAGATAATCTTGAGAAACCGGTGAGTGATGCCCTTTAGATTTCACACACATTTAAATGTTGAGATTCCTTTTGCCCTAAAATGTATTTAAACATGAATCTGCATGCAAAATCAACAGTCTGACCGTGTTGTTTCTACTCTGAAAATGATGTATCATCTAGTTTTTGTTACTCATATCATTATGCCTAAGACTGAGGTTAGTCTCTCCGTTTACACCTGATTGTTATGCCTTTGTTTGTTTTACCGATTGAGTACTTCATGGTTTATTCGTTCTGTTCAACTAAAGTCATTAATACACTTATCTTTGACATTGCCTAGTTTGCAGATGAAGCTTTAGCTCACAAGAGGCTTATATAAACTGTGACCACCCCTAACGTGTGACACTTAGAGTGTATTCTAGCTGGTTTCCTATTTCACTATAGCAATGCATGCACTCAACACATGACCAAATATACAACCAAGTGCTTCTCCATTGCATTGGAGCTCTTAATGGCTACATTGCTTATTTTGCCCCACTGCTAAAGAGAACATGAATTGTCTGGAGTTCACGCAAGAAACCACCTTAGCACGGCGTAGTTGGAGGCTCAAGGCCGCTCTGCTTTGTCTGCTGCCACTGTACTCCACTCAAGAATCCATATCTTTGGAATTATAATTGAGGATAAATATTATCAAGTGCAATCCGAGAGGGTGTTGTGTATTTGTGCTGGGGCTAAGCAGAGAGCCCCTGGGAAACTGAACACCGGTTTGGGCCCTTACCACAGGAGAGCTTAGTTGGAGGCATCTTCCTCAGTGGACCACCGCAAGCATCAGGGAATATCAAGGTGGAAGGTCAAGGTAAAAAGTGACGTCATTTCCACGACTAAGACTGCGTATCGTTGGCTAGAGCTAACACAACTCTAAAGAATGAACAACCCAATGTATAATACAAACATGGAGGCTGGTGGTATACTTTCACCCAGGCTAGCGCTGCTCCCGGATAATTGGCATTGTAATGTTCAGCCTTTCGTTCTAGTCTCTCATCACCAGGTGAAGAATAACAACCCATAATCCTAGTTCTCTAATCTTGTACAGGATCACTGTCAGCACCTCCATAGAAAGTGGAAGGCTTCCTCAGCTTGTTACAACACTGGCACCAGTAGTAATCACTAATCCTTTGGTATCCATGGTAAACAAAACCTCTTGCACAGTCATTATCTATTCACAGCCAAAAGCCGTCAGATAACAAAGCAAGAGAGAGAAAGAATGAAGGGAGATGCAAGAAAGCTCAGGAGAAGTAAGAGAGAAGAGTGTGAGAGAAAGCAAACTGGAAAAAAGACAAGGGGACAAAGAAGAGAAAGAGAGAACAGTATTTAATTGTATTATATAACACTCATTGCTGTGTGCCAGACAGCAACTTCTTTCTCTCTTTCAAAGGAGAGTTTCATGTTGTAAAAGCTCCAGGCATTTCTCAGCCTTGATGTAGGATGATACTCTGTCGCTGATTTGTATTACAAAATACTTACCCCTCCAAGATTGAAAACCCTACACTGTCTATTTTCTGGAAATCTTACATAACAAAAGTTTAGTGAAATAAAACCGTAAAACTATAAAGATGGCAAGCCCTTGAGTATTTAAAAAAAACAGTAATGCACCCCTTGGCAGAAAAGAGAAATATAGTCAGGGCTTTCATGGACAAACGCACACAGTGGAGAGGCAGGAACTGGGTGGGGAACCTAACAGCTAAGTCCTCCTCAGTCAAATTTAGACATGCTTGTCATAAGCCAAAAAAGGTAGGTGGCTCTAGGCAGCATCTATAATCATTTTTTCTGTGTGGTGTCCAGCCCAGGCAGATGAGGTACAGTGTACATTTTGGGAACATATGAGGATCTGCTGAAGAGTAGCAGAATGATTCACATCTGCAGAGTGCTATCCTAGACTGTGTTGCAGGTCAGTGGGTTCAAATGTATTTGTACTCAACACCATGAAAAAGGGAAGTGTAGGCAACTACTCCTTAATTCAATAGTCTTAAATGATGGAGACTTATAATCTAACATCTTCAATAGCTGCCATATATCGTCATGTTGATCAGTAATAGTCCTTACAAATAAATATTTGATGGACAATGCCAGAACTTGAACCACAAGAGGTCAGCAAAAACAGGACTTTTAGCTTGTTGCCGTTAATACAAGCGTAGAAGATATGGTTATATACGAGTAAAAACAAGTCAAAGAAATGTATCTTTTTACATAGGCCCTATCCCTTGTAGGACTTCTTGCAAAGAAAAATGCAGACGTTGTGTCAATGACGGTAGGAACATTAGCCAGCAGCGTGATTCTGCTAAAACTCACTGGCACCTGATATCAAATGTGAATACCTAAAGGAACAAGACACTGTATTAGAGCACAGCAGAAACCCATTCTGTAACATAACGAGAGTTTGTCTCCAAGCCTTGTGACACCGCCCCAAATAGTTTTCCAAACACAATGCACGGATTATAAAATCCCTTTCCCTTTTTTCACAGCGCCTTTTCCAAAAACAAAAGTCAGTAGAAGCAGCAGGCGCTTCTTACAATGTGCATGTAACTCAGTACCCCATAACTCTGTCTTGCCTTTGCTTCTTCTCATTATTGAAATGCTTGACATATATCTGAGCTTCTCAAATGTGATCTCATCTTACCATAACAATCTGATACAATATGTGGTTTTATTGTTATGGAAAAGGCTGAGCTGCCTGCCTGTAGAAAGTTAGGTATTGAAATTCAAGCTGTAGTTATGCATCGGATGGATTTAGGATTTTGTAGCAGGCTCCACCTGGACTAGAGCCTCAGTATTTTTCAAAAACAACTATTTTCCATTGAGGAATGCATTGCCCATCATTTTGTAGGTAATAATTTTTTTGAAATACTTTTAATTGTTTTATCTGTTTTATCTTTAAGTTCACAGTGACCAACCAAACATGTTTCAAATCAGAATTGGTACATTTCTTGACTGGACAAACATTTGAAATGCAATGATATTTGAATTAATGTTCTGTACATGATGCATGTAGATCTTTCAATGGTGTAGCTTGGAAACCTGATTATGTGCATGGCAAAACATGAACTCCCTCTGCAATCGTGAAATGCTGTGCCTCTCATAATCCCATGTGGTATGTTCCCACTTAACTAGTAATTGTATTTTTTCTTCACATATTTAATAGAACAACATGGCAGCAGGGCTCTTAATGTATTCCTTGTGCTTGGAGCACAACCCTAGCGTTGAGTGCAAGGAGAAGTGCACACAATTAACTAATATAATTCACAGATGTGTTCACTGAGACTTTCTTTTCTTTCTCTCAGTCATTTCAGCATTGCACAGCAAGCTGAGCCACCTGAGAGTCTGGACACGCTCTCACCCCGCTGTGACCTACTGGCACATGCATTTCAGATGACGTAGTCATTAAAATACACTAATTTGATAATAATACAATAACAGCAGCAACCTAGGGCTAATTTAAAAAAAAAAAAACATTTTCCCAGACCGGCGGTAAAGCATATGTAATGCCCCATTGAAAATACAGTAGCCTGTTAGGTTTCTTTGTGAGGTCTCAGGGGTATTTCAGGGTGCTGATTTCATACCACAATCATTAAAATCTTAGCTCCTTTTTGGCTGAGAGCGCCTGACTGGCGACGGCGCCTGCCAATTATATTGGATCTCCAAGGTGTAAACATGATGAATATCTGAGGCTGTTTTACAAAGGGTTAAGGTTGAAGCTCCTCCACAGATCAAGGCACATTGACGATTCAAGAATGAACTTTCTATTATTTTAACTAGACTGTAAAGCTCATAGGGCATGCATAAAGGGGAGAAATGATTAAGTCTGCTGACCTAGATTTAAGTCATATTTTGTGACATTAACCTTTCCTTAAGGCTTCACAAAGAGAGCAACAGAGGGACCACTTGGAGAAAAAATGAATGACTAGATTCAAAAAGTTTGCTGGATACATTTAAATCAAGCATGTCTCCAACAAACTAGAAAACAGATGTGTTTTTAAGTGTTCAGTTTTCCCATGGTATTTAATACTGGTTTGAAGTATGGATAAAACTGGCTAAAGTGATTAATGGCATATTAATGACCCAGCAGAGTTACTGAAGTTAATGCCCGTAATACAGTCACAGCAGTCAAATACTCCAACATGCAAACCAAAAGGGGACGTTTTTGCACATTATTATCCAGCTATGTTAATCAGAAAAACCCTCATGCTTGTGACCTGATCCCAACTGTCCATCAACGATGAATATCATTAAATGTGAGCCACCATAGTAATTGTGCCCCTAATTCTTCCTCATCAAGAGACAAAAACAAAAACAATTGGCCCCTTTGTATCCTTCCTTTTGTACCCTTGGCATGGTGGCTTTGAAGCCTACAGGAGTGGAAGTGAAAGTGATTGAACTTGCTCAGTGAAGCTTGTTCTACAGTACAAGTTGCGCAAATCATGCATCATGACCCATTTGTGGGTGTTTATTAACCCCATGTACAGTATTTCCACATTTTGGGTTTGCTAATGAGCAGCACACATGTCTAGATGTGCATGTAAGTATCACCTTAGGGCTGGTTTTCAGTCCGTCAACATAACAATTATTTGATGATAGATTAATCATTATGCCACTGAGATAAAGTAAACACATAGGGGGCTTTCTAGGGTAATATCCGGGAACCTGGCAGTCTATAGGCCCTGACAGCTGACACACCAAACCAACATCACAAACAAGCCTAATTTTCCATGCAGCTAGGCCAACAAGACGCATTTGAACCAAACACACAGCAAAAACAAGAACATTATGGCCAACAATCACGTTGCCTTCTCTCTGCACCAGCATGAGAGGAAATGCGGCATGGGCAGGGAAACATGTAAATCAGAAAACAGATACATTACATCACATGTCACTTGTTCGACGCTTTTATCCAAAGCGACTTACATACTTAGATACACAAGCCATTACAGACATTTAAAAAAGCAGAATGTAACCATGTTCACGTCACTCTTACTCACCACTTAATTTGAATCAAGACAGCCATGAAGACGTGCACCTTTTCGATTATTAAAATGATCATATGAGATGAATATTTTAAAACAGGAAAAGCCTCCGTGGGCCTCTCATTTCACTAATTTCCCCTCCTCGACTCCTATCCTCGTGTCTTAGTCCCGCCCACAGGAGATGCGAGCGGAGGAGCCGAGGAGTCGAGGAGGGGAAATTAGAGAAATAAGAAAGGCCCCGTGTGTTCCCTCATGACTTGAGTTGTTTTTTTTCCTCTCGTCCATTTCCCTTCCCCTTCGCTGATTGGCTTAAGGTGAGCAGCCAATCATTGATTTATTTTGCCGTGGAAGATCCCGACCTATGGTCCCGACTCATCGACGCCTCCAACTCGACCATGTCGGTTAATCGACTTCAGGACCTTAGCGAATATCGTACTGCAGACTACTAGAGGGTGGTCGCTGACATGGTTTACTTTCGCAGGCGCATGCTTCCATTTGTCATTGTTATGCTAAACACTGCTTTGGTATAGAGGAAATTGAATTAAGAAGCCATCCAGCAGCAGGCTTGCCCTTATCATTTCCATCAGCCTGATCAGAAACACATTGAGCTGCCACCAACAGAGGGTCAGAAAGTCACGTAACCTTAGGCATGCAGCCATTTCCTGAGCACTCCATCATGGAAAGACTCTGTTGGCTTTTGGTAGTGATGTAACATGTAAATAAAGAGTCATTTACTTGTGAGCTACAGTAGGCTAGTAATGCTGTTGAGAATGTTCTGTAAAACATTCTCTGTACAACTGTACTGTAGACATACACATGGAATTATATAGGGGCCAGCAACAGAACCGCAGATCATGGATATCTCAAAACCATGTAAAGTAAAACAGAAAAGTTCTCTATGGGCAGATACTGAGATAACTGAGAAAATATGTTACGGTTTTTTTGTTATTTGTTGTGCCCTTTAAGCTGATGGCAACATGACACACAAAAACAATTGAATCTGCTTATTCCCATAAATGATGTTAGTCTCACAGGAGGTAAATCTAAGCACGATATCCACATTTCATCAGTGTTCTTGTTGCTAAACCCCTGCTGAGCAAAGTATTCTACTTTCAAACTCCACCATGACTACAGGATGTAAAACCAATTTATAGTCGAGTCAGGAAATAATTCTGTCAACAATGGCAGATGGAAACATTTACAATCCACCAAAATGCTGCCGTAACGTATTGGCAAAGTAATACTGTACTAGGCAACCAGCATAATGTGAGTAAAATGCCACATTTAAAACATGTATATCATGTGATTGTATCATCTCAAAACACACAAAACAAGCATGCGGTGGAATCATTTATTATAAGTATCTTTTACCATGCACAAATACCAGGGATAATAAAATAGGAATGTAAGACAGTAAGAGTATATTGTATTCTGTAAATATGCTGAACATAACATAAAAATAGTTATGTGAAGAAAAGGTTATTAACCTTAAAGAAACGTTTGCTTTAAATGAAATTAAAAAGTGAAAGAAAAGCAAAATACAACTTCTAGGAACATCAAAATAACATGAATGAACAGTGATAAAAAAGGATGAAAATTACAAAACAATTGGTTTAAGCAAAGTGAAAAGATATATTATATTGAACTTCCAGTACAGTTACTTAAGTCAAAGTGATTTTCAGAGCCCAGAGGTATTCCACATGTTCCTGAGTAGAATTTAGATTGTTCTCTGCCTCTTAAGGACAGACATGTTCACAACTAAAGTGCAAGAAAGAAGACTTTAAACTGTATGGAAACTGTCAACATGTTGGCGGTTAGAAAAATAGAAGACAATAAATACATCTTCAAAGATCACATCTTCATACAGCTGAGCTGTAAATGTGAACTGCACACTTTTTAATCTTTATGATATTTATATTTTGAGTCATTATGAATCTTAACAGCAGTGCTCTAAAAAAGGCACATCAGCTCTGCATATATTTGTGTAAAATAAAACACTGACTTCAATTCTGTGGAATCATCATGATTGTAAACTTCAAGTTTAGGGATTTGATAGTATCACACAATGAAGGCATACAAAAAAACATCCCTTTCATCACATTCTCATTGTCGCTGGCCGCGCTCCTGCTTGAAGGCCACGATGAACTTCCAGGCTTCAACATACTGGGACAGACAGATCTCCCCCGGGAATAGCTCCTCCACATCAGGGGGGGGTGTCCAGGTCTTTGCGCTCCATGTAAGACACCAGGGTGTCTTTCAGGCTTTTAAAAGACAAACATATCATTTATACATGTGAACTGACGTCACACTAACGTACACACACCTAAATATAAATTCTCCATTCTATAAAATTCGTTTTCATTCATTTTTTTCCCTAAATGAAATAAATAATATATTTTTTCACACTTGATTTAAGACTTAAGGTACATTTTGAAAGTTTGTGATCCATATAACATTAAGTGAATACTTAGTCATAATATATCAACTTTATGGTTCCATTGGAAAATATTGCAATACTAAAATGTAAAAAGTTGTAATATATAGAACCAAGTCTAACCAAAGTGAACTTCATGTTTGTTAGTGTGTGCAACATGTTCAATTCAGTCAAGGCGTCTCAAAGTGGGAGTATGAAACCATCCACTTTGTTTTAGCTGATGGGTTTCCCCTCTTATCTCTATCTTTCATCCTGAATGAACCGGCCTCTATTTAAGACATACTTTTAAGAAAAGATAGACATGTGCAAATTACACGTCATTTCACAAAAACCTTTAGTTTTTACCTCCAGTCAGGCCTGTAGGTTTCAGGTGCATTGGACTTTTTAAGAACAAGCACCAGGAACTCGTGCATCTCCAGCAGGAAACTGTCAGCGCTGCTCTTAGAGAAGAAGCCGATGAGCAGCCTGTGCTCCTCCTCGCTCAGGGCCTGTTTGTACTTCACTGAGACTTCCACAAATGGATCCTGAAGAAGAAAGAGAAAGCATTTATGATTTTAAGTTTTTTTTTAATGAATAATTAAACCATTTCCACCTGTGTGTTTGTATACTGATGTCTTACCCTCTTGAGCCGTAGCATATTTTCTGATTTGAGTGAGGCGAGCAGCTGCCACAGAGCCACACAATGCTTAAGACAGCACATGCTCATGGCCTGTAAGCAAAACAGGGAGACCATTAAGTAAGATCTCATAAATCAGTTCATTTTCATCCAACAAAAAAACAAGAAAAGTAGCTCTTTGGGGCAGATTTGGCAAATTCTAAGGGTTATGTACATTGTTAAAGAAATATCTGTTGTAGCGGGAGAACATGCAACAGGATACAATTATCAGTGTCCCAGATAGGCTGACCTTGAAGATATGTGCAGCCATCTGGTTCCCCATCTGCAGCACCTCCTCCAAGTAGCAGGACAGCTGCATGAGAGGCTCTCCCCCAGTCGTGGCGAGGAAACCGAGGGCCACTTCCAGTGTGGACAAGGCCTCACACACTTCACTGTAGGAGTGCAGCTCCCCAGCCATGGCAGACAGGGTGAGAGTCTGAAGAGGCTCCTGTTGGCACACAGTCACAGGTCGTATCAACTCATGAGGACATTATTTACAACAGTAGTGCTTAAGTGTGGGCTTTAATGTGTACTGTAAGATGCAAGCATTTTTATTCTAAATATTGTGTGCATGACTTTTATATTATAGTGTTCTGTTTTTTTTTTGTCTCTTTGCTGTATCATTGTAAATGTCCCCTCTCTGGGATGATAAAGGAATTCTGATTCTAATTCTGATGACAAGTAGGGTGCAGGTAACCCGAGGGGAAAATTGGATGCAGACATAATGTATGGACCTGGAATCTTTTTCAAAGCAGAAACAGAAACATATTTTTGATCAGATGACAGTAATCAGAAAATATGATGAAGCATATCCTGAGCCATGGTTTATATACCATATGTGGAAAATGAATGATAGTTGTAGTACTTACTTGCTGGACTTTTGCTTTTACATCCTTCAGGATGACCTCGTAGTTGCGGTCATGTCTGGTCACCAGTGTTGGAATGCCCTGTGGGAAAAGGGCACAAGGATTGTTGTATTAACACATTTCCCAACACAATTCTGTGATTTTCTAGTGCTTTCCTTTACTACTCACATTGAGAGTGATTAGAGGTTTGCCCAATAGGTAGCGGGAGATTATCTGTTGCTGGATCTTGGGCAAGTCGTACTCATGAAGAGTCTCCTGGCCTTTCTCTATGCTGTACTGGGTGTTGGACAGAACCAGGGGCATCAGGTCTCTGTCCAGCTCATACCGAATTACGTGCAGTTCAGTCAGATCGGCAGGACTGACTTTGTAGCTGGGTAGAGAGAGAAAAAAGGCCAGTCAGACAGTATCTGTGCAGCTTGTGCTTAAATTATTATATGACTATATCTGCAAACATGTTTTGTTTTGTAGTTATGTTTCAATCCTTGTATTGGTCTCTCAGTGAAGCCAACACTTTAATGTAGTGTATATGTTTGAGGCAGAAGTTAAACCGAAAAATGTGGCATGAGCGCCCCCACCTGGTCTCCTCTCCAGTGTGCTTATCCACACAGTACACCAGGTCATTATGCAGGGCGATGAGGTAGCTGACAAGAGCTGTGGAGCACAGGCCTGGGCCTTGTCGTCGTGGTAACAGCACCTTTAAGTCACTGTTGTGGTCCAGGTCATTCTGGCAGAACTCTGCTGGGATCTTGATTTCACCTGAGCGACAACATTTCAATTTAGGTAGGATCATCATGTTGGACAGACCAGTGTCAGTGTATCAAACTGTTTGTATTTACCATTAGTGGCCAAAGACACTCTGAGCTGATTCCAGGTTGTTAGGAAGATGTTGATGTATTTATCATACCAGGCTTTCAGCGAAACTGCACACATGAAAAAAAAAACATAATTGTAATACCAAGTGTAAACATATCTTTGTGTCCTCTGACTATTTTGCATGTTCTCCACAATGCTACTCTGCTAACTGCACAGCTCTTCAACTTCCATCAGAAATCTGAAATACTGCTTGTATCTTGTATGTTCTTGTTCATTTATAATATTTTTTGTAAGTTTTTACTATAATTGCTTTTATTCTCCAACTTTATTTCTGTGTTTATTAGAAACCAAAGCAAATGTCTCTTTTGTGTAAACCTACTTGGCATTAAACGTGTTTCTGATTAATTCGAGACATGACCCGCAGTACAGAGGATTGACTATAGCATATTAAAACCTCTCATGCGTCTAACAGCTCTTTGTCTCCTTCCTGGTTAAAACAACTCATTCCTTGACAGGCAGGTTTTTGAACGGTACACCGCCAGCTCCTTTGCTATGCCATTTCCGAGAAAGAGGTAAGTAGGAACTATGTGTAACTCTTAGCAAGTGAGTCATACTTGACAAAGTTGAGAATCACTGGCATAGGCAGCTAGTTTCAGTACCTGCTTTCTGACTGTGGAGGAACTCCGTAATGGTGCCACAAGTCAGCTCAGTGATGTTTTGAAACTTCTTGACCAGATCTCTCTGGAGCGTGAGGATATCAGGAAGGTGCTTCACTAGTCTGAGCTCCGCTTCCTAAACAAAAAAAAGAATGGATGTGTTCAGATAATCGCTTGTAAAATTATGTTTAAGATCTGGTTAAGTATGCGAATATTAAAGAAGCCACAAATTAGGAAAATGTGTTGTGTGTAAGCCGGTCTTGCGCCATCAGTATCCTTACATTAATATTTGTATTTATCAGCACAGATATTGTGGCATACAAAACGATGTTTAATTTCTGGTCATTCTGGAACCATTAACAATGAAGTCAGAGGTCTTTCAACAAAAATACAATTATATAGATATATAATGGTAAAACATTATTTGTAATTCTGCACATTGTGTCTTTTAGTGTGTGTACTGCACAAATAGGGGCAAAAGTGTGCTCTTTAATGTAATGCAAGCAGTATTTAATTATTGTGGTTGCCATAACACCCAGTCTCTTAGATACATTGCATACATTTTTTTTGTCCAGTTCCTGACAAAGCTTTTTGAAATCTGGTCATTGTTTCCTTACCCTATGCAGAAATCTCCAGAGCACCGGCAGCATGTCTTTGCCATCATTCTGCTCCACAATGTGAGTGAGGCTCAGCAGAGACACTTTCTCCCGGCAGCTCCACACCGCAGAGCCGTGGATCAGAGAGTTCTGGGGAAGTGAGGCCAAGAAGAGGCTGGGATTTCCAAACATTAGCTTCATGATTGGATTGGCCGAGACGCGAGAATCAGCCTGGAGGAATTTGTTCACTTCCTTAAGCCGTCTATCCAAGTTCTGTGGAGGAGAGAATGACATGGAATTTTAAAAATAAAATCCTGGAATGTATAATGCGTATTATTTGTTCAAATGTAGAATAAATACATTATTTCTACCTTCAGCTGAGGTGTGATGATGGTGTTGCTCACTTCCATCTCCCATCCATTTCTAGCGTCTTTGGTGGAGAGCAGATTGTCAAAAGGAGCAGGCCCTGAAAGGAAAGACCTGCTGTGTTAAATAGTAGAAGGTAATCCAGTAAATCGATTGTGTCCTTTTTTAAAAAAGGTCCAAAATGTAACTTAGTAGGACAGGTAAAAAAAGTTTCTATACTAAGATACACTGACATCGCATCAAAAAGCTAGAATTAGAACTGCAAATACCAATCTGGACTTACACGTCATATTTCTTTGGAGTGATTTAAAAGTACTTGATTTTAAAGCGACACCCCTCTTTTTCCTATTTTCCGTCACTGTCCTGCAGCTTGCAAATGAACAATATAACAAGATAAGAGCAAGGTTTAAGAGCAATAAACTAACTACCGTTAGAATAGAAATGAAAACAGTGAGAAAGCTGCTCTAAAGTGGCAGACTGATATTCGGATATTGATAGAGATGTTGGTATCATTATGTATCTCAAAACATTCTCAAAGCGTGTGACTGTTTTACAGGTTTGTTGTTCCTTACATGTTTGTTGTTGTTGTGGTTCCACGAGGCTGCTGATGAGCAGGTGAACAGTGCTGACTGTGTCATCTGTCCCTTTACCCAGAGATCTGATGAGATGTTTCAAGTCCTTTTGCAGGTGAGCAATTATAAATGCACCTGGGTCATGGACTGGTGGCTTGATGATGGCCGAAATAGACTAGAAACACAAATACAGTGGATGACTGACCAGACCCCATTCCCTTAAATGCTAAAAGCACAGTTCTATAACACATACATGATGGTTTGTGAGCATGTTTTCTGGAGATTCTCCAAACAATCAAGAATAATTTGCAGGAAGAGAGGGTGTCCATGATAACTTTCCAGTACCTGTGGGCAGCTGTGGGCACCCAGTAGCATGGCCATGTGATTGAGCATGCGGGCCATGGTGAAGGGAACCGGGGACATGCTCTTTGTGTCCAACATGTCTGGATTGTCCCTGCGTCTGTGGTCACCGAGGATGTGACCTGTCTGAGTGCGGTCACCTCTGTGAGAGGAAGATAACAAAAATAAATTGAAATTAAAACAAAACATACACTAAGTGACTGTTTATATTAGATGTTTGGCTCGAATTATATCACAGAACACTCACTGCAACTGAACAGCTTGAAATCCCGCCACAGGAATGTGGTTGTCGCCTCCTATTTTAACACCACAGTCCGGACATTCACTTGTTTGCATGGGCTGGCCGCACTGGAGAAAAAAAAAGAAAGAAGACGCAAGAACGTATTTTTCAATGTATGAAAAGCATACTCCAGAAAAGAGACTCAACTAGATTGCAACGTTTTTATGATTCAGACAGAACATAACATACCTCTCCAATGGTGCATGGGTGACCATTTGGACAATCTATGGTAAGAGTAAATACAAAATTACTTGTATAGTATTTTCAATGATATATCAAATGTGAGTGTCATTTTGTCTGTGACTTACTGTACCACTGCAACGGCCCCATAGCTTGTTGAGCCACTGCTAACATGTCCTCAGGCATAGTTGGCAAGAAGGCTGCCTGTAACAAAACATACAAATATGAGGTGGGCTTCAAAGAAGACAAAGCCAATACTGGAAGCTGTTGACAATATGCATACCTGCATGTTGGCAGGCGCCATGGCCAGCTGCTGCAGGGGGGCCAAGATCCCCATGTTATTGATGAGCAAGACAGCTGCCAGGTGAATGGTTAAGTCCGCCAGCACACACTTTGCACCAGAAGCCCCGGGACAAACAACCAACGGCCCCACCTGGTTGGTCACTAGAGCTTTGGCAAAGGCCTTTAGCTGTGGGCTGGCAAGGACTTTGGAGTCCTGGATGTAAGCCATTAGGGCTTCCAATTGCTGCAGGTAAAATAGATTCATTAATATATATAGATGTATAGTTTACTGACAAAGACAGAAAAGAGTCCAGTTAAGAAAAGCGTGGGTAACCGTTCCCAAATTACATAAACAAATAGTTATATCAGGGGGTGTGAAGATCTACCTTGGGCTTGGGGTGGAAGCTAGCATTGGCTTCTCTGTAGAGAGTGGTGACTTCCCTGTACAACGCCAACAGAAGATTAACTGTTTTACCCTGTGGTGAGCATCTGCACCCCTATAAAGAAAAAGAGCAACATGTAAACTCACAATTAAAAGCAGAGTCCTTACCAAATGCTCAGTTACCAACAAGTAAGTAACGTTACCTCACAAATCTTGTCCAGTTCGTCCACTTTGCAGTCCATTATTCCCTTTGCAACAGCATCCCTGATGATCTTGTAGTCGTCCCCACACACAAGAAACTGGTCTATTGGGGTGGCTTCTTCACTCTGGGTGTAACGTAAATAAATCCACACTATTTAGTTTCAGCTTTGGAATACAACATTGCTTTTATCTGGGTACTAACACTTAAAAATCACAATGTTGAACCTTTTGTAGCACTTCCACGGGGAAGAGCCAGCGCATGTCGTCCACTTTGAGTTGTTTCAGGACAAACTCCACTCCATGTTGGCTGCAGATCTTACGGATCAAGTAGACTCGATACCAGTCGTTTCCACTGCGCCGACACAAGCTTACCACACTGGCCAGGAAGGCTGCGGTTCCACTTTGACCATTATCCTTAGCCTCTGCTTTGACAAAAACAAGAATTACATTTTGTTAAACTGCACGCATTCTAAAACACACACAAATCACAAATTGTGCAGTATGTGTGTAACTAATACAATATGTCATTTAAATTACGCACCAGGGTTTCTGAGTTTTTCCATAATGAGGGTTGCAGCCATATCCAGGTCCATACGCACTCTGGCCATTTGCTGCAGATACTCCACAGTGGCTTTTTCAGCAGACTGGTCATGTGATTGCAGGTAGTCAGTCAGGAAGGCACTTTCATCCTTCAGACACCGCTGTTGGTCTGGAATGGACCTGAACTGCAACCTTTCAAACATGGAATCCTAAAGAAATGAAAAGAGACACTACTATTCACATGTGCGATAAGTACATTTGCATTTAATTGACTGATGCTGACAGGCTTTATTTGAAATATACAGCAGACCAAGAATTCTTGAGTACCTCCAGGCAGTTCAAGTACAACGAGTAGAGTTCATTTTTGTCTGACTCCTCCAAGATGATACTCTGCTCAACTGCCACCAGATGCTGCTGCAGGTAACCTTTAACTTCATCGAAGCTTCAGAAAAAGTACAATTCAGACCCAAATTATAAACAACGCAAACAATCTTAGAATTGTACATACATTAAGTAGGCTTTATGCAATGTGCCACAACATCACCTCACCTGTACTTCATCAGAAGTTTGAGCACCACTGACCGAACCACTGGATTTTTATCCACAGAGTCATCAAACGGAGAGAGCACCTTTGTCAGAATTTGCCGATTGACTGGAAAGAAAAAAGCATAGTCAGAGCTGATGAAGCATGTATAGGCAAAGACATGGTTGTGGACACGAGGGTCCTGCCTGGGCCGCCTGATAGCTTAGTGGTTAGAGCTGGCGGCCCATATTAGGAGACCGCTGCCAATCAAGACGGTTCAAGTCCCGAGCTATTTCCCCATTTCACTCTATATCTCAAATAAAGGCACTCTCTGGCCCAAAAAATATCTTTAAAATAAACAAAAACAACAAGTGTCTTACCTCCGAGAGTTGTAACATGGTTGGCCTCCACCATGAGAAAGGACAGCAAATGACGAATGACAGCTGAACAGGGGGGAGAGTTGTCTTTGAAGCACACGGTGGACACCAGGTCAATGAAGAAAGCATTGCACTGCTTCCTGAACTGAGCATGTTGTTTGATAAGAATCCTGCAGAAAATAAGAGATGCATAGTTTAACAGTTTTGAGGTAAAATTCACTACATGCCAGATTCACAACGCATGAAGCTTCTAATAACAGTACAGTTCATCAAAGGAGTAACCAACCTTATGGCATCTGAAGGAACCATGGGGAAGTCGTCGTTAACTGGCTGCATGCAGAGGGGACAGTACATCTGACCGGGAACCAACCACTGTCTGATACAGGCTAAACAGTAGATGTGTTCACATGGCAGGCAGACCGGATCTTGGGCGTCTCCCATACACACTGGACACAGCGTAAGACCAAACCTGAAACAAAAAATATTAGGTGAAGACATCAGGTGGAGGCGAAGAACAGTAGGGGTGATTCCGATGAAATGCAGACAGTGAAATCTGAGTTTTTACCTGAAGATGCATTCAATGGCTCCATCTTTGCAGTTCTTGAGCAAACTGATTACTGCCTCAAAGGACTCCTGAGTTTTGAGGTCTGCATTTTTTTCCAGAATCTATGAGAAAGGAAACTTTGATACTTTGTCTATAAACAGAGGAATTACTTTGGTTTATGGCAATTCAATTAATTGGTGTTATAAAAATTCTTAAAAATATAAAAGAACACGTATCAACCTGGCAAAGCCCTTTTGTATGCTTCAAAAGCAGAGGTGTCAGCTTCTGCTCTACCAGCTCAATGCCCAACAACATATGTTCCACAAACAGAGAGAGAGAGAATATCCGATTCCATCCAGCTCTAAGAATAAAGAAATAGAAACGAGCAATCTTAATGTAGCTGAAGCACTTTCTACTGGTAAATGTTGGATATAAAATTGTATTAAGCTTGACTTACTGTACTCTGTGGACGATAGCTTTGCACCTGTCTCCATAGCTTCTCACACTGTCCTCAGAGCAGATCAACTCAATGGGAACATGGAGTTTTTTGACCTGTCTGAGCCAGTCTTGTCTTTGGGCATCTGTGTCCAGGGATCTAGGCTCCAGGTACTCCACACATGCAAAAGCAGCATACACATCAAGTACCTTGAAGACAGAGGGAAATGTATTACTACACATCACAGGCCACTAAACAGACAACGTTAATAATACTAAAATACCAAACATTCATAAGTCGCATGCTTGGCAATTTCAAAAACCTTGAAGAAAACGGTCTTTTGAGGCTCACCAGTTCAACCCCGTCTCTGGTATGATGATTCTTCAACAGATGCTGGGTCACCTGGGGCTCAATGCAAATCATTCTGGAGAAGTTCTGAAGACGGTTCTTGAACTTATGATAAGCAGCATGGACCCATGGAAGAGATGTCACTGTATCCGTATTATTGAGCTGCAAACGCAGCTCATTGACGCAACAGTTCAGGGCACCACACAGGAGCTGGAAAAGAGCATGACGTGCATGAGTATTAACATGCACCAACACCACACGGATCTAGATTAACAATGGCTGCATGTCAAAACAACCTCCAAATCTTCCTGACATGTCACGTTCATTGTCATGGAGATGAAATCCTGAAGGTAGCGTTGGAAAAACTCTGTCTGCATCTCTCGGTCTGCTTTCTCAATGTATCGCCCCAGTGGTGTCTTCCAAAAGAACTCATCGAAATCTTGTTGGGTTTGGCCTAACAGACATACACATTTGTTTACACAACATCAACATCAAGGTGATAACATAGCACTAATGTAGAGTACCTGATAACAGGCCATTACCTTCACGTTGAAGGGCATGAACCCAGAGTTCCTCCAGGTAGTCCTTGATCCTCCAGCTGAAGGGCATGCTGCAGCTCATGTTCCTGTCTTGGGCAATGTAGTTCTGCACCAGGATTGTTTTTGTCTCAGAGCTATCAAAAGAGAAAAACAACAAAAAGTTTAAATATGTTAACAGTTTGTTAAATCTTATTACCTTTATTCATCATAACCATAACTCACTTGGGGTCCAGTGTTAGGTGTGGGATTTCCAGCACCTTATCATTGCCAAAGATATCTAACCAAAGCCTCTTGACAAATCCACCACACTTTTCATCGAGTAGGATGTTCATGTTTTGATCACGGTCAATGACTGAAACCAGTTGAGCCAAGAGGGGAATGACCACAGCCTGGACGCGCTTCCATAAGGTGTGCCTGTCACAACAGACAAAATGTTAACAGTGCAGTTCATAAAGAAATATGATTGTTTAGGCAAACAGAACATGTGTATTCTATGGCACTAACCTGAAAGTGCCTCCCTCTTGCAATGCGTCAATGTTTGAGGCCTCCTTAATAACCCAGTTGCTTTTGATGGATAAACCATCATGAGTCGCCAGCAATGAGTGAAGATGCTTCTTTACAGTTTGCAAAAATTCCCCTGAGAATAGAAAGATAAGATCATGAACACCGCAACTGCTGTAAAATAACAACACCAGTGAAAGAAAGTGTTGTTAGTACCTTTTACTTCGTCGTTGTCACTGAGGAGTGTCAGCAGGATCTCAACTCTCCGAGTACTGCGGCCACCTTCCACCTGGTCCCTGAGCATGCCGACTGCACTCTGCACGCAGCTCCGCACCAGCGCTGTCGTGTCCACAGCGTTTTCCCAGCCCTGCAGCAGGAAACAGTGGTTAAAAGCTGGTAGCACAAGCAACCCAAATAACATGACATATAATCTTTGTCAGACAACTGACTGAAAGCACATCTATCCAACATTAAGAATCGGTTTTATTACCAAGTAGGTTTACACATACGGGGAATTTGCTTTCGTATATGTAAACCTAGATGGTAATAAAACTGATTCTGATTAAACTGTAAGTGTAGATTTTTTTTAATTAATGGCAAATTAAAAAACACATTTTAAAAAGGTCCCATGTCATGGCCATTTCTACTGATCATAATTCCATTGTTGAGGTCTACTAGAATAGATTTATATTGTGCAATTTTCCAAACTCACATTGGTTTCTCATACAGCATCTCTGTATAGTATGTGTATTCACTCTTTGTCCTACACGGCTTGTTGGAGCTCCTGCCCCCCACTCCCTGTGAGCCCACTGTGCTCTGATTGGTCAGCTCGCCCACTATGTTCTGATGAGTCCACCACCGTTACAGCGGAACATCAGTGATTATGTGTTACAATGGCGTTAGCAACCAGAAAATGACACAAGTAATGACAAACAGATGCGAATGCTGCGTGGGGTCTGGGTGCCGTGTTGGCGGGATGTTGCGCGGCTCGCTGCTGCGAGGAGCGAACAGTGTGAGCTGGGTTCATTTCCTGAGACAACGAGACATCGCGAATGGATGCGGGAAGGGGGGGGGGTGCTGAGGGGGCTGCAGCACCCCCATCTGCGAGGCTCCACTAGCACCCGCACCCCAGCGCATCACAGTTTCACCGCTGAGTGTGTGTGTGAGGAGCTTCACGGATTGGTCCATTTGGACCAATGGGTCCATTTGGGTATGGAATAGACCATGGTCTCGTCACTGTACCCAGGAAGAAAAAGAGAAATCTCCAACGAGGCATTCTGGGGCAGCATAGACAGGTCTTTTCTGTGTTAGAGTTTTACTCACTACAGGGTGTACTTTGAGGGTTTGTGACTTTGCAGACCGTTTACATGCATAAAAACCTTCATAACACACAAGGGGACGGGTAATAACCGGAAAAGCATGACATGGGACCTTTGAATGTGTGGTTTTCCCACAACAACACATGTATGTTGTATCCGTCTGTACTCACATTTCCTTCTGCATTTTCCTCTGCTTCCTCATGCTCATTCTCAGTATACATGTCATCCACTTCCATGGCTATAGAAAAAAAGGTTGTAACTTAATGCCACAAAGATTATACATAGAGGAAATTATTATTTGCCATCGATTAATTATGAATCGTTACCTTCAGGCTGGCTCAACTTTGTTTCAAACATTTGACTGATTGTCATGTTTTGCAAGGCTTTGATGTCTGAAACAATGTCCTTTGACCGTCTGAGGTCATCAATGTGAACTGATCTCCAGGGGCCTGTAAATATTAACATGTGTCGGATTATTCTTCAAACCATTCGATACAAAATAAAAAAATCACAACTCTTATTAACTTTACCTCCATGAAAGCCGATGTAGGAAGTCCCTCCTTCCATTCTTGGCAGTCTGGTGATAAAGTAGACAAACACCCTGCTTCCGTTGCTCTCGTGAGTTATCTTGTTGATTTCATTCATGGATGAATATCTAAAAGTAAACAGCAAAACTAAATATGACGAATCCCAAGATGGACATATAACCAACAAAGAGGAAATGTTTGACCTACTTTGCAGATGCAATGAGATTGGCACTGTGAGAGGCTTCGACAAAATCACTCTGAATGAGGAGGATCTTGTTGGGGGGTCCAGTGTTACTGCTTCCAT
The DNA here is from genome assembly GCF_902827175.1 of Gymnodraco acuticeps. NCBI lineage: Eukaryota > Metazoa > Chordata > Actinopteri > Perciformes > Bathydraconidae > Gymnodraco > Gymnodraco acuticeps. The sequence continues at coordinate 3,219,374 of NW_022990238.1, forward strand.
TATTAGCTGTGAGGAAGTTCCTACAAGAAAACAGGGAATTGAAGTTGAGACTGATAACATACTAAAAGATCAGAAGTGTATGTTCTTGGTAATAACAATGCTTTTCTGAACACACATTATACCCCTTAAAAATACTGTAACAAAGGATATATTTAATGGACATTTAAAAAAAAAAAAAGTTCACCCCAAGAACAAAATTAATTTGCCTATAGTGTTTTTATCAATATAGATTGTTTTGTTGCACGTTGCTGAAGCTTGGATAAAATGGCCACAGCCATATGTCCAGATATTATGAACCTGTTAGTCAAGATATTGATTAACAGTCATGTTGGAGCAGTTTCCTTTCGAAAAAAAAAATGTTATGCCAAATTCCAGCCAACTGTATTACATTTGTATTTGATTTCCCTCTCACCTAACAAAATGTTTCTCCTTTGTATTGTTTTTTTTACAACTTACCATACCCTTATTAAGAAGAACATTTACTTTCTGCATAATTGTGTTTATTGCAGTTTACTCTATGAGAATACCAACACGTTTCAGGTTATTTCAGTTTAACAGAGCCACATATTTTAGAAAATCTAAACTAATACATTTCTCAAAATATCAACAAACCTAATTTTCTTCAAGAACGAGTACTCAGTGTCAAACTGCTGGAGTGACAGAAGCTCAACACTATTCAACACTTGTTCTAGTGTATCAAGGTCAGAAGCTGTCAGAAGTCTGGAGAATGTCGTCACCTGTGGTTTGAAATGAGAAGTATCAAGGCCTTATAAATGCTTGCGAGCATGTATTTGAAACCACTATAACAACATAACAACTTTTAGGTTACCTCTGTGAAGAAGGAGTGGCAATGGACTTCCTGCATTGTGTGTGCAAGAATGAAGTCGGCTAAGCAGCTGTTATTCTGCTCTTGGAAGTAAACTCTGGCCAGATTTTCACTCTCCACTTTGGGAAGGCCTGTGCAGTCCAACCGCACAACTGAGTCTGGTGTGGCACATCTGAGCAGTATGAGTTTTGCCTCATCCAGTACTCTCCTCTCAGGATCTGAGATGTCCAAACTGCCCTTCTGCGTTTCTACAACTTGTAGTACCACTGAAGCACATGTGTCTGAGTGGTAGCCGATAAAGACGTCTGGCGGTTGGTACTTGTAAGCCTGAGCTACTGTTGCGTGTTGATTGCTGAGAGAGACAAAGAGTCTCAACCATCTCTCCAGTTCTTCCGCAATCTTCGTCTGCTCGGTTTTAAGGACAGTGTGGATGTCCATGTAATGTTTCTCCAGCCTGTTGATGAGAGGTATTGGAAACTGTTTGTAGACAACCTCTCTTTCCTCAATGACAATCAGCCGGAAGTCCCTGTGCACCCGACATTTCACACGGTGGGTTCCCAGTCCAAGATCCACATATTTCTGTCCTCCCAACCAAACATAGTATTGGTTGAGGGCATCGTACAGGCTTTCATAGAGGTTTTGCAAGTTTAGGAGAACAACCGTTTGACCTGTCTCCATGCAGACCTTTACTCTGTTGATGTTGCGGCAGATTTGGGTGTACTCTTGGTCTTTTGGGAAACTGGATCCAAAGATTATTTCTGGCTGACCATTTTCTGAAAAGAAGGTTTGCTGCAAGATTTGTAGCGCTGCATAGTTTTTTGTCAGTACCAGCAGGTAACGACATTCTTCTTGTCCAACCGACTGAATGTTTTCCTTCACAAACTCAATGGCACTGATGTTAGCCAGGTCCTTTGGAAAATTCAGTCTTTTGGTAAAGACGGAAACTGCGTCAACATCATCCTTTCCACTGAAATTTCTCAACACTGCCTTTATGGTTTCTTCTGGAGTGGGATTCCTTTGAGAAGCCTTGGCCACTGCAAAAATCATCTTAATCAAGCTGTAATAGTCACGTAGGCCAAAAAAGCCTTTGCCTTTTTTGTGGCAGATGTTCAAGTAGGCTCTTGCAAAGGGCTGGAATAAATCCCTGACTTTCTCCAAAACCATTGCATCAGACTTGCATATGCCTTTAGCACTCTCAATGAGTTCCCTCACATCAGGGTCACCACGGGAGACACAAATGCCTCTGTTCATCTTTGCAGGGTCTAAAGCCCAGTTTGAGATGCCAATGAATCCAACCTTTTTGTGTGGTAGTGGCTCATCATCAATGCATCCCTCTTCTAGCAGTGGATGGAGGGTTTTCAGTGGCATTTTTGGAGAGTCCTCAGCCAACCCAATCTCATCAAGAACCACAACTGAAATGTACTCAGCCAGGTTCTTTCCTTCCTGGAAGCGTCCGCATTGTTTGAATGTATTAATGATGCCTTCTGGTGTTGAATGAGGGCTACACTGGAAGGAGACCAAATGGATTTGTTTAAACCCTTTGTAGAGATCTGAATGAGCAGCTTGGCCCTGCATTGCATCAGCCACAAGAGTTTTAGACAAAGATTTTGAACTGCCAGGTTTCCCAACTAGGAAGAGAGGGATTTTTAGCTCAATGCAGATGACCATCATGAAGACATTCTCTTTCAGTGCACTGTTTCTCGCAATGGTATCCCCCATTGGAACACCGCTCAAAAGCAAATCCTGCATTAGTGTGATTTCCTGCATTAATTTTTCTGGGCTGTATTGTGGTGGTAGGCTTTTGCTGATTTTCTGTCTGTATTTGTCCTTTTTCTCTAAGCAGGCATGGTAGCACACTCCAATGGCCATGACTAGAGACCAGAGAACAGGGTCTCTGACCTCCTGCTGTCTGTGATGCCTTTCATTCTTCTCAGCTTTCTGTTTACTCTCAAAATCTTTTAGCTCTGCAAACAACTTGATGTGGTTGTCGTGGAACCAAACAAAAGACTGCATGCAGCGTTCGACATCTCTCAGGCTGACAAAGCTGCATTCATCCTTTTTTGTCCGCATGTACTTCTGTGAAGCTGAGAGGACATCAGTGATGCACTTGATGTAAGTTTGATGAATGGCCTTTTTTTCAACCACTCTTTGCACAATCTGCTGGATGTATATTTTCTCTGTTTGATCGTTTAACTGTCCAAAGTCCCACACCAGAGGAATCATGCTTGGTGGTAATGCTTGAACTCTGTAGACTAACTGGCGGAGGGGAATGGACCCAAGCTTTTCATCTGACTCTTCAGCCCGAACTCTGTACCCAAGGCCGGCAGATTCTAACCTCTGAATCATCTCATCCGTGTGCTTTCGGTAAGGGTTGCATGCTGCAATGATCTGCAATCCACAGTCGGATGTCAAACTTTCTCCCTTGACTGTCTTGTCACAGAGGACCTCCTTAATACTGCTAATGGCATCGGTTGTGTTGGCTTCATCAAAAAAGAGAACAGATTCAAATCCATAGTCTCCCTTGTTGATAGAAGCAAGGTCTTGAGCTTCTCTGATCTTGGTGTAAATCATCTCAGAAGTTGTGCCCCCATGCACCTTGACCAGTTTCATGTTCTCAGTGGCCACTCCACTCCTTCGCAACTCACAAAGGAATTTAATGAGCCTTGTCTTACCACAACCTGTCTCTCCCATGATAATGACAGGGATGCCACACCTGAAGCGCATATGGATTGCTAACATCTTCAGTATGTTATCAGTGGTAAGCTCATAGGTTTCATCAGGGTCAAGGGGCCACTGGATACCAAGAACATTGCAGAGTCGCTCTATTTTCTCTCCTCTTGGAAGGAGATCAAAGTCCATGTTGAAAGGGACTCTCTGTAGTTTGAGGCCTTCATACAATGTCTTTGTCATGACATTCTTTTTTATCACCCTTCCAGAAGTGGGATCGATGGCATCAACAGAGTTCGGTCCATTGGGCTCAAGATGGAAGCCAATAAAGGTCATGGACACATGGTCATCATTAAAGAAGATGTATGGATGTGGTTCTGTTTCCCATCTCTTTCTGATCAGAAAAGGAGCCAAGTCTTCGTCTTTGACACCAGTCATGTCCATCTGCAGCCTGCCAGGACTCTGGTCAGAGATGCTTAGTGATGGAGTGGCAAAGTCTTTTGCCATCAGAATCATGAAGTCCACCACAAAGGTTTTGAAACCAGTCAATCCAGTGTCTCCTGTTAACTCAGGGTCACAAAAAACTGATGACTCACAGTCTTTCAGCTGAAGATTGAGGAACCATGCGAAATTTCTCAGCTCTGCCCAGGATGGATCCATCATTCCACAGAACATGAGAAGCATCTGAAGGCATTCAACCTGTGACCCTTCAACATCCTGGTATTTGAACAAATCAAGATCATTGTGGTTATGAAACCGTGTGAGATACTGGTATGGCCGCTGAAAGGCTGCACTCCTGTATTCTTCTTTATCCATTAGTGGTTCTTCATTGGTCTCAAAATAAGGATCATCTTGCTTCTTGATCTCCAACATTAGCACTTCTTTGGGTGGTCGGCAGAAAATATTTGGAAACACACCTGTGAATGTGCTGTTCAAAGTTTCGGCCTATGCAGAAAAAGAGAAAATAAAAAAACACATAAAGCATCTGCAACGGTTTAAGAATCAGATGACGAATGATTAGCATAATTCCCAAAAAGTTAAAAGTTTTACCTGCCGTGAAACATTTCTAGTTGACATGACAGTCGGCTCTAACATCTCAATGAGATACAGCTGCTTGTCACTGCACTTCCACGTCTTTCCCTCAGAGTCCATCAAATAGCGCAGGATCAACAATTTGAAAAGAAACTCATGGAGACCTTTCTGCACCTTTTGAATCACATAAAACATAGCCCAATTAACCTTATATGTAAGCTTTCGAGATACTAAATATTTATTAGGCAATATTAAACCAAGATAAGCATTAAGATTCATATTTACCGATGATGTGACGTCAAAATGGAACATCGTGAGTTCTTCACCTTTGGGGGTGTTCAACAAAGATTGAAGGATGACATTCTCGTCAACATTTGGTTCAATCAGGCGAATGCATTTCATCTTTGATGGCTTTTTGGAGTGTTTCAGTTTTTCATACAGCCTCTTGATGTAGAGAGATTTACCTGCATTTAAAAAGAAAGTTTTTATTATGGGTATTAATACTCATAAGAGTTTACTTAAGTTCACCATCATCATTTTGAAACAGCCGAGTACTGTACACATGTACTAACCAACACCAGCCCTTTTGGATGACACAACACCGACGCGCAGGCGGTCTTTGAACACAGCTGCAGCGCTGCATTGATCTGCTGGAACAACGTAGTGTTTGTGGAGGTATCTCTCGATCCCGTCCAATGGCTCCTGGGGAACCATGTGCAATCTGTACTGGCTGAAGGCTGAAGGAAGATAGGCATGTTCTCTTTCAGAGCTGCAGATGAGGACAAGTCTATAGTCTTTTCGGCTCTGCATTTTCCTTCTCTGAAAAAAGTTCTCAACTTTAGAGCTCACATCATAAGTGAGCAGATCTCCGTACAGCAGAGTGTATATTTTATGTCCCCTGTACCCTTGGCTGAGACAGCGTCTGAGGAATAGCTCCACCTGTTCGTACGATGTTGAGGAGTTGCACAGAAGGACTTCATCATAGGTGGGAAGTGACTCTGCTTCACTACTCATGTAAATGGAGATGCAAGATGTCAACACCTCATCATGCGGGCAAACAATGAGGTTTGGATTTCCGGCGGCCAGGCCTTTGGGTAGCTGCCTCAGTATTAAATGTCTGGTGTCATCATCAGAAATGTCTTCATCACTCTCATCTTCTTCACTATCTTCTTCTTTGTTGGCTAGTAATTCCAACAGTCTTCCAAGACTTTGTATATCAAGAATGTGTGGAAGATACGTTTTCATGTTTTTCATATAAGCATTCCATATCTGATAAAATGTTTGCACACCATTTGCTTGGACCACAAGACTGAGAGAATCCATCTCATTGGCAAAGTCTGTGTCTCCCAGCTCACTTGTTGGCACGATAACAAAAGTCTGAAACTCAATTTCTTCATTTTGCTCTTGTGGTTTTTTGAGGATCTCATACTGGAGTGTATGCCAGACCTGCCTCAAGTCTGAAGCTGTGCAATTTGGCTTGACAAATGAGAGCATCATGAGAACTTGGTCCTCAATTTTGGCCACATTTTGCTGAGTCAACTGGCTGCAGAGGTAGACAATCTGTTCGGCTGTGTAGTAGTTCAGGTAGTAATGCTCGGACCTCTGTTTGTCCACAAAGTTCATCCAATAATCTAGGCATTTCTCAATTTTCCTGCAAAATTCAGGAAGCTGCTCTACTATGCTGCCCTCCACAATGACAACACTGAGAACACTGCCCAGATTGAAGTCCATCATAATGCTGGGTTCCTTACTGCTCAAACTGCAGTTGATCTGTGCTTCCCAGTGCCTGAAAAGAGGATTCCCAGCAGTGTAGAGGGCAATGAATGCCTCAGCTAGTCTTTGAACACTAGCAAAAACCTGAAAAATAAATACAAACCTATCGTCAGATTATACATTGAATCATCTTTTGTATGTACTTGGTAGTCAGGAGACATACTGTATATGTGACCTGCTCTATCGAAATCAGTCGCATTGACCCGAAGACACATTTTGAGTTGTATACACTGCTGGAAAGAGGAGATTCCCTAACCCTAGCTTTCTAATGATATCAGGATTGTTGTTGTACTCCAAATATTAAGCAAAATATGTCCCATTATATAATGACTGTCACCGAGTCATCATTTTGAGAAAAAGGCCTTCAAAGTTTTCTCTTCTCTGGATCGATCTGATTGATTATTAGTGGAGCAAATGATCAAAATACTACGGAGGGAAAATATTTTCGTTTGGATTACTGGTCTGGGGGAAGCTCGCGAGTGTGTGTGTGTGTTTGTGTAACTTTGTGTTTGTGTGTATTGCGTTTGTTTCCCGGGGAAAACCCTCACGAGAAACACCGGCTGTTGTTATGCCTGCTGTGACGTTAAATTACTCCGTTCTCCGCTTGTAATTATGCCGTCACAAGCTTCAAAGTTCTATTTATCATCTGAATTTGCCGAAAAAGCCAAGACTTTGTTTAATTGAAATCAGATGAAAACAAACTGTAACGGACCCTGCCGTGTTATTTATGATTACTCTACGCTTACATTCATAATGTCAGCTGCGGAAGAGCAGATTGCCTGTCATCTTCCCTTTACAAGCTTAAATAATGTATTTATCGTGTGAGTTTGGAAATAAAAGTTTCATATTCTGAAAGCCAAGACTTTGTTTGTTTAAAATCAAACAAAACACCCAAACCCCGAAAAAATAGTTTTTTACGCAAATCCACGTTTATTTTGAAATGAGCCGTTGCGACTTCCGACTGATTTCGATAGAGCGGGTCACATATGGTATATTCAATATTTTAAGAAATGTGTTAAACTTTGAAAGATAGAAAAAACTGAATAAAAAAATATTATAGGATTGTTATTATTATTATGAGCCCATACTGTATAGAAGAAGTGGTTCTATGGTAAACTGAAATGACCTAGCTGATAAACGATGAGGGAACAATTTCAATATACCTCTGCAAAGTGATCAACTTCATTCTGCCCTTGATCCCCTTTGCCAGACATGAGCATAAGTTTGTTCTGCAGCTCTCGAAGGTCCTCAAGAGAATAGCAGCGCATCCTCTGACCCTCATCATTCTCCTCTGGAATCTGCAGCTTCAGGGCGGAGTCAAGACTCAACTGGAACGAAAAACAGAAATATAATCTCATAAATAATTCTGTAGGAACTTTCTCAGAGACAACCTCTGTACTTCATGTATGTAAGTTTGCTATCATCTTGGATTTTGTTATTTACCTTTTTTACATTTTGTGCACTGATGAGGTAGATACCCTTGCTGTTGATGGCTGATGCTAAGGAAAGAGATGACAGCTCCACCGATCCATGACTGTCCTTCACAGTCTTCAGCCATTCCAAATGCCGTGCACTGTCCCGCTAAAAAATAAGATAAGATTGGCAATGTGCTGATTAATATTCCGTTTCTATTACAAATACTTGGGGTTAACCCAATTAGCCTAACTGTATGATAAAAACGTTCACACGAGTGTTTGTAGTTAATTTACTGTTTGCGATCGCTATTATTATTTTATGTCAGAGGATTGTCTCCTTCAACACATTTGTAACTAAGTAAATTGTACAATAACAACAGAGAAACAATGTCTACACGGGTTATTTTTAACAAAAGTAACTTTTAAGCTTTAATATTTCAGAAGTATTGGCTTTCTCACCAGTTTATCTGGTAGTTTGCTGTCATTCTTCAAAGCTTTCCAGAGCTTCTCGAGCACCTCTTTGAAGATGTTGAAACCAGCATCTTGTTTGAGCTCATAAAGCATTGAAGAATATCCTTGGACAGCATCATGGAAGCAGGCGACACGATCCACATCCATGTCATTCTCTCCCGCGGAGATGGAAGCCAGGTCAACGAACACCTTCAACTCATTGATATCTGAAAGCAAATAATAATTGTTTTAGCTAATTTGCCTGAATCAGCAATAAAAGCCTTGTGAATACAGCATATTGTAACTGTTCTTACCTTCAAGTGAATCTTTAACCCAGTTTACAAAGTGTCCTCGGAGTCCCAGCTCCTGCAGGCACAGTCTGCGAGCCTCAGTGATGTCCACCAGCACTATCTTTGCCTGGATCAAGTGATTGTCAATCCGATTCAGCGGCTCGTTCTGGAAGTCTGCATGGCTCTGAAGGGAGAAGAATGTGAAAAGACAATATTAAAAAAATAGATATAGCCGTATTGATTTTCACATAATGTGGAATCTTTGTTGGGTGCAATATACTTAGTTCATAGCCACTTACAACTTCAGTGAGTGTCTCCAGAACCCTGAAGTCCCCCTGGAGGCAAAGCGCCTCTTTGACCTTCATGATAATTTGAGCCGAGGCCACAGCTAGATGAAGTTCGTGATACTGCTCGATCTGTTGAACCCTGCTGTGGATCCACTGTTTGTCAGTGGATTTATCAATTCTGCACATGATGTCCAGATCCTTTGCAAGCTCTTCATACCTGCCCTTGTAATCATGGAAAAGCTGGTTTACCTCCTCGAGCCTTATACTGCTATTCTTCAGACGAGTGTAGATGCCTTTGTATTCACCATAGCAAGGCTCGAAAATGTCATTGTGTATCATTTCTGGTGTTGCATTAATGTCCGCTATTTGAAGTGCACCAGGGTCGGCTTCTGCCATTTCTTCTGCAACCATGAGTTTGGCTTGATTCTCCCAACACACTTTGAATATATGACTGTCTTTGAAGGTGAACAGGATCTCGCCCATGTATTTGATTTCTTCACCCAGATTAAAGTAGGTGACAACACCCGCATTAGGTGAGGACAGGTGTTCAAATGGATGAACCTCCATAAAATCGTTCAGCTGCATCGATTCCACGTTCACATGCTTTCTCTCTTCCATGTCCTCAAGATCAACTGTCATGGAAATTAAATAAACATATGTTAGCTCTGCTGCAACTATGATAAGGAAACCAAACAGAAGGTTTTTCCACCATACCTGTCATATGTTCCTCAAGTTTGTGGCTCATTGTTAAGACAATGTCCACAAGATCCTTCTCATGGTACACATTGTTCAATTCATCCTCTCTGCATTGTAACAGCCTCTTCATTTTGCCATTATCCCTGTATTGTTCATTCTCAGAGAGGCATTCTGTCAAATATCAATTCAAACACACACATCGCAAGGTTACTATTATGCTTGATAAATGAAATAGCATTTTTTGGGGGGTTATTTATTTTTGTTATAGGTGTGATGTGAAGCAGACTGTTTTACCAATCTTCAGCAGATCTAAGAAGGCGGCTCTCCTGTCCAAAATGATTTTCAGCAGGCTGGTCTTTATGGTTCCACGGACCAGTTGATTGTTGATGGCTGTGAATGATGATATTGCAATGGCGATTTGGTCCCTGGCATCTTGAGAGAGCTCATTGATCAGCTTCTCATCTGCGCCTGCAATGAGAGAAATGACATGGCAGTTTTTTGTCTAAAACCACAAATATTCTAATGCTTATCTTTTGCCATGAGGTCATTAAGTGAGTCTATTTCTGTTAGCTGGATTTTTTTTACAAGTATATTAAACCTCATAACTCTACAGATTATTTCTATTTGGTGTGTACATGTTTAAATTGGTTTATATATTCAAGCAGAGATACCATGTAGTTTGAAATAGTCTTTGGCGGCAGTCCAGGAGAGTAGGTGCTGAAGGACCAATTGTTCATCATCCTGATAATTTCCTTGACGGTCCTTTGGCCAGGATTTCTCGATAATGGCTGATATGAGTTTCCCGAACTTCCAGTTTACCTTGAACTTCTCCAACAGCTTCCCCTCAGACTTAGTCTACATTATGAGGAAAAACATTACTGTGAAGATTTGATATCCGGCCAGGACTGTAATAAAACAAGGAACCAATATAATAGGTTATAGATGTTAAGAAGTTGTCAAACCTGGCATAAAGATGTAACAGCCTCAAGAGCACACCTCTCGACACTAGCAGCAACGAGTGGATAGGATTTACTGAGTTCCTCTATCTTTGTGCAGTAAAACTCAGTTTGATCCACAGGAGATTCCTAAAAGCAGATGCATGGAGAATATATTTCATACTTTTTTATTACAGAAAATGAACAGTGATGTGTAAAAGAAGTATCACTTACCTGTTTGTATTTGCCCTCAAAATCCATTGTGAATGTCTCTCTCCATACTTGTGTGCAATCTTTATCCTTGAATTGGATGGACATGATGTTGTTCCACATCTGTTAAACACAATCAAACACAAGAAAACATTTCCAACTTTCTCTACTGATGATCGGTTGTGAGCATCAATCTGTACATTTTGTGTTTCATTCAAAAAATAAAACAAAACTGCTCACTTCAGTCTCTGCTGTGGCTTCAACTCTGGTGTACATGGATGAAATTGCCCTGTTTAGCAAACCCTGTCTGTAGGATTGACTGATCCAGTTTCTCATGAAGGACATCGCCCGAGAGATCAGTTCTTTAGCATAATGCTGCTCGTTCTCTCCTTTCTGAGTCTCCTACATAAGAAGCAATATTACAGAATTTGAGATAAAAAAAAGGATGAATTCTCTACGAAATGCCAATAGCTTTATATGATTCACTTCATATACCTGTGGCTTGTTACTGTGAACAAAGTCTGACACGGATGCAACCAGATTCATGCAAGCTACAGTTATATCCGGGTAGTTCTGGGTATAAGAAGCCGGTTTGACTCCCTTGCAGAGCTTTTCCAACAGTTTCACTGATGTGTCAAGGCACTCTCTCCTATACGCCTCAGTTAAAAGGCTTGAATAAAAACAAACAATAGAAAGTTAGTTAGCATATTACCATCCGTATACACATTTGATTTCAAGTTCTGCACAGTAAAATGTTTAATTGCAAACCAACTGAATATAAAACGGAAAATTACCTGTACTTTTCTTCAACAAGCTTTTCTTGGATATGTGAGAGAATGTGAGATACTGTCTGAAAAGCAGAAATCCAAAAATATTAATTAATTTAGTGAAACTTGCTAAAACCCTGAAATGTATATTATTTTTACTAGATGTTCCACTTCACCTGGTAGTTACTGCTCGTAATCTCCAGAGGAGCCTTGTTAGTGAAAACATGAAGCATGTCCAAAAGCTCGATGTCAATGATGTTACACTCCATCAGATCATCCAATGGGATCAGGAACATGCAGGATCGCACAAAAAGTGCATCCACTTCCATCAAGTAACTGTGGCTTTTCATCAGATTCACTAGAGACCTAAAAAAAAAAGATGATTAAATAAAATGCATGTACAGCAATATCTATTCTGAGTAAAAGCACTGGAAGATCGGACTCTTACTTCCTTTCTTGACTGCTCATGTATGATAATGAGGTGCCAATGTCAAGGCCTTGCAAACCTGCCCAGGCTGCACCATACTTTGGGTTTCCAGAAGTTGGTACTTCAAAGGGCTTCGTGTTGCCCTTGAGAAGGTGGAGGAGTGGCAGGACCAGAATCCATCGAGGCATTCCCGCTGTTTTCACAGTTTTGATCAGATACACCAACATATCTGTCAGACTACAACAAAGAAAATAGTATGAGCATCTGAATAGAAAAGTGTATTTGGCTGCTCTTAAATGTGTAGATCGCTACTTACTTTTTGTTGAGAATAGCGACATCCTGAGAAAACTCTGCCCAGTAACCGAGGAACTCTTCTTTGTCCCGTTTGGGTAAACAGAGCATATTGCAGAGCTGATTGAGTTCACCATTGTCCAGTCTGAGTTTATGCTGTCTCCATACATATAGCATGATCACAGCTGCTTTCATGCGATCCTGAGTGTAGAGCATCTCCCCACCTCCATCCTTCCTCAGAGGAATAACCTTTGTCAGCATGAATTCTTTCAGCATCCTGCTCACCTAGGAAATTATACCAGAGAAGCAGAGGTAAGGAGTAAGATGGTTTAGCCATAACTGGGGGTATGCACTCTTTTTACACAGCGGTTGTGAACTTACCTCCTCTTCCCCATAGTTTAAGGAGTGCCACTTCTTTTGTTTTTCTTCATACACAAAAGGCTCTCCATAAACTTGACAGAACTGATTCAGCTGGATCAAAAAACTTCTCAAATTGGTATCAGTCCAGCTCCTGAGAAGATCAAATATGGACTCCAGCATGATGTTCCCTGCGATCTCTCTGCCTTCAATCAGATTCTTCCTTTGGTCAGGCCAGATCGTTTCTTTAATGCGCTTCAGCACGTTCTTCGATGGCTCGGCACAAATGATGTCATCATATTGATGCCAGTCCCCTTTACAAAAGGAGAAACAACAGAAATGTTTTGTGTGTAAAGTAAATACATCATTATAGAACAATAAGATACCCTTTGGGTGCAGGCAAATATGATTACAATTTAACCAAGTAAACATTACATTTACCATCTTCATTGACAAGGCCGGGTTTCACAAACAAACACCTGTTGGTAGTTTGGTGAGTAGAATCCAGTTTGTATATGTACTCGTACTCGTACTCCCTCTTTTTTTTGTTATAGACAACATATTTGTACGGTATTGACACAGATACAGCTTCAGCTTTGATTGTAGGCAGACTGCCCTCAACCAGAAAACCATGTTCTCCAAGATCCCTGTGAAAGAAGACAAGAAAGTAAAATGTAATGTATGTGGTGTTAACCCTTATGTTGTGTTCGGGTCTCCCGTGACCCGTTTCAAGTTAAAATTATATAATAACTACGCTCTAGTTTTTTTTATCGGAACAAGGCTTCATGATATCCTCCACAACAGCTATATAAACACTAAACCATTTTTTTTTAGCGAAGTCTGAAGGTCTCTAAAACAAAAAGTGTATAATTTGGTGTTGGGGTCTGAGAAGATCCAGCAGCATTGTTGGGGGTGACTCGGGTCAAATTTGGCCCAATCAAGATTCATCTTTGACTTTAGACAAAATATTTTAGGGATTTATTATTGTTTCCCATATATTAGGCCACCATCTGATCTTAATTGACGATGCACCCAAGAATAAGCGTAAGCATAATACCTGGTCACAGACAGCTCAACTGCATCTTCTTTCCATGTTCCAATGTGGTGCCCAGCCCTGATGAAGATACGATCTTTTTCAGGATCAAATTTGAAATCCTTTGAGAGAACTGCATGGAAGTAAATTGTGAGTCTGTCCTGTGCAGCAATGTTCTTGTTCCTGGTCAGCCTGAAAAGCAGAAACAAATAAAAAGAGATTATATAACACACATAAAACTGATCCAAAGCTAATGTGTGCAATTGTGTGAGAGAGCTTCTTCACCTTTTGGGGGGCGGTTCAGCATGAGTGCTGGGCTCCTTGCTGTCCTGTTTACTTCCCTTGTCGGGGGTTTGTTCTGCTGTCGAGTCCTTCTCGCTGTCAGACTGCTGAGCCCCCAGGGTCTGCTCCGCGTCGACACTGGAGCCTGTGGGGTCAGCCTGGAAAAAGTAGCATTAAACATGCATGTTAAATATACAACTTGAACCAAATAAAAAAAAAACGAATAAACATTCTGCACCAAAAAACGTATTTTATTCAATAACATTTCCTTGTCATACATTTTAGTCTGCATTACCTTTGAAGGTGTTTGAGGCCCAAACACCATTGGATTCTGTTTCTGCTCCTGCTGACTCTTTCCCTTCTGTTTGCTTTGTCCTGTCTGCTTCTCATTTTTCTCTACATTGGCATTCTGGTCCATTGCGGGTGGTTTATTGGTGTCCAAGTCTTTCTTTTTCTTGGAGCCTTTCTTTTCAGTCTTTTCATCTTGTAGGTTTGTTGCCTTGTTCCCTTTGCCTGAACCTGCCTGAGAAGTTACTGTCTTGCTCTCACTCTTGCTGTCTTTTGAGATGGGAGTCGGAGTGTCAGCTGGTGCTGTGTTGGGAGCCTGATCCTGAGCTGATTTCAGTGCATTGCTCTCTCCCTCAACAGTGATACCTGGAGCGTCCCCAGAATGAATCGGAGTTCTTGCCTCTAATGCTAAAGCCTCCTTTTCACTCTGAACCTCTTGTTTGTCTTCAGACGGGCCCACAGGAATGTCAGCTGCTACTGAACTAGGCTGGCTCTCTAGTGAGGAGGGCCCATCTTGGAGGGACTCTGGTGTCTCATCCATTGCATTTTCTGAGCTTTCACTGTCAGAAGAGTCTGGCCCGCCCTGAGTCTTCTTTCCTTGGCTGCCTCCCAGTGAGACATGAGACATGTCTTGGTCTGATGACAAAGGGCCTTCTTTCTTCTTTTTGTTCCTCTTCTTCTTCTTTTTCTATGAAGACAGTGGAAAATCAGTTTTACAAAACCATCCTTTACTGCTAATGTAAAACTATGCGAGTCAAACACCTCTTTGTTTTAATGGCAGACATTTCAGATTTCTTAAGATCTAAACTACTTCTGATCGCTCTTCTAAATGACGTACAACATAATCACACGCAATAACAGCACAATTAGCACAATGGTGAAACAGACCTTGATATAACTCCATTTATAGCAAATAAAAAACAGGAAGGTGTCATTCTGACTAAAGTCTACCATAAAGACTTGTAGATAACCATTTGCAGACATAAATTGCAAAAGTGTAGGTTACACGTTACATTCACATGTGATTGTGACTCATGAAGTCACTGTAGACCAACAAAAAAAATGGGACAGGACACGCACCTTTTTCTTTGGGTTGCTGATGGTCTCATCATTTGGTCGTTTGGGGGATCTATTTGACTCTTTGTTGTCCACATTTTTTGAAACTGATTTCTCTGATGTACCTTCTGAGTCTGCTACCAAGGGTTTGGGCTGATCTGTTGTATCTGGAATCAAGATATGGGTTGACAAATCAGACTAGATCCGAACGTGTATAAACCAGTGTGACAATTAGAAAGAATTATAAGCGCAGTCTGCTTAGAGGGTTATCAATGGCAGTCTTATTTGCATTCCAGCCAAATTACATTAATTGTTTTACTTCTGTTTTCATTAAAAGTTACAAAAAACCCACAAAAGCCTGATCATTATGTCACATGATGTTTGTTTAATCTCAATTTGTCCAGATGTCTGAAAATGTGTGAACAGATAATGAAGAGATGCTGCCATCTTGAGGTAAGAGAATAACACTAACACTTGACAAACCTATTTTATTAATTTAATATCCAGCACTAACTATTTGACATTCAAAAGTACCATACAGTACAAATGATGTCAAATGGGTTCATGTCACGACAATATGAAAACATTTTGGTTTTGAAAAGTTGAACCCACTTCTTAAATCAGCTTTCATCCTTCTTAATTTCTTTACAAACAAGTTGTTTTATTTATCATTTAGGGATAGAGTGACATTTATTTATGTTCAAAACAAAGATTGTGGTAATATTATGCCATTTAGACTACCAACTTAAATTAAAAAAAGCTCTATGGCACACTGTTAAACAATACATGATTGGTTCTTTAAATCATATTATGGATGTTTTATAAACAAATAAAACATTATAACCACGTAACATTATATTGTGTGGACCTCATCATTCAATTTATCTATGTAAATAACTCATTATTATGTTAAACCACATGTCTTACTTACCCTGAGTGTTTGCAGATTGAACAGATAGCTTATACCCACACTCACTGCAAACTTGGCATTCTTCTCCGAAATAGTATGGCGACAACCTGGGCACTTCATCTTGAGAAGTCAGTGTTCACTGCAAAAGAAAGTAACAGGTTTAACTGCTTTAATTGTACATGCAGGTCCCACCCTGTTGCAGAATCCTTTCACTTTCATTTCTGACACTCGAGGCCTCATGAAACAGCGCTCAGTTGGCAAAACAACCGCCAACAGCAGAGCTGTTCCATTCACGGGCACGGACTTTGAGCAGACTTGCCCCACATACTGACCGATTTAGCGTTTCGTTTGGTTTGAGGCTGAAAGGTAAATAACCCCTAAGCAGCAGAGTGGCAGTGAACCATTGCAAGCCACCTATGGGCACGCCCACCTTTAGTCCCGCTAACTATCATCGAATAATAAAATCACGCGGACAAAGAGAAGGAAACAGCGAGGTCTTACTGCGCTCTAAAATATACGCCGATGCTTTAGAATAATAACACATCAAAACAAGTGGAAAATACTCTAAAGTAGACAAATAAATAAACGTTCCTTTTCATGAAATACTTATCACATGCTGCTGCACCAAATGACTTTTTCTGAGGGTGCAAAGGCCAGTACAGTAGACAAGGTGGGCAGTGCATTTAATAAGGGAGGATGCCGTCTTAACTTTGCTACTTGTCTGTTAGATAGTAGACACACAAGTTATCAGCTACTGTTGAAAAAACGAAAGACTTATAAAACAATGCTGTAAAAAAAACTACTACTACTTTATCATCGGCCTTGTTCATACCAACCCAATTTTGCACTTTGCTCCTGTTGTTATACACATGTTGTCTGTTCAGGTCAGGATTTAGCACATGTTCCTAAGATGTAATGGCATGCTAAGAAATCAACATCAGGGCCTTTGAAATAAGGGGCAGACTCATATTTTGAATATATTTAAATCGTGTGACTCTCAACTTTCTCTTTCACTGTGAAAATATGGGATGATTTATCTAATGAAAATGCTTGACATAATCACTTCAACAAATGGTTAATTTTGCAATATAGATATGCATGAACTAGAGGTCCAATGCGAAGAAAATCATATGGAGATAGGGTTGACAGTGTGAGTAGTGTACACTAGGTAATTGTGTTTTTATTTGTACTCCAAACTACATAATTATTAAAGACAAATATTGTACTATCTGGACGGGGTGAGAGAGTTATCATATTTCAATATATACTCTATACTATAGATATATATCCTTCATTATTGATTGATATATATATTCACTGTTTTGCATATTTAGTTTTACTGCTGCTGATAAAGTAAAGGTTTTTTATTTGTATTGTGTTTTATTAACCTCTAATTCATGTGCTATGTCTTATCTATGCTGCTGTGACGAAAGCATTTCCACAATTGGGATCAATAAAGTATATAATTAATTATCTCATCTTATCTTTACAATCTAAAATGTGGAACAATGTTCTTCAAATTTCACTTGAGTGATGCCTCTTGTTCACAAAAAGATCTTTGGCTCCAAAGTTCCGCCAATCACATGTTTGCTTCCTAAAGATCCTGCGTTGCGTCACTTCCTGTTTCGAAGCCAGCGTTAAAACGGATCATGCTAACTATAAACACACAGCAGCACATCTTCTACCATTATCATTGTTTAATCACGACACGTGTATCAACTGCAGCAACAGTTATATGTCACAATAAAGAAGTGTCCTTACTACATTTTGGCTTAGCTTAGCTTACCCACTTGTTATTTAACAGCCTGTCTAATTAGCTGCGTGACAGTTTCGTTAGCCAACACTAGCCGGGTCTGTTTGTTTATCTGACTTAAATAACAGAAAAGCAATAGCATTTGCAGGTGAAAGGACAGTGTAATCTGAGATAACACCACATTTGATCACATCCTTAGTTAGAAATGTCCAGTGACAGCGAGGTCTGATAGCTACTCTAGCTGATAGGACAATACGTTTATTTCTTGTTTGTCATCAAATGAAATATGTCGTCTTGACATGTAGTTTTCTATAAAGCAGTAACAACCTTGTTAGCAGTTCTACCTGAGCTGGATGCGTCATCTTTCTTCTGTTTTTGAAAGGAAACCCTCAGGAGTCTATCTGCTGTAGATGCACCGACAGAGTCCCAGGTCTACTGTCGTTTCATTTCCGCATGTGCTATAAAGTTTCGTTTTCTTTGAAATGGGCGTCAGCTAGTAATGTTTCTGAATTACTCATATCAGTATTTTTAATTATGGGAAGGAGGCCAGAGCAAATGTGCATGCACAGGTGTGCAAGGTTACTTATAAGGACTCTGACACAATTCAATAATTATAATGTTGATACATAAACAAGTACGCCTTTGATACTTTTTGCTACTTTTTAACACAAGAACAGACTATCTGATTATTGCACAATTAAAGAGGTAATTATGCGGTCCTATTATGAATGGAAAGCATGGTTGGCTGATATGGAGTCATGAGCCATCAAGTGATTTAGTTACATATTTGTTTGGGAGATTGTGTGATTTTCTTAAGAAGATAAAAAGGTTTCTTAAGACACTATGGTTCATATATTATCAAGTCTAGTGCTCTCATTAGAAAACCTTTGGTGACATGTTTTTGACGTCCAGTCATGTATACTTTTTGATGCATTTAAAATGATACATTTTGAGTTTTGCCTACCTTTCTCCTAAACTAGGATTGTTCCAAGGATATTGTTACCCAACCATGTACGCATTTTTGTCTAACTCTGTTCAGTGCATTCACTATATGGTCACAAAGCATTAAGGCTCATATAGAAAGGCTGCATGTGACTGTCATTTACTTTGAATTTGACTTTGAGCAAGGACACCACAGCAGTTCAAATCACAGATAACTCAGGTTTTAGGCTACTAGAAATTCCTCCATGATGTGTTAAAGTGTGCGTATTAAGTGAGCCGACTTCCACGGCATAACATGTCCTCAAAGTAGTGTAGTGGCAAACTGTATATGTAGTGCAAACTTTGTATGTAGTGCAAACTTTATATGATGTGCAAACTTTATATGTTACCTAATATGGTAAAGCCAAATGCAGTAGTTCCATGATGATGTATTTCAGTTCATGTCCTTTGTTCAACTTATGATTAACCTTAAGAATGTCTGGGGGTGAAGCACAATGTCTTGAACAAGTTCATGTGTTTTTTCCCTGTTCCACAATGAGTTCCTGCTTTCCTCAGTTATAACTGTCTTTGACCCACAATGAGTTCCTGCTTTCCTCACTTCCATCTGTCTTTATCCAGTTCCTGATTTACTATATTAGCAATGTACAGTTTCTGTTCCTCTGGAAAGCAGGCGTAGTTATCTCTCCATCCAGCCCTGCCACAGTGACAGGTGACGAAGTGTTGTTGAACTGTCAAGATCCTATAAAACCTACACACACACTGTGTGCACTCTTCCAGAATACTCTGTACTCTGTGAGACCTGTACCTTCGAAGCTTCGAATAAAGAACCAGAAAGACAACTCTGATTGTTTCACCAGTTTATTGATTGATCATTCTAATTGTATATCTCCACAGTATTGACTAGGTCTAAGATTTCCATAACAGAAGAAGCACATGGACCTGGTGAGATATTACTTTATAATGCACTCAGCATAGCAAAGTCAGTTTTGTTACATTGTCAATTTAAAACTTGATTTAGGCTGAAAGCACTTAACCAAGACAACAAACTGGTCTTTAACTGTGTTTGTAGCTCTTGCAATATGCTCTTGCTGTGAGTAGGCTAATAAGAAACAAATATATACAAAAAAAATAATCTATTGTGGGCAGTGTTGTTTTACATGCATAGAGGTCACTACAGTGGACAGCTATTCAAAAGGTGTTTTCTTGTATATGCATTTTTTTTTTTGCATAGTTGCACCATCAGCCACTACATAGGACCCTATTGCATCATCCCATACACTGCCACTCAGTGCCAAGTCAGTGTAAGTGCATGATACATGTCTCTAAACCAAGATGGACGACAGAAAGCCACATGGACCAAGTCACCCATCTATATCCTGCCAATCCTTTTATGGAAAGCGTCCCCTGCAGGTATAAAAAATGTGGTGACATCAAGTAACAACTAAGGAATCATATCATTCATAAATTATCAAAGTATTGATGTTATGTTTGCAGGAAATCATGATTAACCACCTGTCCACTACAGTGGACGTCATGCATCACTGGCTATATTTCAACTACAATTCATACTGGTACTGCTGCTGTTGTTCCCAGGGCCGTCCCTCCCTACAGGCAGATCATGCAGACTGTGTGGGGCCACACCTTGCGGAGGGGGGCCTCATCTGAGGCGCACCTATGCGATTAAGTGGCGCAATTAGGGTGGCGCGTCACGGTTTCGCCGCTGCGAGGCTCCACTAGCACTAATCAAATAACTGTGCGTGGGGCCTCAAATTGGCCCCTGGCCCTGGTAATTCTTGAAAATACTTCATCTGCAATATCTTTTTGGGCCGTAAATCAATATACTTATGTTATTATAATGTATTTTAAGTTTGCACATCTTTATTAATCATTTTTTCAAAATGTACATCTCTTCAGTTCAAACCCTGAATGCATACTGTCCACCTGAGTGGACATATACAAATCTATTTGAAAAAACTAGATTAAAAAAAAAAAAAGTTAAAATCTTGTTTTTCATTCCCCAAGAGCAATAATAACACTTGGTAAAAAAATCCTGACTGAGGCTTTCATAATTCATGCATGAAAGGGTTAAAAATCCATACTGGCATGTCCCAGTAAATTCTCATAAATAGATTCATGTATAACCTGCAGCTGTGCTGTGTTACATTAAGTCTTAAGACCATGTGATGCATCTGATATGACCTTTAATCCAGTTATGTGCTTTGCTTCTCTTCAGCTCTCACATGACACCCACTTTTCCACTGAGGGAGGTTGTGTGTTGCATGCTTTAGAACAGGGGTGTCCAACATACGGCCCGCGGGATGACATTGCAAAGTGTAAAAATGACAGATTACATTTTGTATGTATTCATTTTTCTACACTAACTTAACCTTTTTCCTTAATAGTACCCACTTTAGTTTGTATGGTAGTGTCAGTTAAGGTGGTCAGGATTACTACACAAATGGGACAATGAATGTAAAATAATTCAATTTGTAAAAGACAGTTAATTAAATGTGAACATTTTCTGAATGTAGGCTACTTGTACTTTTTTGCACCAAAACAAAGGGAACAATTTGAAGTTGTCGTTATTTATAGGTTATTATGCTATGGTTTTACTGGTACGACCCACTTGAGATACAATGTGGCTGTATGTGGCCCCTGAACTAAAATGAGTTTGACACCCCTGCTTTAGAAACTTTGAAGGTTCAACTTTTACCATTTAGGATGCTATACTCTTAAACTGTCAGCAGAGGGCAGACTAACCAGAAAGTCTGGGTGAGATGCAAAAGAGCAGATATATGAACGTTTTTGTTTTTTCGGAAACTAGACCTCTCCTCTTCACCAAAGGATTTAATACGTGGACGATGATGGCTGAAAAAATGAGTCACCTAACTCATCTTGCTGAAACACCTATCTTGAATGTTCCAGGTTCCTTTTGTGCGGGCGTGTTACCATGGTTACTTAGACTGCACTCCCAGGTCAGGAGATTGTGACAAAGGTGTTGAAACCAGTCTTCACTTTGCAACTTGTTCAAAAAAGTGTCCCTATACACAAAAAATAAATACATTTACTGAAATACATGCACGCACAAGTCAAGTTAAAATAAAATCAGCCCAGTGGACACTCTTGAAAAGCTGTAAGGATAGTGTCAGATGGAGTTTACTCATGTCTATTGGCCACTCAGCTGAATCAAGATAAAACATTGAATGCCATGTAGCTGAACTTTGTTGTCTCTTTGAAACCTTGAGATATGTTTGCTTATTTGACAATCATTTTGGGTGCCATAAGAAAACTATTCAAGGTGTGAGGTTGGTGCACATTTGTTAACGCTAACATTAATCTTAAAGTAGCTTTTGTTGCCCTTGTCTTCTGTTTAATCAACAGTAATTAGTCTGGATAGAAAAACTAAAAGACACACAAAATATTGTTGATGTAACATTTTGTGATACTTTGGCACATTTTGTATCCAGTTAGTGTGAAAGAAGTATGCGTGTTGTCTAATTAGAGAGTTTTTTTAATATATGGAGGTTCAAAGAGTTGGTCCCTGAGAAATAAATAAGAAAATTGTATTTGCACTGTCTTTTATTGTTGAAACGTGCAAGTGCTCGCTGAGCTTTACCTGCACACTGTGCAGTAAATCACACCTTCATCATCATGAGAATCCATCTGCTCCCCCTGCAGGAGATACAGTCAATGAAAACATGTTTGCAGACAACTCAGTGCAGCACTATTATAATGAATTACAAACAGTATACATATGCTGTATAGATAATAGTAGATACAATGACAGTGCTACCTGTATGCCATATACTCAAGTTTAGTCAAGTAATCCTTAAGATGCTTTTTGATCTTCAAGTTTCTGCAGGCTACATTAACTGTTTCCAGAGTTAGCGTGTATTTTCTCCTATTCTTCTTCTCCTGTTGAGCAAAGCTTCCTTTATTGTAATGTAAAGTTTTGTATCGGCATATACAATTCCCTCAAATCAGGTCACTCACACCACAGACTGGCTTGGCTTCAATTGTAACCCGAGTGCCGGTAAACATGAAACCAGGCCCTGCTTAGAGGAAATGTCACACCGTTATGATGTTGCCGTCTTGTCGACACAGCACAGAACTGTGGTATTGTGATTTTTTTTAAAACACAAAGTACTTATCAAGCAAGTACTTGATTATTTAAGCATTTCAATTGTATTCACTATCTATGTTTACTTTTGGTCATTTAGTGTTCAAATGCAAAATGATAATCTAGGCATGCAATATGTGATCTGTAGTTGAACCTGTACATTGTATATACTGTACTAATACAGAACACCAGCTGTTAAATATCATACATTTAACACATCAAAGTCTTTTTGAAGAACAACTGCATTTGAAAAAAGTTGGAAAGCCTTTATTGCGGCAAATACATATTTATTTCACATACTTCCAAACAAACTCATAAACCAATTACCCTCAAAACACAATTTCTTCACATATCGTAGTGAGGCTTGATATCTGAAGGGTAGGTTCGGTTGGACAGTTGGTTCCTTAAAAAGAGAACAAAAATGTTTCTAATGTGTTTTATGTAAAAGAAAATACATAATAATGAGTCGATCTTTCAAAAGCTTTACCTGAACACAGTGATGCTAATACATCTTACTCAGTATGGAAGTCCACCTGCTGCTCCCTGCAGATGATATGATCAATCAACACATGTAGCTCCAATGCAACAATATTGAAAACATTGATAAGATGTATTTTAAAATACAAACGTGTTTCTGTGATTGAAGTATACAGTCGTATAGATGACTTCTGCTCCCCCCTCACTCGGATGTCCCTCTTGTGATTGGTTAGTGTCACAGCTGAGCCAGTTGACATAGTCTGTATTCTCCATACAATCCTAAAATAGAATATGTTGAACAATGTAGTCAAATGTTGCCTTTATGGTTTTATCATGAGCTTCAGTGTTACCCATACAACAAAAACAATGTCATGTGTTTTCCCATTATGGTGTCTGTCATACAGCAGAGACTTAAGATAGGGATTGAAGTGCCTTTCTTTTGCTGAACTCTGTGCAAATTGAACTGCAACAGATTTCTATAATTGTAATATAATATAGACTAGAATGCAGTCTTGAATAAACAAAAACAATGACCTGTATTTCCTCTTCACAGCCTGTCTCTGTTATCCAGGTACTTGCTTTGTGGAATCTGTAACAGATAAATAGAATCACGACAATGCTAGAAGGCATAACCAAAGCTGTGATATACATCAGCAGACCCCTGAGCAATGAATAACTCATTCCTCCAAGGATCTCATTTGCGGTCTGTCGTAGTTTTTGCCACATCAGGCCATGTTTATCGAAAGCCAGGAGATACTTTCAATCAGCAATGGCACTTGCTTATGGGACTTGAGTTTATCTGAGGCCAATGGATGAGACTCATTACTTTCCTCATTAAGTATGAATGTCTGTACTTGCATGTTTCTACACATGTACTTCCCCACTGCTCAGTGACACAAAAAAATATCTAGTCCTTCATACAGGCCTCACCCTCTTAGTGAGTGTGCTCCTTTCCTTATCTACGTTTCAGAAATGGAAATGGTGACATCAAAAATCAATAAAAGTTTACCTTCTGATGGCAATAAGAGCAATCACAATGAGAAGCACGGTGATAGCAGTAATGATAAGTACCTCTCTGGGGAGAGTTGTCCAATATGCTGTGAAACAAGGCAGAGGGTATTTTAACTCATACTGTATTTAATAAATAATAATACAAAAATGTTTCATTTGAGGTTTTCTTGAGTCTTATTCATCCCCAACATAAGTAACATAACAGTACATTTTTTTGTTTTTTGACAACTTTTAGATCTATTTTAATTATTTTACAACATGGCTAATATTGCAATTGCTGGTAATATTAATAATGTTAAACTACTCACCTTTTATCTTTAAAACCACAACAGAGGAGTTTTGGCTTCCGTGTTTGTTGGTGGCACAGCATAAATACTTGCCACCATAATCAGGAAAAAACACAGGCTGGTGTCCGACATCCTTACTAAACTTAGCATCTACTCTAAACCAAGTATAATTCTCCACTGGGGGGTTTGCATGGCTGCTGCAGATCAAGCTGACGTTTGTCCCGGCGTCTACCTCCATCGACGGACTGACAGACACTGATGTGTTCTTAGGGCCATCTGGAAAAAAAGATTTACTGTCAGAGAAATCATGTCTGAAATTAGTCAACTCAAATTATGTAAAAGTGTTGAACTTGTGTCCAGTACTTACATTCAACATCAATATGTATGGCTCCTGAAGTGGCTCCTGTGTGTGTTTTTAAAGAACAAATGTAGTTTCCAGTGTTTTCGGAAGACATGTTGCTTAAATAAAGAATAGATCCTTCATTGATGTGTTCTCCATTTTTAAACCAGGTGAAGGCCGATGAAAGGTTACCGCCATCACAGCTGTGTGTGCAAGTGAGATTCAAAGAATCGCCTTCCTGCATTGCTCTGTTTCCATCAGGATTTGTCACAGAGACTTTCAAATCTAGAAAAGTTAAGTATGGCTTTAGTTTCAAACCAGACAGATTGAAGAGAGTGTTCATCAGTTCTTTTACGGAAAAGCAACTTACCAACAACCTTTAATGTTGAGCCAACTTGATGACTCCATTTGAACTCTTTGGAGTTAGTTGTAAGCCTGAACGTATATTTTCCTGCATCATTTCGCTCCACTGGGTGTATTTTCAAAGAACAATTTTGTCGATTGTCCTGAATAAAATGGAACCTTTTGGGGGCTGTTTTAAAGTTACTGCCATATATTAAAGTTCCCTTTAAATGAGACTTGGCATGAACCCACCTGCATCCGTTCACTCTCAGGGGTTCAGGACAGTAAAAGGAGCAAGGGATGATAACAGACGAGCCTTTCACTGCACAGATACGCTGCTGCTGATATATCACCTTGCATGTATTGCAGAAAACACCTGAAAGAGATTGATTGATTCATATCCTGTAAGATTATTATCATTTTAATAAAACATTAAATTATGTAAATGTTGTACCTACCTGCCAGAAAAAGTGGAATCAGAGTCCATGTCAAGTTTTTTTTTTCAATGCGCATGTTTTCAGTTACAGCTTGAGTGAGTAAGTCAAAAAATAAATGATTTGTTTGTGAGAGCTATGGCTTGTTAATGGCCTAAAGATGCACAATCTCTGTCTCCAGTTGCTTCTCATGGGGTGTAGTTTCCTGTAATGGAACAAAACAAATCGAGATAGGACTTAAGCTTTTTCTGTTTCCGTGTGAGAAACAAGCACTGAATGGAGGAAACACATCCTGTGTATAACTGGAAATTATGTTTCTTTGATGTGGTCTGAGCACAGTCATTGTCATGAACCGTTTCAAATATATTGTATTGTTGACATTACTTTTAAATAGTTGGTGGTGAAAAATTATAATAGTACATCAGACTTATAGAGCTTATAATAAAACATCTGAAATAGTCTGTCATAATGTGCACTTTTACGTTGGAGTAATTGGAAGGCGAAAATGTGTATTCTATAAATCTCTATTTATAACAAAAATGTTATTTTAAAAAAAAAAGTTATTTTACACCACCTGCTTTGACTTATTACACGAGACTTCCCAATTGCTTTTCTGAAAAATAATACATGGCTTAAAGTTAGCCAGGAGTAGTGGGTTTATCTGATGTGCGTCGTGTGTAAATCAACCCCACCCCATCCCTCCTGAGCCGTTTGCGTTGACGAAAGTGTGAGAGGATGATCACGGGGTCCCTATAAAGAGT
The DNA here is from genome assembly GCF_902827175.1 of Gymnodraco acuticeps. Lineage (NCBI taxonomy): Eukaryota > Metazoa > Chordata > Actinopteri > Perciformes > Bathydraconidae > Gymnodraco > Gymnodraco acuticeps. The sequence continues at coordinate 3,245,833 of NW_022990238.1, forward strand.
GAAGCGGTGACAGCAAGGACCACCAGAGAGTTGGAGGAGCGCAGACGCAAGCCTCAGTTCTCGACATGGAAATGCACGCTAAACTCGTGCTGCCCATCGTGATCATCTCCGCGCTGGTGGCTTGCAGTCCGACGCAGGCATGGTACAAGCAGGTGGCTGGCCCGAGCTACTACTCGGTGGGCAGGGCGTCCGGGTTGCTGTCCGGTATCCGCAGATCCCCGTACACCCGGAGAGCCGAGCTGGACTCGTCAGACAGCGACGAGCTGGCGACCAACAGCGTGTTCCCCGAACTCACTCAGAACAATTTCATCCTGAAGACGATGGTGAGTGGGGTTGGGTGGGATGGCTTGCAGTTTTACGCATTACGCATGGCGACTGGTAACTTGGCGAAGGCAATTTCCATTCAAATTACAAATGCTACAGAATCAGATGCTAAATAAATTCAATAAAAAGCCCAGGCTTGAAACTATAAATTACTTAACTATTAACATTGCACTCAATAGTGAGGCTAGCATGTAGAATAATATTAGGACCAAACTATACATTATTTGTATCTATGTATATATCTTTATAAAACCAAAGATCCTCTGCACTCATGGATAATTCAGGCAGGACTCAGCACCATTGAAACTATTTACTATTAGCAAATGTAAAGAAAGCTGGATGGATAAGATGGTAGAAGTTCATTCAGATTCACAACAACTTAATTATAATTTAAAGTCTTGTATATAAAATGAACAGCATAAAGGGGCTCATTATTTAGCACAATGGCACTTTCAGGTGTTATATTTATTACTGAGGCATATATTAAGCATCTAATGTTGCTGGTAGAGGTTGAGATCATTTTATACCGTCCTTTAAAGAATAATATATTACATTTAATAAGTTGAAATAATGTTTTTGAAATGTTAAATCAGTCTGCAAAGTTAGTATTAAATGCAACTGTCAAATCTAGTATAGAACAAAGGTCAGTGAAGTTCCATTTCAAATGAGAATTAGAATAAAGTAAAACAAAATGGAAACATTGAGGTAGTACATACCAAGTAATTGTGCTGCAGTGCGAGGAAGAGGAGAAAAATAAGTATTGTGATGTTGTCCATATCAATTACGTACTGGTATAATTCTCTTCAGGAATATACAGTATGTTAGGGAATCAAAATTACACTATTTGATTTAAGTGTACTTTACTTAAAAGGTAACATTTGTTTAAAGATAAGCATCATTTCTATTTTTCTCTCCCAACAGCCTGTTTGCATCAAAGACATCACACCTGACCTGCAGAGCTGTGAACTCTTCCAGGAGAGCAAGGGATCCTTTAAGTGCAAAGCGGACGTCCTCCTCACTCTGGACTCCGCAGACTGTGCAGGAGACTGAGGCTGACATCTGGGCCAGGGATTATAAAACTGTACATCTCTCACTTTTAGAGTTAGCTTAGTTTGACACCTTTTTGCATTAGATTGAAGACATGCTAATTTCCATGTACCATTTCACTTATTTATTATACAAGTCTTTAAAACATTAAGCTGTAAAAGTTATGTATTAATGTACATTTTTGATCTGAGATTTCATTAATAAATTAATCATACTGCAGCCATGTGTTGAAATTACTGAATGCAAAACAAATCAGAACGTAATTATCTTTTTCCTTCTCATTTACAAGAAATGTCTTACATTCTGTATAATCAGCACAATAATTGTGGTCATGAATTCAATTTAGAGGGATTAAAAAAGCACTATAAGTGTAAGATTTAAACCAGGAAAACTCTGATTAAAGTTATAGTTTACATTCAAATCTGTAAATAAATGTATGTGCTAAATATGGTGATGTTTTATTCTAACTGGAGAAGTAAAGCTGAATGGAGAAGAGATATTGTAAATAAATGGCTTTTTAAAAAAAAATAGACCATGCGTATAAATACATATTTTTATTTAAAATGTCTTAAAATGTACTAACAATAATAACAATAATATTATAATATAATAATAAACATATTAGCTGCTTAAATAAATTATTTAAAATTTTGAAGAAAAAAAAAAAGTTAAAACATTTTTCCACAGGAAAACTAAATAAAATTAACTTTAAAATGATTCACATCTCAGCAGCCTTCAGGAAACTTATAGCATCTGGACATCAGCTAGATTGGCCTTCATGACCTGATCTATGACCATGTGGAAGACCACCTGCACGTTGGAGGTGTCTGTGGCAGTGGTGAAGTGGTGGTACACGGGTTTGTCAGGACTGGACGAGGAGAACATGGCGGTGATGTGGTGGGCTGCAGCATCCACGTCACCATCTGCTCCTGGAGGAGGATCAAGGAAAACAAATGACAGATCTTGAGACCAACAGTGTTCGGTAAAGTGAAGAGTTCAAACTCCACTGATTCAGTCCGATTCATTAATATTGATACAACAAGAACATGGCTAACAGTGATATTCTGTACAAAAGTTTTCCTCAATTCCCAAATAAAACATGATGCAAAGTTCACCTGTGAGTTGCTGCGAATGAGTGGAAAATATGTATGACCATGAAAGGGAAGAATAAATTATATACAAACAAAAAGAGGACTGTGTGTGAAGCCTCTGGCCAGGAGGAATTCTGATTACCACACGGACAGAGGGGATGCTTCGACACATCCAGCAAAAAAATAAAGAGACACACATACAACTAATTCCTAGAGGAATATAAGACTAGAACATATGTCCAATGTGCCCACCAGAGTATTAAAAGTTGAGCTCTCACGTCATTCAAACTTGAAAAAGCCATCCTCTCCAACATACCTTTGTAACTAGAAAGGTACAATCTCAAGTGTCTTCCGGAGCGTAGGATCTTGTCCCGGAAAAGGTCAGTTTTGTTCATGAACAGTATCTGTAGGAGAGAGGAGAGAGATATACACCAAAAGTGTAAAGTTTAAATTAACAGTGTACACAACACTCTATAAAGGGCCCAGTACTGGCAGGAGGATTGTCTTCCATCATTCAACAGTATAACATCGGTACAATTCTGAAAAGCTGTTTCACAAGCATAACATTAGTTTGAAAATAAGAAATGAAAGCATCACCCTCATAAATAAAATAGAATTCCTGTAGTGCTGTATACGAACAGAAATGTCAGGATACATCCTGTGTAATGAGGACATTGTGAATCCCTCCACTCACAAGGGACACGGTACATACATGCGGTGCGTCCATATTATAACATACATAGAAAGTACCCTGCTGTTCAGCGAGGCGTCAGCTAAAACCACACACACTCTATAACACTAATACACTGCAGGTGAACAGACTAGTCCATGGAGCAGTCCACGAAAACACAAAACTGTCACTAAAAACTGGATTCAGCATAACTGTAGTGTATGAAAGCACAACTTTGAAGTCCGAAACAGGGCTGTACGATAACCCTCCCCCCTAAATGCCTCGAGTCAATCAAGTGCATATATAAATGCTGCTGAGCAACAAGTCATTCATGCTAAATAGCCCCAAAAACTCATTAACAGGTAATCAAACTAAATGACAGTGTTAAACAGTGCTCACAGCCAACTTGCTAAACAGAAACCACATGCCCTACATCCCAATTAAATGTTGTTTGCCAATTATGCATGTCAATCCTAGCCAGTTTGTGTCCAGTCTGTTTGGCATGAAGGATTACTCAAAGCTCCACTCAGTGCTTCAGTCACCTCCAGAGAGTTAGATGAGCTTTAAAAAACAGACCGTAAGAGCATAACACACAGGCAGAGGCAATAAACATAAAGCTCTTAAGTGAGGCCTTATTTTATTTTTAGCATACTGCCCTTTCAGAAAGCCATCGGAAATATGTGCAAATAAACTTACCAGTGAGGTGCTGCCAAAGACGGTGTTGGTGCAGATGGATGTAAAAAGTTCAAGACTCTCCTGCAGTCGATTCTAATAAAATAAAAAAATATGGAAGGGAGAGACAGATACAATTGATGTAGTTTGCACCCAATTCGATTTATATTCAGTGAAGAAAAGAAAAGAAAAAACATTAGTTTTATGGGATTAATGTTTTTCCTATCATACCTCTGAAGGGTCCTCTGTGTGTGTCATATCATAGCTACTGAGGGCCATGACAAACAGCACAACCTGAATACAGTCAAAGCAGCTTAGCCACTTCCTCCTCTCACTGCGCTGACCCCCGACGTCATACATCCTGCAATAAGCAAACACAATCCATCCATGTATTTGTTCTTTTAATGTTTATTTTATTAGCTTTTCTTTTTAATGACTGATTTTAAATGCCATTTTCTTAAATGTCTTTTTTGTAAAGCACTTTGAATTGCCTTGTGGTAAAAAGTGCTATATAAATGAACTTGCCTTGCCTATCATACAATGAGTTCCTTATGGTCACATAGACAACATGTGCAAGAACATAGTTTGATTCTTTTTGCATGACCATTTCCAAGAGACTGGTCAAATGAGCACATTATAATTAAGGAACAATAATAAAACACTTTATTTATATAGCACTTTTCAACAAAAAAAAGTTACAAAGTGATTTTTGTTCATAGTTTAAAAAGAAACCAAACATTTCAGGCCTACAATAACTTAAAATCATACCACTAACAAAATCATACAACTAACAAAACACCATCTTTTTAAAATCCCTAAAAAGCAATATAAAAATGTAGTAAGTAAGTAATAACAAGACATGTTGGAAATAAAGCACATTGGTAAGAAACCTTTTTTAAAGAGAAGTTTTGAGAAGAGATTTAAAAGATGTTTCCGATTTTGCAAGATCTTAGATAAGAGTTAATCAAAAAATAAAACGTTTAATCATAGGGCAACATGACAAATGTTGAACAAATGCCTCGATACAAAATTACAATGATAATCCAAACCCCATTTCAAATATTGGGGCAATCCATTTCAAAAAGTGATCTTGCACAAAGTGAAGTGGAGGGTCTCGCTGACACAGGTAATGAGTTCCCATTTGGGCCAGACAGTCTCCAGGTGCATGATTGCAGTACTCATGTCAGAGGCAATGAAGCGTTTACTCCGGGGCGAGAGTCAGGGTTAACAAGCTGGGGGACAACAAGCCTAAACTACGGCATTTGACGGCAGTAGTTTCTGCGTTAACATTTTTTTAAAAAGGTCCATGCTGTACAAAATAAGGCTTTTAAAGTTTTTCAGAGTTTTCTATGAAAGCAAAAACAGTCCTTGAAACGTATACAGGTCGGAATACGTGGGAAAATATCACTATTGAATTTAGCCATAAAATGGAAACCACCTAAGGCATCCAGTAAGACGTGTCCTTATTATGCTATGCTCGTTTTCAATAACACAATATCTTCACTCTTCATCACTCAAGCACACAGTGGCTCCACAGTGTCACTTTTATTTTATTTCAAAAATACATCTTGATGACACATGATCTAAATGAAAGAGTGTTACAAAATTGTCCAATTCTTTAACATCTCTTAAGTGAAGCATTGTGATGCAGTTCTAACCACGAAAAAGTGCAATATATATCAAGTCATTGACTGTATGGATTAGATGTATTATAACAAGCACACTGAATGCCTTCACAGCACACGGTGCAGGGAGAATCCTGATTGGTTGCTTACTCTGAAAACAAAAAGGTCCAAGGGGAAAGGAGGGTAACTTTTGTTGTATGTTTTATGTCTACACTTCCTTTACATGTGTTATTATTCCTGGAATAACCAGGCACAGTGAAGACATTAATATTTCATGTCTGAGTCTCAGGCAGCTGCCTCCCTCAGCTCAGGAGAGTTCAGCTTTATCAGCGACCCTTCAAGAGTTGGTGCCGAGGCTGAAGCTCCAGAGGCTCAACAAGCAGCTAGCTGCAGACAGCAGAAATTGTATAGAGCGTACACCAACTTCGTGAACAGTGAATGAACTCTGATGGAAAAGAACACTAAAGTCCTCAATAAACTAGAGTTTGGGTTTTTCTTTGTTAAACCGTTGGTTGGAAAACCGATGTGTCGATGATTTTCGAAAAGTTATTTATTGGTCGATATTTCCATATCGAATTGTCACCAGTTTCAGTTCAAATTCCATTAAAGAGGTGTGAAATGTGCTTGTAGGAAAACAAACACGGCAAACATTTAGTCAAATGTACTTTTTTTGCTCAGTTACAATAATGTGAGATACAGACGTATAAATTGGAACACCTCCTCTCTGGTTTGGGTTTTTACTTTCCAAAAACATAACCCTCTCATTAAGCTAAGAAGCTGCAACCACTGCTGGCTTTGCCTGCCAGTGTAGAAAGCCTTACCGGAAGATCACGTCATGAAGCTGAAACTGCGTCTCAATGATTCCACAGGTCCTCACTCTCACTCTCAGAACATCCGTCTCCATAGGAACATATTTGGGAGAAATTATTCGACTGAGGTTCTCGAAGAAACTGTGGAGGGAAGAAAACGAAAGAAACTGCATCAACTAGTGAAGATCAAAAGTCAATTGTTAGGAGATGCACATCCAGTTTTTGCTTGCGTTACTCATTTTATACAAAGTCTGCTTAAAAGTGTTGGGGAGTATTACTGCCGGAAAAAAGTATATTGTGCGACTCGAGAGGGAGCGGTTTGAAATCTGATTAATTCCCTCAAGTGATACACTTAAATGAAACCGACATATATTGTGTTTTTGATAGGCAAAACACGTGGATGAAAATAAAAAAGGTATAATATGTATATCCTTATTTTTAGTTTTCCAGCTGTGCATCATGGGTTTGACAATGCTATGGGAGTGAAATGCTAGTTATGGAGCACAAATATGATCTATAAAAACTCTTCCTTCAGAGCACTGATGTGTGCTGTAACCTGACCTTCTGTCCACGAGATGTGAAGATCTAGCAGCAGGGAGGTTTGTTATGCTAGACCCTTGTTGTATAGATAAACCTTTTAACATTGATTTAATACCACCAATTACAGATAAGTAAGAATGTCAGGTATTACAAAGTGAGACGTGTCCATTGGGTCATTTGTTGAATGAACCCTTCACATTCATGAAACCTTATAAGTTAAAAAGGTTTAAAACACAGATTATATCCATCGTTAATTCCCTGTAATTTCAAATTTCCTTCCAGCTACATTGAGTGTTCGGTTCACGCTAATGTCCAAGAAGTATTTTTACACCTTGACGTGCCCTCAGGTCCTGGGGAAATCAAGTGTGTCACGATACGTATAATCCAATATTTCTGCAGGGGGAAATCAGTGTGGGGTCCAGCAGAGTGAGAACACTGCAAGACAGCCAGCGGAGATTCATATCATCCTCCAGCAGCAAAACTAATCGAGTTCCGGTTATGTATCCGTCACATCATTTCTGTCAGTCTGGTTAGCTGGAGTATCTTTTAATAAATAATTAAAATTGCCATTTAGCAAAAATGTGTCCACACTTCAGTTAATGTTCCACACTTCAGCTGATGACACAACACACTCAACAGAAGGATCTATGCAGAGTGGGAAGGTTTGGATTTCATGACACTCGCCGGCCGTTTCTTTTTTGATAAACAAATTGTAGGGCACAACTGCTGAAGGACACAGGTTATAAATAAAACAGTTCTGCTAGGATGTGTATTGGTGAGAATCTGGCAATTCGTATAATGATACTATTCAATTATATTGCAAGCAAGGTTGATATATCGCCGTTTTCTAAAATCTAATTTTAGGAAAACTTTCTTAGTAAATACCTTGTTAACTAAACAGATTTTCTAGAAACAGCTTGGGTCCATGTATACTTCCTGTCAGCTGATGTTACTCACTTGCACTGCAACAGCTAAATGTATATATAAATGTAGTTTATGGGTTTCTTGCTCTGCAACAGGACATTAACTGGGACATATGTTGATTGTTTATAATTGTTAAATGGTGTATAAAGAACACAGTGAGATGTAATGTTGTAAAATATAGTTATATCAAAATATTTGAATTAGAAGCTAATGCTACTTCAACAAAACCTCTATAGCATTTCCCCCTTACCCAACAGCTTCACACCTATGATGCCGTTTGACTCCTTTTCTCATTAAACAAGACTCTTTAATGTAGTCCGTTTCATCTTCTCCACCCTAATTCCCCATCTATCTGGATATCTGCAAACATTGCTTTTTAATTTGCTCCCAATTAGGCATCCCGATCCACAAATGTCACATGAATCATTTCCTGAAGACAAGGTTTTTTCAGCACCTGCTTTACTGTTGCTCTGTATTGATCAGGGGTGACAAGACACTTCTTACTGTGCAATTTCCCTTGACATTTCCCCTGTCTGTCATAATTGGTCACTTAAGGTCATTCTACTCACTACAGTGCAGAGTCATTCAGCTCAAACTCGTAACCTCTGGCTGCAGCTGCCCGCACCCCTTGATCGGCCCAAAGTGCACATATGGCATGAGCCACGAAAGGAAGCAGCTCGTCGTCGTCTCCCAAACACTGACTGCAGGACAAGATGGAGCGAGCATGCATCTGTAGTAAATGGGACAAAAGGTAATTAGATGAAGTCAATGTCATTTTTTCTCCCCCAAATGTAAAAGTAATGTAATGCCTGAAGGTAAAACTGGACCAATATGTTGTGCCTTTCAAATCAAATCAAAATGTATTATAGCCCCAAATCACAAGAAATGCCTCAAAGGGCTGTACAAAGCAAACAAAAGCAAAAACAAAATACAAAAGACATAGCATAAAAATTATATTATACATCAACATAAGTATTATCATGGGATAAAAGCATGCGACGGAAGTGATGGTAATGATGAGCCGAAACTAGTTGATGGAAATTAGTTTAAAAGGAAGACCGATGCGAAGAGATGGTTTTTCAGTTTGCTTTTAAAGGAGTCAACGGAAATAGCTTTGCAGATCTGAAATGGAAGACTATTCCAAAGAAGAGGTGCTCAATATCTCATTTACAATCTATCAATCATCTACTGACAAGTGTAGTATACAGATGAAGACTGACATTATAGTGTGACAAAGAGGCACTGCAAACAGACTTTACAGGACTTTAATCTAAAACTGTGTCTTTATTCCTTACCTTGTTTTTCTTGTTAGCAAGGTTAATCCTCAGCATCCCCATTCCTCGAAGAACAAACCTCATAGAGGTCAGCAAATTGTCTAGTACCGCGGCCTGTGAAGGGAATGACAATCAAACTTTTTCCACATAATTCATGCGCTTCAAGTTGTTTGAGATTCAGGGTGTTACAATTAATGCTCATTTTCTTTTGATTTACAGCTCTCCAGTACCTTGAAACTCATGAGGTCCTGTTTGGAGAAGCCATGACTGTGGATAATCTTAATCTGTTTGATGAGGGTGCTTTTTCCGCTCTCTGCAGCTCCTACCACACAAACCAGATACATGATTTTACTTCAAAATGCCAATAGGCCTTGAGGGAAACCTGATGCATTGCAGTAGTGTTTAAATGCTTTTAACTTACCAAGCATGAGGATTTTCACCACATTCATCTCAGTCCTTGCATGCTCAAAAATGTCTTGCTCTATTTTAGAGCTCCGGAGTTTAGCCTTTTTGCCCTCTTCTGTGATATCCGGGCACAATCCCATGCAGACCTGAGGAAGATCTTTAATTTGGATATGTATACCTTGGGACTACTTTTAAATAAAATACGAAACTAACTTAACACATTTGTAAATGACATTCCTCAAAAAAGAAGCATCAAGAAAATATTTTCTGGCACTCATATACATCATAAATGTAATCTATAAACTCGTTGGACTACAGCAAGCAAGTTTGACTAGCTCAAAAATAAGCTAACTAGCCTCCTTTAATGGTAGGCTATTTCGTTTATTTCTACTACATTTTGTGATGTAAAATTACATGTAAAAGACTCAGGAAATTCAATAAATGTGGAGCAGTAGCCAAACTTACATTTGAGAAAAAGTTATACTTGAACTGCTACCTGAAGTTTTACTCCATAGCTCAATTTAGATTGGAAGACAATTTACACAGTTAGGAAACCAAAACGTTTAAAGATGATTACTTATGACCATGAATCTCTCATGGCTAGTTGTATCGGAAAGCATTCCATTTATAAATTAGTTGTACAATTTGATTACATTCTTTACCTGCAGTGGGACTGGCAGTATATTTAGACAACAAAACATGACGGTGTCGTTTGAGTCACAGCCTGAACTGCCAACAGAGCTAGCAAGACACGGAAGGGCTAATTAGCTTAATTAGAGGAAAGTGTGCACAGCCTGTCTTTTAAAAGCAGAGCTACTCTGAAGAGGAAGAACACCTGTCCTTCAAAATAAGAGCATCATTTCACGTTAGTGCGCAGACGTCTAAATATACTAGAAAACGTACTGGGGCCCTGGGCACATGCATGGATGCCTTGTAGCCTACTTTTGATAGAGTATTATTTGCTGTTGCCTCTTTTACTTGAGTTAAAAAACAAAACAATACTAGCCTACTACTTCCACCACTGCCTCATCAACCCAGTCTCACGGCATTTCGTGTTATAGTCACGAAATATAATCTATTGATTCGTGTTCAAAAATGTAATTCTATTGCCAATAGAAATACATTGCTTTTCGTTCTGTGTGGCATGAATAAAATGGGAAAATTGTGTCGGTGAACAGGAATCAATAGATTACATAATATTTCGTGACTATAACACCAAATGCCATGAGGTTGGCCTCATACAGTACATTGCTTGCTGTAAAATCTCTCTAAATGTCACTAAAAGCAGGGCCGCCCCTCCCTACAGGCCAATCACGCAGGCTGCATGGGGCCCCGCCTAGCGCAGGGGGCCCCGCCCAGAGGGCCTCAGCTGCTGTGCGCAGTTCTCCGCGCACCCCCAGCGAGAGTGAGAGTGAGAGGTGACAAGAGGAGCACGTATGTAACCCGACACCGTTGCAATGAATCGACATTTAACCAATCACGGCTTTGATACGGCCACTAGTGCAGGTGAAGAGATGTCGGTGAAAAGACAGTTTCAGTCCGGCGCAAAAAACAAAACATAAAGAAACTAGCGCATCACTCGAAGGTGGGTTATTGTATGAGTCAAATGTACAATTTACGAATGTTGTATAAGTCAAATTGCCAATTGCCATCTTAAAACATCAGCTGCAATTCACGACATGAAGAAGGCAGTCTCTGCAGAGCATATACAGTAGGCTAATGGAGATGCAGTTATTTCCAGTATTCTTTATTTACCATTCATTCATTATGTTATGCCTTTTATCTGCTAATATACAGGAGGAAGAGTGATACTGTCTGTCTACTTGGCTTACATAACAGTTAAAGTTTACAGCCTAAAAAACATGGAGCAATTGTTCCCCTTTTATTCATTTTTATGTCAATTTGCACATTTCATGGTGATGCTCAGCCTCTCCCCTTAACTCCCAACAGTCATCATCATGTCAACCACAACACAGAGAAATACTGATAGAAATGTGTGTGTAGTTGTTGATACATTGCTGACAGAGGGAACTAGAATACAGATTTAAGAAATATCAGTTTTTGAGCATGTCATAAGCATGTTTTGTCTTGACTATATTACAACTATATTATAATCAAACAATATAGTATTTTTATTATTGAATTGATTATCATTATTATTATTAGTAGAAGTAGTTTATTTGCATTAATTATGTTTTTATCTTTTTGAGACTAGTATTTGGCAGGAAATGCAAAATTCACCTGTAAACGCATACTGAGCGACATACATGCACATTTACCATTTACCTCAGTGTATAAAAAAGTAACCGTTGATAATAATAATAAACAGGAATTATATTTGCAAAGTATAAAAAAAATGTTCACTCCTGTCGGTTGGGGGGCCTCATCTCACAATGTCGCTTGGGGCCCCAAGTTGGCCAGGGGCGGCCCTGACTAAAAGCATTGCAGTATGCTTGTTATATAAACAGCAGAGGCCAGCAAGAGATATGGTTCTGATTAAACAGACATTCACATTGATCATAATGCAGAGGCACTTTTATATTCTTGGAAAAAGCTTTCAGATCTTTTCGGTGTACCAAGCAGCTACTGAAGAAAACTCCTCTTAATGGCCTGACATTTACCAACCTGTGTAACTCATATGATACAAAACGCAGAAAAAAACGTCCTGATCAAATGTCCTTTTTGTGTCCAAAAATCCATGCTTTGTAACGTAGGCCTACTAAATAAAAATAAAAAAGTAAAACATTGAAGTGTTCCTATAGCAAGACATTTTCTGTTTCAGGGGAAAAGGGATGACACATAGCCTTTCAGATTAAAGTGTTGTTATTACCAGCAGTAGTATGTAGTCCAATCAGTTCCTAATCAACTGGGAGATCTCAATAGCACAATACATTATACTCTACACTGAATACATTCCAACATACATATTATTTTTTAACAATATGAAACCATCTATACAGTAGTTAATGGAGAAGGTGTGAGTAAAATATACATTTACAAAAAATATAGTATTTAATCCCATTTGATATAGAGACTGATGTTTGTTCAGGGCTCAATGACAGTAATATGTCTATTTTATGATAAAGTTAACATCACTGAGCATCTGTCATAGTTCTCTAGTTATACTAAGAAAACAAATTAATGATTAAAAGCAGTCTGTTAAAACTCTGTGGTGTTCTATTAGGATAAGGAGTGTTAAAAGAAAAAATTACAATTCCACTCAAAAGGCCAGGCGTGCAAGTCTGGACAATGTGCTTTTTTGAGTTAAACTTTTCTGCTGTAAAACTGAACAGTTCTGATGACTTTCTGAGCATTCAGTGCAGTCTGGAGAAAGGTCTGATATTTACATGAGGTCCCGGAAGAGTTTCAACAGCTTCTCACATTCAAACAACCCAAGTTAGATTCAGTGAAGCAATTCTCTAGTGTTTTTAGCATCATCCAGAGAGAGCCAGTAATCACTCTATAATATACAGTACATACAATTTATAAGTAAATCGATCAGATGTGGGTCTACACACATTGCTGGGTAGAAAGCAGCAACTGGTATTGATTAATTAAATAACTTCCTTGTTACAGTTTAATGCCTGCCCACATCTCAAGTCCACACACTTGCCCTTCATATGTCCAAATCCCCTCATATTTCTGGAGGCAAAAAAAGGACATTTAGAGACACAGTTTTGTCTTTCTTGCTCCAACCTTTACAGTCCATAACCTCATAGTTTGTATATGTGACTGACATGAACATGTAATTGCATATGCCGAATATAATACATGCGCGCACACACACACACACACACACACATACACACACACACACACACACACACACACACCCACACACACACACACACACACACACACACACACACAGTGTATACCTGATGATCAGTGATCACACAGCAGACTATATCCTCCTGGCTATAAACAGGCTGCCCTAAGGACTGCTGTTATCAGCCAGGATTGTTGTGCTGACGGTGTCATAACACATATAAGAGCTGATTTCATTGTACATGAGTTTAGATTAATTGTCAGTGTTATGTTGAGTTTAGATTAATTGTCAGTGTTATGTTGAGTTTAGATTAATTGTCAGTGTTATGTTGAGTTTAGATTAATTGTCAGTATGATGACACTTAGTCAATGGTGCTTGTTTAGAGCCTTCCTACACGACAGCCTGGGGTCTTTCTTTAGTTTTCTCCTCTTCTTGTCGCTTCATGGCCTGGATCACAGCAATCTCTTTGGCCTCTTTCTTCTGATTCCTTGCTTCAAATAGCAACCTGGATCCAAACAAATGAAATCGTTTATGCCGATTTAATAAGTGCCGATTTATTTAAACTAAGAACAATATGTTTTAACCTGTGTTCATAACATAAAATGGTCTATTTCTTCCGAGAAGTTCACCTGTTTTTAATTATTCTTTGCACAATTGCATCTGTAGTCAGGCTGTTCTCACTGTCAACAGTCCGCAGGATTTCTTTTCTCCTCGGCTCCTGGAAATGAAGGAAATTAATGCTATATGAATGTGATTCATCATCTCTGCAGATCATAGTATTTCATAAAGATGTTTTTTAAAAAGCTAGATGTGACTGTGATTGGACTCTTACAGCATAAGGGTCGGATCCATCCTTGTCAGGATATATTACTGTCTTCCCATGGCATACAAGATCCACCTACATGGGGACAAATAGGTTGCTGTTTTATTTATCCTTAATTGAAGAGAATATAGTGATGAGGATACTGTAATTGCTTGTATTCACCTTGAAATGGTCCAGTAAATCTTTTGTGACTGCAAAGGGCGCACCAATCACCACTTCTGACACATACTGTAAAGACACAAAAAGAAATTAGAAAACGATTGCACACAAATTGTTTGCAGATCAATAATAATTCTGCATTGCACTGTTTTGATGGTGGAAGAAGAACCTACTCGACAGGCCAGCACGCTGAGCGTTCTCTCATGGACATTCATAATGGGGTAGTTTTTCCCTTTGTAGCGGTTCACCTCCTGAAAAATATGAACAAAGAGAAAATGCAAAAGTGAAATGTCAACACTAGACTCAGGCAGGCAGTAAACGCATCATAAAGGTGAAAAGAAATGCAAGGTGACTCACTTGATCAAAGTGCAACCCGACTATAATGTATGGCTTTTCTGCGAGCTTATGCACTGCTTCCAGGAAGTCCACATGGCCAATGTCTTAATGGGCACAAGTCAAGGACTAGGCATTTTTTTTAAAGCTAATGATTTTTCTAGCAACAAATCATAGAATTATGAATATTTTACACAATGTGTGCATGATACCACTAGTTCAGAAATGGCGGTGAGTTAAGTTTAATCAAAAAGTTCAGAAATCCAACAATATTTAGAGTGAGGTTCTTAAAAGATACGGAAGAGGTCAAAGGCTCCTGCCACGTAGATAATTGTGTCTCCGGGTTGGGGCTCTTGTCCTGAAGCAAACTGGATGATCTTCTGTGAAGTCTGCAGGAACTGAGACACCCCTGTCCAGGGACTGTGGCCCTTCTGACCATGTAATCCAGAAACAGGCACAATGAGTACAAGCAGTGTGCCAAAAATAATCACAACGCTACATTATCGCCACCTAGTGGTGCAAGTAGCAATGTCACCTTTGCTTTATAGCTAACACAAGGCTGCCCCACAAATCCCCAGCACATTTATTCAACCATCGCCAAATTCTTAAATGTTCAAATGCAAAGTGACCCTCTACTGCCATCACACTATTTCAATCCCCAGCATGTTGACTCTAAGCTACTTGAACCATCCAGGAACAGAAGTGGCATTGACTGTTTTATTGGCAAGGCCTATAACTTGATTATAAAGTGGGTCCCCAGTAGAGGCCTTTGTGCAAGAATGGTTGACATCTGGACACATAGCCACTACTTGAATGACAAAACTGTTAAGTAAGAGGAAGATCAAAAGCAAATAATTTTAAATATATTATTATTGAACGTTTGGTAGTAAGCTGAGGGTTTGATAATAACTAGTTGATGGCCTAAAACAAGCTGTGAATATGTTTGGTACCTACCTTTCCAAAGTTGTCTTTGTGCTGCTGATAGTCTGAACTATCCTAAAGAAAGAAAGAGAGGTTGTATTAGACGTGTGCTGTTTAATAGGCGCATACAGAGAGAACAAGGTTGTACTCACAATGTTGCTGTGGTGTGCTTTGGTCATCAGTAGCATCCTGCCGACCAGATCTGTAGTTGAAACTCCCTGGGTTCTCTTACACTCCCTGTAACAACATAACACACAATGAAACACTCTCAGAGACACAGAGAGAGCATCTCATCCTGTCTTATTGAATCTCCTGCTAGGGGAACTCACCTGTACCGCCCTGACTTCTTCACCTCTTCGTATGTGTCTTTTCCATCAACTGTTAGTGTTATATCATCTGAAATAACAGCATTAATGACATATGTGTGTAGAAATGAATCAAGGACAGTTATATCAACTAATTACTTGGAAGTGTTTATGACTTCTTTGTTTTTATGTCTGAATGAGGACATGATATATCATATAGTGATATCCTGTACCTCCGTGCACACAGAAGTCACAGTTGTACTTGTCGAGGGTCTGGAGGGTGGTGACGTAAGGCGCTCCTTCCACAACCTCATCCACCCATTTTATGGCCCGCACCATCTTGTATCTTTCTGCCTGAGTGAAGACGGGAGGACCCTTGTGCTTCGCAATCTCACCTTGAAAACAAAACATGTACACGTTAAGGATACTGTTGGAAAAGAGAGACATAATGCCATAATGTATTATCACTTATGTAGAGGGATAGATTACTGATATCTGCTTGCACTGACTATGAAATCATTCGGGTGTCTCACAGTTTCAGAAAAGTGTTCCATAGGAGGGTGAGGCAAAATCACTGAGTCGTTGAACTACTGTCAAAACTAGGTCAACTAAGCCAACTAACTTAATAATAATAATAACTTGAATTTATATAGCGCCTTTCATAACCTCAAGGTCGCTTTACAAAGAAACTTGAGGAACATAAGCAGAGGCTACAGGTAGCATGGATCTCCAGACTCAGCAGATACAGGCTGAATCATGCAAGAGAAGGGAGGGAGCATCAGAGTTATTAAAACAGCATGTACAGATGAGCTAGACCTCAAAGGAATACTCCACCCTCAAAATGTTAATTCGTCAATCAGTGACTTATCATGTGTCCTTGCATTCTTGGAGAAAACGTTGTATCTTTCTGTATAGCCTCCATGGTGAACAGAGAAGATTAGGTTCAACACATTTGTTCAGAACCTTTCACTCGACATGTGCACTTGTGTAACCCAACTGTTATTTATCCATTTAAATGAACAGTAGTTTTCAAACACACACTTTTTTCAACCTTGGATGGAATTAAACATTTACTTCAATTGATAAAGACTGTATTTTTTTTATTTTTTTTATTCAACATGTAGAATGCAGAGGTTTTCTTTACAAATTTAAGGTAACACACGATGAGCAATTGAGATACAAATGATCCGTTTTGGTGTATTCCTTTAAAGAGAAGGCTTTAATTCAACAATTTAAGTCCATAGTTCTGAGTCTTACTATCTGTGTGTACTCCAACGATGAGGTAATCTCCCATGGCCTTGGCCTGTCGCAGCTGGTTGGAGTGGCCATAATGAACCATGTCATAGCTAGGAGGATAAGAAGATAAGATGTCACATTAAAATTACAGCAAGGTAGCGAGTTACAGGAGCTGTAAGACAAAGCATGTCTTGAAATACAGTAATAAGGTAAGGTAGTTGCTATTTTTACAAAATGAAAACACATTGTACAACTCTTTTTCAGTACACCATGCTTGATTCCAGTCAAACACATATGGAGAATGAAGCATTGTGGTGAGTTTAACACTGGTCTCAAAGTTAAAATCGGCAGCTTCTCTTTAACACTCAGATGAGTGTATGTAAGTACACCAACAAGGTGTTCTGACAACTTGCATTAACTTAGACCAAAAAAAGAATCTGCATAAATCAATAAAAAGCAATCACCAACTGATATGTATGCAACAGATCATGCTAAAACGCTGATATTCCTGATATTATCGACCCACCAATGTAATCATGTGGTCTGATAAAAGTTTAAACATATAAAAGGCAAAAGCACAGTGTATTTTTCCTCCCATCACACTCCACCCAGGCTATCATGGTACCATCTGTAGATAATTAGATTAGCACAGATTGGAGACGGAGATTGTAACATGGTAATCTAGCATAGTAATAGAAAACAGATGGGCACTAGCCTTCCATCACTGGTACTACTGCCAACAGCTGACAACAGTCATTTTTCTCTCTGCTCTAATTAAACATGAACAAAAAAAGAGAGGAAAGTTCAATGACTGATGAAAGTGTCTCCAGGTGCCACTGAAGATGCATTGACTTTATTAAGATCTGACCACAGAGTCATTAAATTACTGTAGCAACTATAACCATTAGCAAATGTGAGAGCAATTAACTTGAAGATTCCCAATAATTAATTTAAAAAAAGTTTTAGATGACTGAAGTAAAAAAGAATTGGCATCTGTGTCCTCTCTAGTACATTAAATGACACGTGGCTGAGCTCTCCCAGGAGTCAAGTGCAAAACACCACTATAAATAGCATTTTGAAGAATCAATAAGAAAACAGATGAGCACTGCCAGAGCTGCAGTATGTACACAGCCACAACAGTAACAGAAGCCCATGTTGTTTTCAGCCCCAGGCTATGCTAATGAAAGACAGCATCTGTGGTGTCACTATACACAGCCTGACTGAAAACAGCCTGGACTGCACTTGAGTGTATTGTAACACAAAAACTATAGGTTACTTACGTAACCCCAGTTTTCAGAGTAACATGAAGTGAGATGTCTCACTATGGGATGCGCCTCATCGCGGAGCAAACAGAAGCATCAATCTCATTACGCCAATCCTGATTGGCTGGTGATCTTGACGTCAGCGTCAGGGAATTCACCCCCTATAAGTAGCTTGCGCCACGACGCATGCGCCATTCAAAATAAGCACCTCTTCTCGCTTCACCATAGCAAGGAGGGCCGTCTGGTGAGACATCACACTTCATGTTACTCTGAGAACTGGGGTTACGTAAGTAACCTATAGTTCTCATTCATAACACTCCGTTCGATGTCTCACTATGGGAAATTGTAGCTCCCGTATTGTCAGACGAGCTTATCTCGAAAATCACCAAACCAACCAGAACTTAACAGGTAGAGCTCTGACTCAACCAGGTGCCCAGCACTGCTTGAGTCATACTGGGAGCAGAACGTCCAGCCTGTTAAGAGGCGGACAAAAGTGAGCGGCGAGGACCAGCTCGCCGCTGCACCAATGTCTTGGATGGGATGGACAGAGTCCAGGATGCAGCCAGACCCTGAGTCGAAAGAGCTCGCGGACCCGAGGGTGCCTGCGAACTCTGACTCGTATGAGCCCCAAAGCAATTGCTTCCACAAACCAGTGGGAGAGCCGTTGCTTAGTAACAGGCTTGCCCTTATAAGGGTTAGCCCAGGACACAAGGGGTTGGTCATTATGACAAAGCACCCTTGATCTGTCCCTGTACGTGCGTGAAGCACGGGCTGGACACGGCAAATCCGGCCGCTGTTCCCCGGAGGAATACAGTGGCGGGGAGGATGCCTCAATGTCAAATGTGGTACCCGAACCGACCGCCTTAAGATAAAGGCAGGGTTGGGCTTCAACCACACTCTGTTTGCCCTGGGGCGAACTGAGTGCATGAAGACTGTACAGATAGTGCATGAGTGCCACTGGCTCGCTTGGCAGCTGCCAGGGTCAGCTTCATGTCACACTGTATTCAGATTGTACCACTCACGGGCCAGGCCCATAGAGCCAAGCGCTCTGGGTGTGGGTGAAAGATCGCCCCCCCCCCGCTTGGGACAGTATGTCCCTGCGTAGTGGGAGCTGCCATGGCTGCCCGCACAGCAGCTGATATATCTCCGCTAGCCAGTACATAGCTGGCCAGTGCGGAGCTATCAGGATAAGTGTGTGGCGTTGCTCTCTCACTCTGGCCAGAGTTGGGGGTATCAGAGCCAGGGGTGGGAACGCGTACAGAAGGCCCGGGGGCCAATTGTGCGCGAGTGCATCCACGCCTAACGGTGCATTTAGATCGCGCATCGAAAAGAACAGCTGACACTGAGCGTTGTCTTTCGATGCGAACAGATCCACCGCGGCTCTGCCGTAACGCACCCACAGCTGGCTCACAATCCTTGGATGTAGAGTCCAGTCTGCATAAAGTGGTATACCTCTGGACAGTAGATCTGCCCCGAGGTTCATCACTCCCGGTACGTGCGTCGCTCTCAGAGAGAGGAGACGCCTACCGCTCCATAGGATCAGTTTGCGCGCCAGTGTGTGTAACTGGAGAGAACGCAAACCCCCTTGGCGGTTAATATACGATATTGTGGTCGTATTGTCTCTCCTCACAAGGACGTGATGTCCCCTGAGGAAAGGCAGAAAGCGTTTTAGGGTGAGAAACACCGCTAAAAGCTCCAGGTAATTTATGTGCGCCCGCTGGAGGTCTCTGCTCCAGAGACCCCTCACCGGGCGACCTTCATAAATACCTCCCCAACCTGTCAGACATGCGTCCGTGGTGACCACTTTCCGTGAAAGGACAGCACCCATAGGCACACCTCGTACTAGAAAAGTCGGGTGCAGCCAGTGGCGCAGTGCCATTACGCATTTCACAGTAACCATCACTCTCCGCACGCCATGGCGCGCGGGGTTTAGTTTTAGGGCGGCCACCCAGCGCTGAAACTCCCTCATGTGTAAGCGTCCCAGTCGTACGACCAGGATAGCTGACGCCATGAGCCCCAGCAATCGCAGGCATGATCTGAAGAGAACATGTTTGCGCAGCTGGAAAAGAGCGAGACAAGCTCTGAAAGCTTTCACTCTATCCGCTGACAAGCGAGCTGAAAAGGGCACCGAGTTCAGGCGTAAACCCAGGAAGAGTATAGTCTGCGCGGGGCACAACATGCTCTTCTCTGTGTTTATTATGAAACCCAGGTTGAGCAGGTGCTTTACGAGGACATTTGTCTGCGTAACAGCCTCCTGCTCCGACTGTGCGAGAAGCAGCCAGTCTTCCAGGTAGGTCGCCAGGCGAATACCCTGTTGTCTTAACGGGGCTATCGCGGCTTCCGTACATCATACAAACACCCTTGGACTGAGAGACAGACCGAAGGGGAGTACTCTGTATTCATAACAGATCCCCTGAAATGCGAATCTCAGATATTTCCTGTGTGGGTAATATACTGGGATGTGAAAATACGCATCTTTCAGGTCGACTGATGTAAACCAGTCGTCTTGTCGCACGAGCCGCAGCAGAGATGTGTGAGTGAGCATTCTGAACTTATATCTTCTTAGATATTTGTTCAGAGCCCTCAAATCAAGTATTGGCCGAATTCCGTTCCCTCCCCGTTTGGGAACGAGGAAGTACTTGGAATAGAAGCCGCCCTGACTCTGCTCGGCGGGTACAATAGATATAGCCCTCTTTTCTAGGAGAGAGATAATCTCTCTCTCCAGAATATGGGCTGACTCTCCTCGGGCCTGCGAATGCAGAATGTCCGAGAAGCGAGGGGGGGTGACAGCGAATTGGAGTCTGTAGCCCTGTGTTACTGTCTTGAAAACCCAAGCAGATGATGTGAGCATCTTCCACTGCATGCTCCTTAGAGCCAGTGGAGATGTCACGTCTCTTCCCCTCTGAGTCTCTATTTGTTGTGTTATGGGGCCCTCTAGTGTCTGAACATAGTGGTGCCCCTTTTTGACAATCCCCACCGACACTGCGCATGCGCATGACGGTGGTGCCTTCACAACCCCAGCCGGCACTGCGCATGCGCGTGACGGTGGTGCCTTTAAAGCCCCAGCCGGCACTGCGCATGCGCGTGACGGTGGTGCCTTCACAGACCCGCCTGTAATCCGCCTTTTGAGAGATGCCGTAGCTGCTCTCAGAAGGGGAACAGTTGACGGGCTGTTTATTGGTTTTATTGTTTTTCTTATCATTTTTTTGAGCTGCGCCCTCGGCCTGAAGCCTGGATGCGTCAGCGGCAAATGTTTTATGACAGAAATCAACAAATTTGTGACATGTGTTTGTGCGGACTTGAGGATGGTGTTGAGGCATCTCTCGAGGAGGCGGGAACACATTTAGAGCTGGGGAACCGTGGACTTCCAGCTCTGTCACAGAGGGGAGAAGGAGGGGCTGTCACGCCGCTCGCTTCTTCTTCCTCGACTGCTGGCCAAAATTCTGGGTTGGCTGCGCCTGAGCTGCAGCCGGAACCGGAGATTTTCTAGGCCAGCTCGCCCTCGTCTCCAGCCTGGGCTGGGGACTCGGGGCGGGCTTTTCTTCACAACCCCAGCCGGCAATGCGCATGCGCGTGACGGTGGTGCCTTTACAGCCCCAGCCGGCACTGCGCATGTGCGTGACGGTGGTGCCTTTACAGCCCCAGCCGGCACTGCGCATGCGTGTGACGGTGGTGCCTTCACAGAACCGTCAATTGTCCGCCCTTTGAGAGAGGCCGTAGCTGCTCTCAGAAGGGAAACAGTTGACGGACTGTTTATTGTTTTTATTGTTTTTCTTTTCATTTTCGAGCTGCGCCCTTGGCTGGAAGCCTGGATGCGTCAGCGGAAAACGTTTTATGACAGAAAAATCAATAAGTGTGTGACATGTGTTTACGCGGACTTGAGGATGGTGTTGAGGCATCTCTCGAGGCGGCGGGAACACATTTAGAGCTGGGGAACCGTAGACTTCCAGCTCTGTCACAGAGGGGAGAAGGAGGGGCTGTCACGCCGCTCGCTTCTTCTTCCTCGACTGCTGGCCGAAATTCTGGGTTGGCTGCGCCTGGGCTGCAGCCGGAACCGGAGATTTTCTAGGCCAGCTCGCCCTTGTCCCCTGCTTGGGCTGGGGACTCGGGGCGGACTGCGACCTCTGCGTTTTCGGTATCTTGAACCGAGCAGGGTTCGGAGCAGCTTGGACGAAGGGCTGCCGCTGCGAAGGCAGCGGCTGGGCCCTTCGAGGGAGGCAGAGGTGGAGGGCCTCGTCCTCCTTCTTTTTCGACTCGCATCTCCTCTGCATGGAGGCAAGAGCGGAGCCGAAAATCCCCTCGGGAACGATGGGCATGTCAAGCACATCCTCCTTTTCCCGGTCTGGGAGGTTGGTGAGGTTGAGCCATCTAGCTCTTTCCTGCACCACCATGATCCCCATTGTTTTGCCTGTGGCCTGGACGGCGCAGCGTTGGACACGGAGACAAATGTCTGTGACCGCGGCCAACTCATCCAGAACGGCCGGTCCAGGATTACTCAACATATCCTCACAGAGCTCCGCTTGGTATGCGGTTAGCAGTGAGGAAACGTTCAGAGCCCTGGCGGACAACGCTGCGGCTCTGTAGGACCGTTCAGTCATGGTCGACTGGAAACGGTCCACCTTCGCTGGCAGCGTGGGGTTCCTGCTTGGTGACGGGCCCATCCTCGGTAGGAGGTGGGCTGCCACCAGCAGTTCCATCGGCGGTATGCGGAGCAGGCCGAGCCTCTGCGGGCGAGACCATGGTGAGGTCTCGCCGGGAGCTCCCTCCTGGTGAGGCGTGGGGCTCCGTTCCCGCGTCTCTTGCCGCCACCGGGTCCCGGCCTGACACGGCGTGGGATCCCGGTTCCGCAGCTGCCGCTGTTAGTGAGCCCCAGACCGACACAGTGAGGGGCTCAGTCTCTGCGGCGGACGCCCCCGTGTCTTGATTGCCAAACGGCGAATCAGTGGACATGAGGGAGTCCTGTTCCAACAAGCTAGCTTGGTGTGCTAGCCGTCGGTGGAGGCTCTTTCGGGTGAAAAGGGCACAATGCCCGCACGAGCCGGGGTTGTCGATAGTCTCCTGGGCGTGTTCCAGCCCGAGGCAGGACGAGCAGACCTGGTGTGAGTCTGTGCCTGCTATCTTCAACCCGCAGCCGCATGACCGAGCCTCCGAGTCCCTGACTCCTCTGGTGTGAGGGGGAGAGGCGTCCATCTTGTTCGCCTCGTGGCGTGGAGAGGACCCGCTCGTAACAGGTACGTCGTTGAGAGAAAAAGTGTTACCAACCCGTCCTTAATCCGGAGAAAAAGGGACGGTGTGGGTCCTTTGTTCTCAAAGAATATTGACTGGTGTGTCAATATACTTCTAATCCTTTTCTCCTCCGTGAGAGAGAAAAAGAAAAGCGTCCTCGCTACCGTGGTGTCGGTAGTAAGGGGAAGCTAACTAGCAACAGGTGCGTAGCTAGCTTGAGAAAAATCAAAACCTTACCTTCATTTCCGGGGAAAGAACGGCGAGGTCGATTTTAATACTAACTGGCGTTAGTATTACCGTCTTCTTGCGAAGCAGAAGGAGTAGCCGGCGAGCGCCCGTCGACCGAAATGGTTATATTTGGGTTAATTCTGTGGACCGTTAAGCTTGTCCGGCTACTATAGAGATGTGCTCTGAAGCGAGAAGAGGTGTTTGAATGGCGCATGCGTCGTGGCGCAAGCTACTTATAGGGGGTGAATTCCCTGACGCTGACGTCAAGATCACCAGCCAATCAAGATTGGCGTAATGAGATTGATGCTTCTGTTTGCTCCGCGATGAGGCGCATCCCATAGTGAGACATCGAACGGAGTGTTATGAATGAGAACAACCATTACTATGCTGCAGGGCTTGTCTATGTGATTCAGTATCGACTACTTGAAAAACACAAGAAGAGGCTTGTTTAGGAGGAAGCAAGATTTTCTGTGTGTGAAAATGGGATCCACGTGTTCAGGTCTGAGGGGATAGTGCAAGGTCGGCAGAATGTCAGGGGGAGCATTTGGAGGTGGATGAATAAGGAAACTTGGAGAACCAGACGGAGTTATATAAGACCAGGAGGCTGTTTCTGTGAGTGTTACACTAGCTGGATGCCCAATGTGTGTTACCGTATTCCTGTTGTATTTTTTAGCAGGGTTGGATCATGACTGTGGGATGATGAAATATTAATTAGCTTAGCCTGTTAACGGACACCTAAACAGCACCTCTCAAGAACAACATCAGACAGACACCTGTAGACACAGTGATAGAAACAAATGGGTAGGAAATACCGTTAAAGAGAGTATATTCTTTACATTTTGGTGAGGTTTTCAAGTTAAATTAAAGATTAAAATACCTGAAGAAAAACTCAAAAGTATAGGGTGTATTGTTTTTGTTTCTTTATTGAATCATTTGACCTTCACTGACGCTTTAAATAGCTCTTTTATAGTCATGTTTGTATACACTCCCTCAGCTGAAACACAGTGGAAGTGGACCCCACACTCTAGTGATAATGCTTCTCTGAGAACTGATCTTTAGCCCCCATCACCACTTTTCATTGTGACGAATCGTTGCTTTGTGCAGAGGAGAAGGGGCAGAGTCAAAGATGTCTCAACAGATGAAGTGACTATGCTCTTCTCTTGGGATTTTCCTAACATACTGCTGACAATGCTGGATGTCAGTAAGAGAGTGGTGGTGTCCAGCAGGGCTTTGGGAAACAATGTGCTCAGTGGCGAGATATAATGGCCGTAGCAGGTGTGGGCCGGAGGGGTTGGAGTGGGTTAATGACATGGGCTCTGTTGACATTGGCTCTCTTTGCATGCTCATCCCACCGGTTAATATTCTGGCATCCCAATTATTCTGCAACATTCCATCAAAGCAAGGACAGACAGCCTCACCTAAATAGCAGGAATTCTACTAGAGAAATACACCATAATCCTGGCCTTCATGCACAGAAATTCAAAACATTTATTTTTCCACTGCACCATGGAGCCAGACTGTCTACCAGGGCTTGGTGTTTCTCACAGAGAAGGCAGTTCTAGAGCTGCAGCTAACAATTACTTTCACTATCAATTTATAGTTTTATGCATCCTAAAAATTGTGAACCATGCCTTTTATCATTTCAAATAAAAGGCATTCAATCACCTTGATTTTGACAGGCTGGAAACAGTGTCTCAAATGAGTGATCGGTTGTCAAAATAGTTGGCAATACATTTCTAAAAAGTCTTTCAATATATCAGTTACTCTAAATGTGTGAGGTATATACAGCTGACACATCTGCTGTCCATCAAACCTGTTCAGTGTGTTCAGAATCATTAGGCATGTCCCTCACACGAAGAGTGGCCATCAATCAAGTTGGACGATACACTGATGCTTAAATGTAAATAAATGTAGTATAAAAACTATAATATTAGACATTTAGCTGGAAGAGCACAATAGAAAAAAGGTGTCTTTGTTTTTGGCATTTGATGTGATTGTTTTTCAACTGATGTGACCACAAGAGCAATTTCTGGTTAGCCTTGCCCTTCCCACAGCTGTGTTAACATTAATCACCTGTATTGCATTAAAGGCCGTGCCTGGTGCTCTGTGAGCGCCTTGCTCAACTCTATCATAATTGTTTTTATTCCATTACATTGCTGAAAGAAGACACCTTGTTTGTGGAGGTGTCATTATGTCTTCATGAAAGTAATACCTTGAATAGTCAAACTAAGTAGGTTCAGAGTGGAACTGGTAAACAAGTGATCTGAGGTGTATAGTGTGTTATTGTTCTGGGTTTGAACATCATAGTCTATCGATTGTAAATACATTTTCAAACCAATTAAGTATGTATTTAAAAAATGTATGTGTACGTTATCATTCTGTGCGTGTAAGATAAAAAGTTTCAGTTTGAAGAACAGATGTTACTAACAATGTTAACAGTGACTCATTGTTATATTCAATTATCACAGTGACAGTGAGCCAGCATGCAACATACCTGAACCCTGAAACTGAGAAATGGTGCATGTGCTGTAATTAATCTGGTCTTAAAATGTATGGAATTGATACGGTCAGCAATATTTAGCAGTGAATTAAACTCATTTTGCTTTACCTATTTCATTGTATCACTAGCTTAACATCTCTGTGGCAGTATGACCTTCTTGGTGTTGTCCCAAAGTTTAGATCTGGATAATTATACGTTGTGAAGCTATCCTTAAGCTAACCCTATTTCCTACCAGTATTAGTCAGTTATTATGAGTTAAATTAATTCAATGAGAACAGTTTAGAGGATGAAACAGAGAAACATTTTGTGGCCACAGCCATTGATTTTTAGTATAACTACAACTTTAGACATTTCGCCGTCTTACTGGCAAAATGTGAATTGTGTTTTAATTTGTTTTTGTTTGCCTCTAAAATTGATTTGACAGACACTTGTATCTAAAGCACTTACTATACTATGTTATTTCCAGCATACACATGGAGTATTCACATCGCTGGTCATAAGGCTCCATCTACATAACAGTGTGATAAAATGCAGCAGTAAAGATCAATGTAAATCTGTCCTGAGGAGAACAATTGAGATGATGCCCCAGTGGTCATTTACAAAAAAAAGTAATGCAACGTGATAATACATCTTGATCCACATAGACTATGTGTATGGTCATTGCAACTCACATGATAGTATATTTAAAGGAAACTATTCAACTAAAAGTTGTGTGTACACGGATGTCTCTGAAGAATGGAGCAGCAGTCATGTGAGAGCTGTGCAGCAGGCCTGTCCCGGCGGTGGATGATAACACAGGCTGACACATTCATCCACACGGGCTCGATGCGCACGACCAACCAACGTTGTTACCATCTCCATCCCACCATCATTCATCCGGTAAATTACTCACCAGCCGTCACACCACACCCGGATTCTTCTCCTCCTCTTCTCGGGACTGCAGGCTGCAGCTCCGGGGGTCGTCCCTGCGTCTTTCCCGGCTGCTGTGCTCACTTGGTGGTAGTGATGACCGTTTTTGATCATTGTGGTGAAGCTGGTGAGTGATAAATTAAAGTGCAACTGTATCCACAGAGCGAGCCCCTCCGGTTAAGATGGTGACAGTGTCAGTTGCGTCCCCCGTTTCAGTGCAGGACAGCCGGGTTGTGTGTCCGCAGCAGCAGCGGCAGCAGTCGTGCGATGCGCCAACGCCTCCTCGACCCGCGACGCAACGACGCACCACGCGCTAAGTCAAGTCGGCCGAAGAAAGCAGATACATCCCAAAGAAAAGGAAGTCCTGTTAATAAAAGTCCTTCCAACACATATTGGTCGTCACTGGTTTTATTTTGAAAAGACCGAACATGAAAATAATGTGTTCTTGATGGCAAGCTTGACGCAGGCTGAATCGTACAATGAGTGGCCGGTGCAAGCAACCGACATGTTGTTACATAATAGCGGCGAATTTCCTCGGTCATGTGACAATATCTGGATTCCCACAGATATGGCAGGCTGTCTGCCAAAGCTGTCTTTGATGAGAGGCCAATGTTTGGTCTGTATGTTCACTTCAATGTTCTGCAAGTTACCCCTGTAAAATAACAACTATAACAAAGACAAGATGGGACATGTCCTTTAATCTTTAAGGTATTTAAACATGCTTTGACAAAAATAATTAGCCTATAGTGTTGGAGATAATCTTCCCTTTAGCTTCATGGAAATGTATCAATAAGAATGATATAATAGCCTAATATACAAGTAAAATTATGATTACAATATGTATTCATATAACTATACATGTATGTACATTACTACAACATAGTTTGTTATGTGAATGTATTGAAACAGCATGCACTTTACTACTATTTCCACTTTCTGGTTGGATGCAAACACATTTCGTTGTGCAATGACAATAAAAGGTGAATGTAATCTAGTCTAATCTAATAAATAAATGCATTTAAATGTATAAATTAAAACATAGGCCATACATAAACGCTTGCCAAAGACATAATAGGCCTACATTTAATTAAATTAACGTTCCAGTTTACATATTTTATGTGGAATCAATACAAATGATGCAACCCATCAGACCTGCAGGCTGCAGTTCATCTTTATGTTAGTAAAGATTGCATACATTGCTCACTATCCTCAGTCTGTGTAAAGATAATTTTGTGGTGTGTTTTATTTTAAGTGAAAGATGTGTGTTATAGTCCAGTACAACCATGCACTCAAAACTATGTTGAGCAATGTTTTAGCCAACAAAATCTGAACACATACCTTTACTGCATTGCTGTTATTAGTTTGTATAACATTGCACAGATATTCCTAATCCTAAAATCTCAATAAGGACCAGCCCTGGACTATAATAACAACATAATGTGTACATTTGGGTTATAGTTTCAAAATGCAACAAGTTGGGTGATAAATGACTTACCTGTTTGATAAAGATGTGCATTGGAGGGGAAATCCTTCTGTTAGGAGTGTTTGGCGTCATCTTGTGGAAAAACCCTGTTAAATCTCACATAGTATTTACACAGAGGCACCAGCAGAGGGAAACCCATACCCACGTATTGCATATAAACTGGGGCAAGGTTAACTTACTCCACACAAGCAGTCATATTTAATATCCTGGTGTCTTCTGTCTTGTCTCTCCCGTGGTCAGGAGTCCTTTATCTGGTTTGCAGGCGATGATTCTGAATTTGTAAAAAAAAGTGTTAAATAGGAGAATAACAACTATGCTGATGTGATCAAGGAGAAATGCACTTCTCACCCAACACCTCTTAAAAACAGACATGTCCTCCTCTGCCATGCTGACATTTGCAGAGCTGGGCCCCGTGCCAAGCTCTGGCAGGGTAGACGTGCTAAATGAACGTCCTTGCTGATGGGGATGGCAACATTAATTGTACAGCGGAGCTGCGATCTGAGAAGTGGGGCAGGCACCTGCTGCAGAAGTGGGTGAAGATGAAGAATGCTGTCCTAGATTGCCCACCAGCTTACCTTAACCCAACCCACCAAATTAATCAACTCTTCAGAGGCCATCCGGTTGTCTGGGGCAGGCATCCAGAGGAGGAGAGGAGCCTGTTTTTAAGGCACAGGTCACACAAACTTGTAGGAGCCTCTTCAATTTAGGAGAAGGGGGGGGAACAATACCACACTGCATTGGTGCAGAGGCACTGGGGGTTAGACTTGCCCTGCAGGATGGAGGGGTAAGATTTAGCTCATCTTCAGCCATCTGTCTCTTTGTCTCCCCGTGTTCTCTCGAGATGTGTTTTGAATGTGCTGGGGTTGAAACGCTGCTGATGTTTGATGAGGTGCAAGGAGACAGAGGGGGTTTAGGAGGCCCACAGGGAGCACAGATGACTAACTCACTACTCCTCCCAATCTAGGACAAGCACACCTAGACATCCTTCATGACTCTAATGTTTTACTCGTGTCGGGCCAAAAATACGTCCACTGAGGTTAGCCAAAGTGGGTCGCCCAATGGCTTTTTTTGGATCACAGAAAAAGAAATCGTGCCATCTAAATGATCGCTGTCTTCTAAAACCCACCCTGGACGGCAGAGAGCCTTCCCCACTAGTTTATTCTTACTGGTTTCAAACTGGGTCAATGACGCCACAGAATATGATAAAACCCCATTTCAACAGTGTTTAAAAGCCTCAAAAGACAGAGTAGTAGGGCATAAAATCATTTTCCAAAACATTTTATTGGTCTTATAGAAAATAAAGTAAGCTGTATCAACAAACATACAATATATACATCAATAACTTAGACACCTCAGAATCACATTTAAATCCACAGTTGTTACTGTATATATGAATACATAGTACTTATCTACAGATTGCAAAAAGTACAATAATTTAATTTATAAATAGTTACAATTAACTATTGTCTGTTTGCATACAAAGTACTGCAATATTTTATTACAACCCATACAGAAAAATAACAAAGACAGATAATTTACTTTGCATTACACGCTTTAGTCAGATCCTTATACCTTTGAAACACAGTCCTACTCCATGGAGTAAGAGCAAGAAACCTGCACAGTCGGCTGTTTTCAAAGCATCATTTCATGAAAAAAGCCAATGTGGTAAGAGCTATTAAATTCATCTGCAACACAAGTGCTGTTATTTTTCCTCTCTACCTTGTTGCTTGCAAAAACAAAACAAAAAATAGAAGAAAAAAAGCCATAACCAATTAAAAATAAAAATCTGCAGAACAAATTACAGTGTTAAGATCAATTTAAAAAACACACCCAACACATAATGAGAACAGAAATGCTGTGGATGATGCTACAGCAAACAACGAGCATTAATGACTGGTGTAGCAGCAGAGGAACCTTAAATGTACAAAACACACACGCACACACGCATACCAAAGAAAATACGATATTGCAAGAGGCCCTTGTGACAGAATCTATTGTAACAACCATTTCACTCAGTGTACAAACATTAATATATAATAGCTTTCAGTCAGATATCCAAGTCCAATTCATAGATCCTGTAAATCAGATACTTTTAGACCAGAGAAATTAGAAAGTAAGGTCCCACGATTCCTTTAAAACACTGTTTAATGTTAGCTACTACAAACAAGGGCCAATTGCTCTTCCATTTCAAAAGTCTGAGGGCGAAATAAAAAACACATTTTACAAAAAAAACTACAAAACAGCAAGAATTATTAAATAACAGACCATAGTCACTTTGACAATATTGATTATTAATCTACTCTTTCACACCTTTCCACTGAGTTGCATATTAAGGGTCACTTTTTCACAATGGTCTTTATTACCTACTGTAGCTACATACTATACACCTGTATGTGTGAGAAAGAGAGTCGTCATCTCTAGCGGAGATTGAGATTGGTCGACGGCGTTGCTAGAACACCTTAAAAGACACTTGACACGAAAAAGATTCACTCCACAAGACTGCCACAGCAATAAGGACGCCAACATCGATACTGGGCTATGTCAAGAGTCAGATATATATTTTCCCACAGTTAACCAGTCAATGTAGAGAGCTAAGCGTTTTGAGGATAGGATACTTGCACACAGACAGTAGAACCAGCACCCAGGAGTTTTGCTGAGGCGTAGTTTTTGAGTGACTGCAGATTAACACCTCGCCGACACTGTAAGACATTCTGACCAGCGTGAGAGTGAGATCCCCATGAAGTGCATACTGTTCACGTTTCTACTACTTTCGTTTAACTCCACTGTTAAATACCTTTTCAGAGGAGAGTGATGCGACACTTGGCACAATAGGAGCGCTGCTGGCAGCAGTTGATGATTGTAATTCTACGTGGTCTTGCTGTGTGTCTTTCTGAGTGTGGATTGAAGCCCTTTATGACATAAAAATAAGGGCGGAAAAAAAATGAACAGAGCTGCCATCCCCTACATCTCTTCTAGAATAGTTTGTTCATTTTTTAGAGTGACCTGTTTTGTCCTGAGCAAAACAAGCAGGAGCTTAGTGCATACAAACCCTCAGTCAAACCCTAGCTAGCGCTTTTAATCTGAAAATCCAGTGGGTAAATTCACAAAAGTAATGCTGCACCATTTGGAGGTTTAAGTTCAATGATGCAACCTTATCAATATAGTCTAACAAGTGGAGGGGAACAACACTGTTGACTTCACATTTCATTTAGACTTTAAAAAGCTTCATTTAAAAAGGGTTATTATTTATATCCCGACAATCTAATTCAAACCAATTTAGAATGGATACGATCATAAAATCTTCCCGACATGTTACAGAGGATGTTTTTAGAGGGCATCCATCACCAAGGGCAACCATAATTCAGATTCTGCAATGACAGTATCACGTTAAGCTTAAAGTAAAAAGTCAATAATGCCTTTTCACCCAATTCTGTCTTAAATGGCTCAATGTGGTAAACTTCTAATGACAATATGATTTGTAACTAACACCAAGGAAGCGGAGGATATCACAGATGCCAATACGCACAAAGACAATTGACCTTGTTTACACCACCTAGTTTAGCTCTACAGATTTGTTTTAAATAGCACAGCATTGACATCTATACAGTGAACGACACTGCCAACTTGTCACTTACACATCACATCACGCGCTACCCCACAGTACGCGCCTAGTCACTAGAAAAAAGCTATCAGACTTCAATAGTAAGCCACTTTCGGTACAATTGCAAAAAAGATGTCACAGGATTTTTTTTTTTTAATGTTTTCTGTATCTGTATTTCTAGAAACGATGGAAGGTAATCTACCTAGTAATAAAAACCAAGAACTCAACATTAGACAAAGTTTTCTACACCTTAACAATTCAAACAGTAAAGCTTGTGTAAAGATTTTCTCTTGGAAAGATCTCACGGCCCTGTTAACAAGTAATTACAAAAAAAAATGCAATATATATCTTTCAAAACAAAACAACTTGAACATATTCTCTCTATGAGCAAAAATGATGTTTCAAAATGTTCGTGGATTTCACTGTTTTCCACAAAACACGAGGATATTACTGTTATAACATTCATGTTTTCAGATATTGAAGAAGAATCTTGTCATATTGGAATGGCACTCAGCTCTGGAACAATAAGAACTGATGATCATTTCTAAACGTTTCTCCTAAACCATAAATATGCAAGACCTCTTTGTATTTTCAGTGCATACATATATTATTGCATCTACCAGTCATACTGATAATGACAAGTTCATTAAAGCCCGTCAGAGATAAACAGAAATTAATGCTAGATTTGGGAGCATTATTTCGTGCTTATATTGTTGACAGACGAGCGACAAAATCACAATTTTGACTCATTTACTAGTTTGGGTTAGTCAGGCTGTTATGTAGACACCTGTAGCATCCACACTAATAGTTTGTAACCGATTGTTTTTTAACCAACTATAAGTCAGTGCATAATAACAGGCAAGGGGTTAGTTAAACAATATATTTGTACTGGTTGTGAGACTCTAAAAAGGCCAATTCTTAGGACGGAAACATCTTTAGAGCTCAGCCTTAAACACACTTGCATTATCTTATAAATACAACATGTATTAACAGTCTAAATTTGATCAATCGACTTTGTACCTCTTCCAACCAATATTACTGAGTTTTTGTAACCACAATCTGCTTTTTCAATTAAATATCTCGTGTCTCCATTCTTCCTAAATCGTACAATTTGATTGTGTCACTCTGAAGCACAATATATCTGCTGACAGGAGCAGACGGCTGAGTCATACTTTCAGAGTGAATTTGGGAAGCATATTGTTAGTGTTAGTGCCAAGGGTTAAAACAGACAGGTAATCCTGCGGCATGTTACAATGCACTGACTAGTTTTAAAATCTTCCTCCCGCCCTTTCTGCTACTACGACCTAGCCTGTGTTTTGGATTTGATGATGGTGATGACGCTGGTGGCAGCTACTTTACCAGGGATGAGGGGCCCTATGACCGAGGCCATGGGCCCCCTGGCTGAGATGACAGGGTTGCGGGCCACAGTCCTAGCAAAGCTCTGGAGGGCCTCATACTTTGAACGCAGAGCATCCAGCTCCACCTTCATGCTGGCGTTCTCTGAGGCAAGCTTGTCCACTTCCTGTTGCAGCAGACCCTTTTGCTTCTCCAGCTCCTCTTTCTGGGTGACCCTCTTCACCCTGCAGCTGGCAGCGTAGCCCCGGTTCTTCAGGGTGCGCCGCCGCTGCTTCAGCTGAAGGATTTCATCTTTCGTCAGGCCCCGTAGGTGCGCGTTAAGCTCCCGCACGGACATGGTCACCAGCTCGTCGTCTGTCAGGGTGGTGCCATTTTCCCCTGGCTCCCGCTTCACCTGCCGACGGGGATTAGTTAGCGTTAGTTTTAGTATTTGCATTTCACCGTTTTAATTTGGTGTCAAGCGATTTTTACCTTCAAGGCCTTGTTTCCCTTATTTGTGGTAGTCATGCCCCGAGAGCCGCGTCCACCTGTACTGCTGGTTTGTCTGTAAGGAAGCAAAGTCAATATCAGCATATAGAAAACGATCACAAGAGAAAGACCTCGAAGGAAGATTTCTGTGAAATGCACCCAAATGTGTTTTCAGACAATGAGGCTACAGCATGACAAACTCCTTTGAAAACACAAAGCACAAAGTGGGTCAAGGACTTCCTTTCAAGTGATGCCAAGTCCGTTCAGTGAGTGGACCATTACTGCACCTGTCACTATGAACAAATACCTTGGTGGTATGCATTTCCCAATCCACCACAGGTCTCTCACTTCAGTACTGCGCTGCACTCAACCAGCAGCGTGGCGAGTCAGGAGGAGGATAACATTTAGTTGTCTGGCAGCAATTCACCTTTTCTGTTTTTCTTGGAAAAACAAAACTCAAGAGAAGTCACTTCTGTTAAGTGCAGCCTCTCAGAGCAGAAACAGCAGAGGATGTGGATGGATTAAAACAAAGCATTCAGCCTTTCTACTTTACCGTTTAGCTCAGCTAACATAAAGCACAGAGGGACACAAGGCAAGCTTTCATCTACTGTAGCAGCTATACACTCATACCTGTCTGCATTTGGCTAGTGTGCGACAATAATCCCATAAATCAATGTAAAGGGAATATGCTGTAACTACTGCAGAGCCTTGGTTACTATGCAGAACAACAGGGCTGCACTGCAGTGTATTGTGTCATGTCTGTACTGAGGGAACACCAAGAAAAGCTGCGCACACCAGAAATCTAACCTGCTGGTATTAAGACGGACAGAAGACGGGGGGCCTTCCACTGTGTGCGCTCTGCCACAGGATAAGTCTGCGCACACACACAAACACACACAGTTATGGCTCAGGGTGCTTTACACTACACACATAAAATGCTGTGTCAGCGACACCGGCACCCACCACAGGCAGCCCATTGCCTCTGTAAGCTAATTTACTCAGCCCAGCAGTGTGTGTTTGTACTAAGCACATAAACAAATGCATGTGGGCCTTTACAACCTTTTAGCATCGAAACAGAAAACAAAGGAAACAATCTTGAAAAGAGTGTGTGCTTGTGTCACTAAGATAGTGTTCATGTGTATGCAGAGAAGAGAAGAAAGAGAAGAGTCGTAGCTCTAAAGTGCACTAAGCCGACCAGGATATTTCCATGGCAACAAAAGGGTGCTACAGGTGGACCGGTCACCTGAGCCAAACAGGCAGAGACAGACGCTTGTTAAAAATGACCTGAATACGACACTATCACACAGGCTGGGGACATAACATGAGGTCAGATTGTGACTCGCATTCTTGATGCTTTCGCTTGAAAAAGTCCTCTGGCGCCTCATAAAACTGCAATGTTTGCTTGTGATGCAAATGCCCACAGGAAAAAAGCCTTTCGCGTTCTGCGGAGGACTTTTTAAATGGGATACTTTCATCCATGTGGGGCTGGCTATGAATAGCTGACTGATAGTAACACCTACCTTTCACCGGCCTTTGTGGTGACTCATTTCCAGTAAGCATTTGGACCACAGATGCAAAACATAATGGGATAATGGTCTGCCTGATGATGCACAGATAATGGACAAATAGACAGGAAAGTACTCCACTAATAACTGGATGAGAGGATGATAGGATGAGAGTAGAAAAAAAGGCTGCTTCTTCCAAATTTCATATAAGCCTATCATTTTCCCCTCAGCCGCCAAGATGCTACATTGTTTAAAAAACACTTGCAATCTTGAAATTGCAGAGAGATGGCACATTGTCCAGGTTGAAGAGGCTATTCTGTCCCACAGCTGTGTAGGATAACGTAGTAGGCATGGCTTGGCATGGCTTGGCATGGCTGAAAGCTCGCCATATGACACTGTGGAATGATTGAGCCCGGCTGCAACCCTCCAGCTCAGGCTGCCGCCGACAGACGGCTACCAATGACAGGGCATGGCAGCACAACACAGACAAGGTCCAACGCACAGCTGCTCCCTTCCACTACCGGGCATGTCATACCTCACTGAGACAAAGAGGCAGACTCACACAAACACATTGGGATGAGAAAAAAACACCAAAAAAAAGAAAAGCGCAATAGAGGAATTTCACAATGAGCACTTGTCTGATTTAGGGCTGGGTGATATATCAATACAAAAATGATACAGTGATTTCAGACTAGATGTTGCGTTTGGTTATCATCATTTTCTTATATGGCATATGTGCTGTCTTTTCCTTGTAAAGGCAACATCATGTTAAAGTACATTTTCTAATTTCTATTATTGATGTATTATATCTATACCATAGTATTGAAAGCTCTTGTGTGTAAATATTTGATTAAAGCACCAGAAAAAGGTCAACCCTACAATATCTTAGCAATATTGATATTGAGGTTTTTGGTCAAATATAATGTGATAGTAGTTATAATCCATATTTCCCAGCCTTAATTTGATTGCACAGAATGCCCTTCATTTGACAAGTTCACTCTCTTAATTGTGGCAATTAAAGGACACTCTACTTCCTTCCACACATGTTTCCTTTTATAAATGATTTCAGGTCTTTTGTGAGTGTCTGGCAAAGGGTGTGTGAGGCAGGAGCCGCAGCTTGGAGCACAGGGACAGTAGAGGTAGGGAGCGGGGACACAGACGTCTTTTGTAGGTGCGTACTGAATTTCTATGAATCGCCTGGAAGAACGCTGACAAATCAGAGCTGATTGCTTGTGGAGGAGAGACATCACACCCACAGGAAATAGAAATCGCTGAGTGTGGTCACCCAGAGAAAGAGAAGGAGGGGATGTGAGAGAGAGAGAGAGAAGGACAGAGAAAGAGTGATACTGAAAGAGAGGGTGAGAAGAAAGCAAGAGAGAGCAAACAGCCTTGTGAAAAAAATGCACGCTCGACACATTTGGAGGAGCTTGAGAAGAACAAGTTGAGGTAAAAAAATAAAAAAACACTGATCTCAGCAAGGACCAAAACCAAGGTGCCAATTAGGAAGTTGTGAAGTTGAACTAACACGACGAGAGCAGCCCAGCCAACCTTCAAAAGCTGTCTGTGTTCATCTAAATCTATAGAGGGCAGCGAGCGAAGGTGGGGTCGGCTTAGGTTGAGACTTAAGGGGGTGGGGTGGGGGCTCTGGTTGGATAAATGCTGATGTGACATGATAGGTCCGGCCTTGAGCCCGTGTCATGCTTTAATGATCTCATCCCCTCCACAGGATCTCTCCAGGGGGGCTGCCAAGGATGGACACCATTAGCTAGGGGACCCTTTGTTGAGGGGGAACCGAGGCTACAGCATGAGTCCCCTGATGAATATTTATCACTGTCGTTCCGCCGCCGCCTAAGGTGGGGGTGGGAGACGGGGGTGGGGGTGGGAGACTGAATAAAGATGCTCAGGAGGTGATTCTTCAAGGATACATCCAAGGCTCTTCCATCAACGGCTGTCTCAAAATGGCGGTAGGCTGGTTGGGGGGTGATGAGGGGGGGGGAGGGGGTTTGATTTCTGGTACTGGAGGTGGCACTGATGGTGGTTCAGGGCTGCCGGGAGAGCCTGCTCCACTTGACAGCGGTGTAACAAGATTATCAGGGCCATAAGAGCAAACAAAAAAACCCCAGCAACCTGCCTCAGAATCCAGATTACGACAGCGCCTGCACTGTGAATACTAAACACGGCTGGGGAGGACTAACGGGGGGCGCGGGCTTCACTGAGACATGACAGTGGATTGCATATCACGTAACTAATCACATGCACATGTATCCACACACACACGGACAGATTACCAAAGACACACAAGCACATATACATTTAAGTTGTCATGATTGATTCTTGAAAAGAAGCGTCTGAGGACTTGGCACTGGCAGCTTGCTAATGAAGTGAATACATCTCGACAGTGGAGGTGCATGCTGATGAAAGCTTGTTTTCAGGACAACAGAGGTGCTCTCCGACAATGGAAACTCAGTTCTGTGGATATCATCACACCAGATAATGCATTTCACTCCCAAAGTATCTCCTCTGACATGACCAGTCCAGACTTGTAAAGATCTGTACAGTCAGTCACACGCTTCGGCCCAGATGTAAATTAGGCTTTAGATGATTTGTATTATTAATTGTCTTTGCTAACATCTAAGAGGATTAACAAAACACACACGAAGAGAGCTGGATGTGGAATCAGAATGATCACCTATTCAGTTTCTCGGATCAATAATGGATGTAGCCTTCCCGCTCCATTATCATGGACTTCCCACAGGAACGATGATAACCACGAACATACCGACAAGCACACGAGGGGGTGAGGGCATGAAATAATAAAATAAATGTTCCCAAGGACGTTCCCATCATGCTTTGGCTCATTTATTTAGACTTTCAGATTATTTGTTCACTTGTTCTTTCAGGAGTGATCTGCTCAACGCATTTTCACCCTGTGCTCCACAACATTCTCAACACTTCATGCCTGATCGGAGCCTCTCCTTTTACTCCTTCCTTTGTAATTCAGAGTGGAAAAGATGGTCTAGATATTCAGATCTAATCATTCCTCCCTTCAGCTGAGTGAAGTCAATTATCAAGCAAGCTGCATGTGTTGGGCGCCATTTAACCGCAAATTAAAACTCAGACTCCTCTGATAGCTCTGGAAGAGTACGGGAAGACTGGTGTAAAGTTGTGTGTGGGGGAAAACAGTGTGTGTGTGTGTGTGTGTGTGTGTGTGTGTGTGTGTGTGTGTGTGTGTGTGTGTGTGTGTGTGTGTGTGTGTGTGTGTGTGTGTGTGTGTGTGTGTGTGTGTGAGAGAAAGGTACGATGGGAAGAGGGGAGGGAAGCTATTAACTGCTAAGTATTCAGAGCGTGAAATAAGAGTGACAAAAAGAAGGAGAGGAGAAATCATTCAGCAGCTTTCAGAGGGAAATGTGATACGCTTGTAGTAGAGGGGAAATACTAAGCCAATCGCTTTGACCATTGGAGGATCACTAAAATAGCAGTTAGCTCAAATCTTATGCTCCTTTTTGAAGGACTGGTCCTTTAGAACAAACACAGTGTGGCTATAATTCGAAGGGTAAAGTGGTTGGTAGCAACAGTCTGAATATTTTCCGGATATTGTTGTCACCTGCAAAATAACGTCATGCTAGGTGCCAAGAGAGATGCTGAATGTTATATTTTTATCAAAACACACTAAAATTGCAAGAGAAAAGTGTGTTCTGAAACAAAGGGATTAATTACCCCATAAATGAAGATTTGAAAAATGCAGACTGAACTTCTGCTGAATAATACAACGAGAGACAAATGAAATGGCTGCTTATGATTGAACGTATTATTAACCTAGACCTGTTTCTAATTTGAACGAAGATCAGGGTAAAGGTTTTGTTAACGTTTGAAATATTAGTTTTGTGATCAGTCAATGTAAAGAAGTAAACAACCCTACTGTAATAGCTTTCTTAAAAAAACTCCAAAATGCTAAATTGTTCAACCATCCAAAAATGTTTCCTTTTTTTTGCAAATAGTTTTAGGCTGATAATTATCTTGTCAAACATGTTCCAAATCTGATGTCAGATGTCCGCTTAACTTCAAAGACATGTGTCAGTATTGCTCTCTTTGATATTAACCACAAAGTATAAAGTATCTGTAGTTGTCCGATGAAGACAAACATCAGACGCTGGCTCTGAAAAACTCCCATATGGAGGCTAGTATGTTCTACCGTGCACAAGAGCAGTTGGTGCATGCATGTCTGGAATTTGCATGCAGTTCATGTGGTTTAAAGTGAAAAGATGAATCACAGCACCTCAAGGGATTGTGTATGTTCTGAAGTCACCGATAATGTGAAGCTTATTTAAAATGACTCGGGTTAGACTGGTCTGCATTAACCAATGTTTTCGATACATGCATAATCTATTTCCAAGCCCAGTTGCTGTTTACTCTCCGAGCCGCTCTGTCAGTACAAGCTGTATGACAGGAGAAGAGACTTCATTGGCCTCCCACTATCTGCCTGGAGGACTTGATTAAACAGGAAGAGAATTGATACTTCGGCCTTGCACTGGCAGAGGAAGTAAGGGTTGCAGGCAGCCCACACATTGGCAAAAATATCCAGGAGCTTTACTACACTAGCTGCATACATATTAAATGCATTTTGCAATGAGCTAACAGCAACCAGGCAGTCTTTGCAGCACTCAGAGACTAGAGCAGTTCAACACATTTTAATGCTACTTAAAGTCAAATCTAAATGATTCCCGCTGATGACTGGTACCACTGAACAGCTAGGATTTTAGCTGGATTCTCTTACATTCAAAACAATTCTGTGATATGGCCATCAAACCAACAGAGCCTAGCAGCATCAGTGTAAAAAACAAACAAAAAGAATAACAAATGAATCATCTTTCATTCCTGTGGAGTGCTTCGATTCCAATGCAGTCACTTAGCTAAAGTTATTACCTGGAAATACCAAAGATGCTCATTTCTATTAATAACATTCTTACCGCTCAGTTCAAATGACCGCTTGTGATGGATGAGGTCTGACGACAGGATATTTCATGGAGCCTCACACTCCATGCGTTTTGTCCAAAAAATTTAATTAAAGAATTTACAATGACATCGCTCTAGAATGCAGTCTGACTTACTAATCATGCATCAGTACTAATAATTATAACTATAAAAGATTGTCGATGTAATGCTACTGTTTGCTCCTCACATATTTTAGCCTGAACTCAAACTAAGAGTACTGGAACAGATGTCAAATATCAAAATAGTTAGAAAGAGGAAGGTTCTTTTGTTGTTTTGTTTTGAGTTATGTTAAAAGTTTGATCCCCAAAGCACCCAGTTTGCTCGCAACAGTTGATTCTGAAATATCTTTTCCTGAGCAAGAAACTGAACCCCAACCGGCTCCATCTGTGGCGCTTCAGACAAATCGTTAATAAATATATAACTTAATAACTGCATGTTGTATTCAGCAATAGACATCACACAGGGAGATTCTTATTGACTTCATTTGTGTCCCTTCCCTTTTGTATTTGTTCAAATGTTTTTTAAATATATACCTCATTTATAACATTTGAATAATGCCAATGTGTCCTTTTGCAAGTATAGCATTTTTTTAATCAAATGATCGGTTACCTTTTGACCAAAACAGACAGTACTAATGTTCGTCTAATGATCTGCGTGAGCTCCTTTCCAATGTGGGTTATACACTGCTTATCTTAGAACAAGGTCTTGCTATCTTTAACCTCCTTAGAAAATCGTATCCATATCCAGCCGAGAACATATCAGAACATTCTCCCATTCTCAGAAAGGCATGAAACCTGACAACTTCTTCCCTGGCTCGTTTTCTTTTTGACATAGCCCCTTACACAAATACATGTATAGTTAAATCACTTGTTTTTAATGTCAGTTCACCACTGACATGCCTTAAACATTAATCAGCCGAGATAAAAGTAGGTTACATGAGAAACAGCAGCCAGTTCCATGCTTATGCTTTTCTGTCCAATATTGGCTAATCTAAATAATGAACACACAGAGAGCAGTAATGAACATGCCAAGTCGAACTCAAGTTCCAAACACAAAATCATCAAACACACTTGCTACTCTGTCTGGATGAAAGTATTACTTTCAGAAGTAGAGCGGGCATATCGCAATGCTAAGCAATCATAATCTGCACTACACTTGCAAGAGGTTTCATCACCAACACTCCCTCCCTATTGCAAAAAAGGGGGGAAAGAAAAACTATATTGATCTTTTTCTCCCTTGCTTCCAGGCATTCCCATTTCCCCGTGCAGCTTAAGCAGTGCTTTTGTGGGCAAATCCCACACTTGTGTTTCTTTCTGGAGGCTATTAATTGTCCTGGATAGACGTAACTGCTCCCAAGGCACAGCTGTGTTGGCCATACAGAGGTGCTGGTGGCCAGTGTTCTGTGCAAAGTCTTGCCTTGTGTTTCATCAACCTCAAATATCCCCTTCCACCCTCCACCGCCTGCCCAGTCTGAGCAACGCCACTGGGTATGAGTTGTGCACTCGGTTCACCTCTGTGGTACCCAGCCTTATTTTATCATGGCTAACTCAATGCAAGTGGTGATAAATCTCAGAGCTGATCTCCACCACTCCCTGCCTCCATCCTCACTGCATTGTCAGCCCCATCGGGCTCTTACGGGCCCTCATCTGTTCCTGTTACCTGCAGAGAGAGGCAGAGGCGGGCATTACGCTTTATTGCAAAGCCAAGCTTCCGATGTTGGACTGGCCTGTCTGCTAAGCACACTTCAATGCCCTGCTCGCATGAACAGAGATGATGAAACAAGTTGGATATCTGAGCAAGAATGGGCAACTTCTATCTGTTTAGCCCTGCCTATATATGCTCAACAGTTTCCAAGGTGACTTTTCCAATTGCACAGAGATTCGCCATGGATAATTCATCACCTGCCCTCCATAAGCGTGCACTCTAATAGGCAGCACATTTCATCATGTCACACACAGGGAAACAAGAGCATCTGCCAACCAAAAATAAAAGGAATTAAGTGTTATATTGCGTTGAATAATATCACAAGCAAGCTGGCACCCCGTAATTCAACTATTCAATAACAAAAATAAAAAAAGCACACGACCGACACAATGATTTATACCAGCATTTTATTTCAAATACTGCCTACATTAGGTGTTCTTTTATAAACTTCCCATGATTACACATGATCCAAATTAAACAGTCACTTATTGCGGGACTCCATTATAACAACACAGGCATAATATATTGCTTATCATGCATTTCTTTAGATGGATTTGACATCGCAGTTGACATCTAAGCACTTAATATAAATGCACTCGCACCCTGACTTGTTGAAGTACATCATGACAGCACTGCAATAAAATGCACATTCGGAACTGAATGTAGATTAGGCTATTGATAAATGCATGATGGTCATCACTTGATGCTCATGGCTTGATGACTGACTTGCACGACAGATCAGCACCCTTTCGATCCATCTCTTTAATAACGGCGGCTTGGTGATAAACATCGACCCTTATCCACCGAGCAGACCTTTGTCCGGTGGTGCCATATTTCGGGGTGGATTCTGAGAACGTCTAAATACATCAATATGATGATTCAGCACGATAAAAGAATACCGCTGCTTGTTTGTTGCCTTTGACATTAAAGCATCAATGTGGTTAACTGCCTGGCTGTGGTAATAAAGCCAAGGACGGCGGGTTTGCCACTGCCATTGTTACAATTTAACCAGTGGTTTAATGAATAGTCACTTCAGGTGAACCAATTCAATCGGAAACGATGGTTTGGAAGCATTTCCTAAAATATTTAAACATGCAAGCATTG
This sequence comes from Gymnodraco acuticeps, assembly GCF_902827175.1. NCBI lineage: Eukaryota > Metazoa > Chordata > Actinopteri > Perciformes > Bathydraconidae > Gymnodraco > Gymnodraco acuticeps. Next base: position 3,289,098 of record NW_022990238.1, read on the forward strand.
CAAAAGCTGCACAAAAGCACACCACAATGCACATATTTCTCAATCACATTCACGTTTGACAGGAATAACATGAGGAGAAATATTGAACACCAACCTGATCCGGCTAACCCGCTGCCTCGGCTGGCTCTCGCTTCTCTTCACAACGAGGTGATGAAGCAGCAGGTTTGAACAGCGAGAAGCGCATGAGTTGACAAACCAGCAAGAAGCGCTGTGATACAGTGGACACCAAACTGTTTATCACAAAGGAAACCTAGTTGCACAGTTTTTGACATTCCACGGCTGTCTGCAACCTCTCTACGCCTGCTTGTGAAAGTGGCAAACAACTCCCCGCCTACTAAACAAGCAGGCGAGGAAATCCCCGTGCTCAGCCTTCCTACTATAACAGTAGCAACACAGCACCACGAGCCATTCAATAACCGACAAAATCACAGTTTTACCTCCAAACAGCCGGACATAACTCTATATAAAAAGAAAATATTTTTGACATGTTTTATTCGCTGCTCATGTGTGTAAAACAGATTACGAGCTGCCATCTCAGCATAGTAGGAGCCCGAACCGTTCAGTTCCCATCGGCTACACACACACTTCCGGTTGTAGGTTTCAAAATAAAGCCAACACTTGTGAGAACACGTGTGTTAAACCTCTTGAATAGTACGGGCTCTCGTATTTTGAAAAACCAAGGCTGGAATGAATCGGGCAAACTTGACCAGGAGAGATAGAAGAAGCTAGGTATGCTAACCCTACAGCTAGCCGCGGCCAGCGGCGAGGCGAAGGCATGCATACTCAGCATAACAACACCGACTCTGTTTGGTTTACAGACCCACCTGACTTAAAAATTACGCTTTCTTAAGTTGTTTCCGTCAGGGTCCCCTTCTTACACCGTCACGGCGGTGAGCAAACATTAGAGACAGTTAAATGTCGGGTTCACTGACAGAAGCGGCAGCGCTTCCAAATGCCAGCTCGTGCTCTCCTTGTTGATTCCTTTCTCTTGTATTGAAGCCAGACGTCATCGTGTTTGGTCACGTGCCTTCATTCATGAAGGATCTTCTTTCCGCACAAGAAGAACATATTTTAACCAAAAATATACCACCTTTTGGTACATAGGAGCTTCTAATGACTGTATGTTGACTGGTAAAAACTATTGTTGGCATTCACTGTATCTAACACTAGCCAATGTCACTCAAATAACCACACAATTACTATTTGTTTTTTTATTAATAAAACCATACAATCTCACAGTTTCATGTCATCATAATATATGATGTCCTTTATTGTTTTATGTTTCATGTGGAACCTATATGCTGCAGGTCTCCCTTGAAAAAGAGATATATGATCTCAAGGGACCAATCTGATTAAATAAAGGTTTGATATGCAATGTACATTTTTTTTTAACAAAGTAATTGTGAGATCGCATGAATACACGTGTATTTGTAATTGCACTTTCAGGGAATAAGGGCTCACTGATTTACTGCATACCACTGAAAGACATTGTTATTTAGTACAACTAACTTGGCCAACTAACACCAGCAACGCCTGACTGAATTTGTTCAAGCCATAGTAACAACAGATATAGCAACCGTTATTATAGGCTAGTCTCCACGCCTGACAAAGGACAATTATTTAATTAGAGAAAGAAATATAGCTTACACAGTTTTTACAGCATCATCCCAAATATTGATGTTTTATTATAAAAACATAACCCAAAGGTTATCTTTTGTTCCCACAACATCTGCCAGTAGTGGTTAATTCACAGCATAAAATGCAGAGCATATCAAATGTACCGTTTCAAAGCTTGACAATAAATCACTTCTTTCTGGTCCTGGGCTTACTGTTGTGGAACATACTGATCCCATGAGATTTGACTTCGACACCCTCTGGAATCAATCCTGGCTGCTGCAACACTTGGTCCAGAGTTGTCTTCTTAATGGCAGCTGAGGAGATTTTCTCTTGGTCAGCCAAAAACTGAAGTTCCCTTTTAGAGAAGCGCAGGAAAAGACAATATATTTACAACATAGTAAGAAACATACATATTTAGCAAATCATAGTATACTAGCCTAATAATAATCTCACCACTAGGTAACTATGAAAAGGACAAACTCTCGCCATAACATTATTTAATGCTTAATATAGCTCCATCTACGGTCTAAGTTATACACTTCAAAATAAATATATCACCCTTTGGTCATTTGAATATGACAATTAACTTAAAAGCATTTGTTCTGTATCCCCGTGACAGGAAATATGATTTGTTATTTTGTTTGTCTCCCTCTTTCCTTATCAACTTACCTAGTCCTAACACAGGATGCCTCTACAGCGTTGATGAGGAGGCTGCGGAAGCCACCACTCTCCATGACGTGCAGGGCATGGATGGTGGCGCCCCCTGGTGAACACACATTGTCCTTGAGCTGGCCAGGGTGTTGATCTGAGTCTAACAGCATTTTAGCAGCCCCCTTGAAAGAAACACAACAAGATGCACATTAGACTAACACACCATTGATGTCATATCCAACTTATATATTCATACTGTGTCCATAGCCAACCGAGACAGACTGAGGTCAACACCTGTCAAAGCTGAATCTTGATTTATAGATTTTACCAATACAATTAAACTGAAAATGTACCAGAGTGAATTAAGACGGAGACAGTATATGAATACATCACAGCAAAGCTTGGAAAACATAATTTAAACCACCCCAATAGTAACATTCTAAAAGGAACCAAATACCATACAAGAAAGTGTACATGTAACACATACATGTGTTAAAAGATAAATAAAAGTAATACCAGCAAGGCTTGGGCTCCGAGGCGTACAGCCAGTCTCCTGGGAAGGCCCATTTTCACTCCACCATCAGCAAGAGCATCTACAGCCGTAAATGCCTGCAAGTTGCATAGTTGTTAAACTTCTCATTACATTACATGTTACTTGTTAGACGCTTTAATCCAAAGCGACTTACATACTCAATACTGTGGACAATCCCCACAGTAGCATGTGATTACAAATGATCAAGCAACATTGAAAAACACGCTGAACATTATATAAATGACTCACGTAAGCAGGACCACTGCCGCTGAGACCGGTGACGGCATCGATCAGATCCTCCTCTACCTCAGTGCAGTATCCTACACTGGCCATCAGCAGCTCCAGAAGCTGTCCATCCTCTACTTTTGCATGGGTGCCTGTGGCGTACACGGTGGCCCCCTCACGCACCACCACCGGAGTGTTTGTCATGCACCGCATTACCTTGGGAAAATCACGATACAGCTGCAGCTTCTGTAGGGGAAAACAATGTACTGAATAAATTGTCCTGAAAATATCGGGAAAATGGCGCTGATAGGATCATTTGCACTCCTCTTAGTAAAAGTAACTAAATGTTAATAGTCAATCAAAGTAGTTGACATTTCATTTGCTTTGTTCTGCCATGTAATATCATTTTAAAGACAACATATCTTTGGCTATGCACAATGCAGATGATTATATGTGGTCCTAAACTAGATACAGGTCTGATATTTTTGCAAAGCAACCTCAGTCTGACAATCTATGTGGGAACTCATGAGACTTTTATTTTACTTTAGATCAACTTTTGTCACCATTCTTTTGTTGGCAAGTCTTTTGCAGAGGTAGTGGTAATGACAGATCTGTCAATCGGTTTCAATGAAACTGATTACGTCACAATTCCACCAGCCTCTGCTCTGACTCGAATTGGTTATGTTTACAAAAAAACAATGTGAACAGCCTTTCAACAAAATCAGATCAGAGCAATAATTCAGAATTCAGTACAAAGGCTTGCAGCCATGGGTGTTTAGGGTTCAAGCAGCTAACTACTGTCATGTTACAGCATGTGATTGTGTTGCCTGAGGGTCTGCAGCATATGAGAGCAGAAATACAGGAAGAGCCTTGTGGTAAAAAAACGAAATAACCAACATTTTACAAGCTTTAGCCATCATCTATACCAGGGATGGGCAAATGGCGGCCCGGGGGCCGCATGCGTTCGGCAGCCAAATACCGCAAAATAATCTGTGACGCGCTTGTGTGAATTGTGTTTGTTTCCCGGGGAAACACTCACAAGAAACACCGGCTGTTGTTATGCCTGCTGTGACGTTAAGTTACCGCTTGTAATCATGCCTTTACAAGCTTAAAAGTTGTATTTATCATCTGAATTAGGCGAAAATAAGTTTAATATTCTAAAAACCAAGACTTTGTTTATTTGAAATCAGATGAAAAAAAACTGGCACGGACCCTGCCGTGTTATCTATGATTACTATACGCTTTCCATTTATAATTTCAGCGGGAGGCGGAGTGGCGCTGAGGAACAGCAGAGTGCGGGTTGACAGGTGCCTGTGTTGACATTCCCCTTATTGTATCTTAGGTTCAAGTTAGACAACTAATGTCTGGGTTAGTGTTCATGACTTCATGTTTATGTCATCTTAATGCACACACATTTTCCGTGCTTTCCAATAGTTTAAAATAGTTGTATTCCACTGTTGAATAACCTGTTCAATACAAACATGCCACTTGCAAAAATCAAATAACATTTATGTGAACTGATATTTGTGATATTTTATTAGAGGATGTTCCCTGAAAGATTGTAAAATGTCAATGAAGATGTTAGACTTAGTATATTTGTTAATAATTACATACAATACATGGAATTTGTGTGTGTGTGTTCCAAGTGAACCTGCGGCCCCCTGGTGGCCAGTACATACATTATGTGGCCCCCACAACCATCCAAGTTGCCCATCCCTGATCTATACTATAGCTGTAAAGTACATAGTTATTTGACTTTTTCAGGTGCATGCTGTATACAAACCACATCACCTTTATCTTCATACAAGTAATATTTATACATGCAATAATGGTCATTATCCAAGATATGTTTCATATGTATAATGAAATATTGAGTGAATATACATAATATATATATATATATATATATATATTGTAAATTATGTCAAGTTTGACTATTTACAGTTTGTAACACGTGGATGCAGATGGCTTTGACTTGCCTTCTCTATAGAGCTGATGGTGACACCTGCCGCACAGGACACAATAAGATGACGATCTTCAATGTCTGGTCCTATCTCATCCAGTACAAAAGGGATGATGTGGGGCTTCACGGCCAGGAAGAGAACATCGCTCTTGCTCACTGTCTCTTTGTTGCTTGTTGTGAAATTGACACCCAATTTCTGTAAAAAAAAGATACACGTTTCTACTTTGTTGGACAGTATACAATGCAAGTAAAAGAATGTTTTCCATCTCAAAAACACATGCATAAATTAACAGAATTGTTGATTTACCAAAGTATTGATTCCTAATGGTCTACCTACCCTTAGTCCCTGTACTGTGGGGAGATCTGTGTCTGGGGAACTGGCTGTGATTCTGTGGGTGGCAATCACGCCTTAAAGTGGACAAAATGTCCAAAAAATCATTTCAGTGTCTGATTGCAATCAACATACACTAACAACACAAGTGCAATCTTTAAAATACAAACATGGTAAAGTATAAACTCACCTGCAGCTGAGAAGCCTCTGACCAGAGCGTGGGTCAGCTGGCCTGCTCCAATGAAACCCACACTCATTGTACCGGTGTGTGTTTAGAGCAAAACTTTATGGATGAATTAATTATCTCTCAACATAGACAGGTGATAACGACGAGGTCTAACAAATGGTTTGCAGCCTATATCCTTCTGGCAGCCACGTACGTTGTGATGTAGTAGTAAACAAACACCCTACTTCCGTATTAAGCGAAGCGAACGACATTGGCAGCAGCCATATTGTTATACAGTAGGTAAACTTACAAATATATCCTGAAGTCGCCGCGAAGTTGACCGACAGACCGACAAATAAAGCAACCTTTTAACAGAAACACCTAAAATATGTACTCTGTCAACGTGGCTCATCTGTGTCGCGCTCTACTGTACCTGACTGACAAGTGAATAAGCCAATGAGCATGCACGTTTAGGCAATATGTAGCGCCTCTGACCAATCACAGAGTTGTTGGTAGTCACTTTTAGGCGGGTTCTTAAAAACCCGAATGCCTAGTTGCGTCAGGTTTCGCCAGGGTGAGAAAGGTTGTTGAGTATGCCGGTAGGTAATAAAATAAACTATCATCTACTGTGGGACATTTTGAAAGGCATGTCACTGTAAAGAACTAACACTTTCAAGGAGACAGACAAGTAGTCTGACCGAAGTCGCCTAGTTAACACCCCGGAGTAAATACAATGTTTGCGTTACTCTTCAGTGCCTGAACATTTTACATTTTGTCTTGTCCATTAATTTTATGTCAACAAAACCCAAACCCACCGATGCAGAGAACGGAATTCCTTCCAATGTGAATGGACAAGGGACAACATTTCTGAGAAGCATGTTTTCTAACACTGTAATCTACAGACACCATGCAGTTTAACATATTTATAAATTACTCTGGTGTGCTATTTAATATTGAAATATGTTCATTTCAATTAGCCTACTCAGGCTGAATCATTACTGCTTTAACAATCAACATAACTACCCATTTCGATTTTGATTTGAACCCTTGCTAATAATCATGTCACTGTTTAGGAAGAGTTGTTGAAAGTGAAAGTGAAGGTTCACATATCAAAACATAACCTTACTCATACAGCAAAGGGCAAAGAAATAAAATGACCAACAAAACATACTTTTAGATATTTTATTAAATATGAAACATTATCTATCAGAAATATAGCAAAATAAGAGATATCGAGATATGTAATACTGCTGTTAAATGTCTTGTTTTCAAAAAATCATGTATCAGATACATTTAACATTCAGCCGAAGACAGGAAAGCCTGATGACCTTCAACTTTTGCATTGCATGCAGTGTATGATGACAAACTGTGGGACAAGATACAACAAAATGGTCAAAAAGCTGAACCAAAAGCTATGTTCAGTGCATACTGTAAACTTAGCCTATGCTATTTGTAAGATATATCTTCCTTCATTTGAGTCATACAGACATTTATGGTTCAGCCTCTGTACTCTGAACACACCCGTAGGTCCTTCCTGTTTGCAACCAGCAAAGGAATCTGGAGCAGAGGGATGTATTTGGTGCAAAACTGGACAAAGTTCCCAGAATCCTCTTTGAACAAAGTTGCTACGATTAGATCGTCGGCGCACCTGGTCTTCCTGGTAAGTCACTGCTGAACCTTGGGAAAAGCCTTTATTTGTTGTTCGAATAGGATAATACTGTTAATTTTGCTGCCTATAGGCAGTTTAATTAATACTGATAAAAAAAAGTCCACATAGATACGGTAGCATAGATCTATGGATCCAAGGGATTGAGTCCTTCACAGACACTTGAATGAGGAGAGCAAGGTGGATGTGGTTTTTGAGTCTATAGTCTTTAGGAGAGTCTTTAGGTTCAGACAGCAGAGCTGGAGACGAAGCGAATCCTCTGGGAGTAAACAAGGTCAACAAAATAAAGGATCATGTTTACGTTGGTGAACACAGCCACAACGAGTTTACTGTCCCAGGGACATTCTCCACGTGGGCAATCCTCAGGACGAGTAGAGGTGCCGTACTTCCTGTCAAAGCTGAAGATGGGCCAGATGAGGGCAGTGCTGAGGTAAAGCATCACAGCGAAGAAGGTGTAGACGATCACAAACCGGTCAAAGGGGAACCGCAGGGCAGAGGTCTTACCGGAAACTGTCACTCCCACTACTATGACAGTAATAGTGAAGCACAGGCTGTACACCACCACACAGTACTGAGTGGCAATGTGGAGGGTGTACTCACTGTCATTGGCCAGGGCCCCGAAAATGATACAGGCCACAAAACCCTGGACTACCTTGAGTAGACCGGAAACAGTAGCCATGTAACCCACCACGGCTCCCGTCTTTGCTCGAGTTAGGAAAACCTCAGCACCGTAGGGGAAGCAGCAGACACTGGAGCAGACAGTGACAGCAATGCGGTAGAATTGAACCTCACAGCTTTCATCAGGGCACTCTGTTTGGAGGAAGTAAACAGGGTAGACCACGGAGGCAGTGATATACATGAGTGTTGCCAGCATGGCAAAGGCCACGGTGAAGTTATCCCAGGAAATAGGCATGCATGCGTGGAGCCGTGTGATATCCAGGGTGAACACAACCAGTGTGACAGCAAAGCAGAAGCACCACACAAACATGCAAAATTGTCCATAGCTGGCGCTGTAGCCTGCGCTGTGAGAGACAAGGGCCATTATGGTGCAACCGAGGAGCAGCTGGCACATTCGGGATATTCCTAAAGGTGACAGCACAGCTTCTTTGTTGAGGTAGTGTCCTCCATTAGAATCCATCTTGTGTGTCGAGGCTCCCAGAAGCAGCTGTTTTTCTTGGTGAGATTCTTGACGTGCTGTCCTTGTGGCCCACTCTTTTTTTGTTGGGCACAGACTTCACCCTTTCCTTGGTTGCCTTTTTATAGATGGTCCTTAATTATAAATGTCTGTAATGTTCGCCTAAGCTTGCTTTGTAATTACAGTAGTGTGCTTAACATCAAGACACATTTATACACTGTTATGTAGAAGTTTGCACAGTAAACGTAAAGGTTATTTATTGAGACCTTAACATAAGATTATCTAAGATCTGAATGTCTTTTCTTGGCTGCACAAGCCTATACATTATGAATACAGAATATTATTTCTGTAAATCATATAACAGTGGAATCAGTGCTTTTATACAGTTTATGTTATAATGACGAATTTGCTCCAGTTCTTACTCAAAGCTGTAGTGTTTGTCCTCAGAAATCGTGGTTTTTCCTTGCGTGCTCTCTTCAATCCCCAAATTGTCCAGTGTATGAAAAGTTCAAAGTGTCGAAGGTCCTCTAAAAGTCGTATACAGTGATCAATCTTCCAACAATAGCCGGCAGTGCTGGACAGGTGGACTGGTTTGTTGTCCTGTCAGTCAAGTTCCATTACTCCGCAACTCAGTCCTTGTACATTGTTCACAGTAGGCCCCCAACTGCCCATCCAAATAACTGAAACTGTTGGCTCTGTCTCTTGCTCTTTGTCTTGCTGTTTCTGTATCCTTTTCCCTCTTGGATTTAGTCTCCCACTCTTTCTTGCGCACACAAACACACACCCTCTTCCTGCTGTGTGTGTCAGTGCGCACTCAAGGGGTTGTTTAAATGAAAGTGTGTGCCCAGACCAGGGTTACAGGCCCCGCCAGCTCTATAAATAGGGGGTCTATATTCCACAGAAGGGTGGGAGGCTACATGTGGCAGGCAGTATGGGAGTCGTATTTCTAGGGAGCACCCAGGGAGGCTGAGTCAGAGCACCCTCAGAAAGAAACTGGCATTTATGTGCAGTGTAATGACAGGGAGTGAGGCTAAGACTCCCATTAGAGGCAAAAATTACATACAGGGCCAGAAGGATGATTATGTACAAGTGATGGCAGATTTGAGCGATGCATGTGAGAGGGAAGTGGGAATAAATTAGTAGTTACTTAAAATACGCCAACCTGTGATATTAGTATGCTGGGATTTTTTAGTTACAGTGTGCAAGGTGAACATATTCATTTTAACAGCATGTGAAGTCTAGTTTATTACAGCTCAACCCTTTTCCACTAATTTGCTATCAGTTGTGTGGTATTCAGATTTCTTGTTGGAGGATGACCATTTCAAATACAAAATAATACAAAAAGATGTTACCTTTCAAAGGTGCTAGAATATAAAAAAACAACACTTCCTGTTAGTACAGTGACCTATAAGTCATGTTTTGTTATGCCCAATTAGCCTGTCCAAACTACAAAATCCATCGATAAGACCCCAATGGCCAGTGTCCCATCTTGTGCTTGTCTTGATACAGGTCTACAGGAAGAGAAATTCATTTCTAATCCAACCTTAACACATTATTGTCCTCGATTTCTTTGTGAAAAGATACATTGATGATAGTCATGGAGAGATGACTGACTTTATATCAATTCTACTGCTAACTACAACAGCATGGAACTTGTATTTGCCTCCTATCCTCCTTACCTTAACCCTGCAATGTATTACACTTGATTGAGGCAGTGCATGTACTTGTATATTTTCATTTTACGATTTTGCTATGTTGTTTTGTTTCTGAAGTGATTATATTGCAAAGGAAACCTAATGGATCCATTACGTTTGAAATAGTCATTAAACAGATAATCCATTGATAACAGTACAGCTGTTGGCTTGATATCAACAGGTTTTCTATGTGTTTCCCCATTCTGACAGTCGTGTTGAAACGTCGTCTCTCCCTTGGATCTTAATTATCTTTCAGTCATATGTTTGGCACATTAGAGGATTATGAGCCCAAATTACTTGTGATGGTTAGGGAAGTGCCTTTCATTGAAATGTGAGCGCATGTGTGAATAGGTCATTAAAACCCACATTTTAATCAAAATAAATTCATCATAAAAATAGTGAGTGCGGTAAACAGAAGACACAGCTATAGGGGTCACAAGATTGTTGTAACATATTAGTTGACATATAAAAGTCACCTTGTTAACAGTGCAGATTTTGTAACTGTTATGTAAAAGCAGCTGATGGGATATAGGTGTCAAAGCAGGGATTGCTTCAGCAAGTTATTATATAAGACATTTTAATGTATTGTAGAACAGTTCTTTGAAGTTTCATATGACCAGTTAGTTATGGGTAATTATTTTATAAATAAAAGCCAATATTTCTCGTTTTCACCTCAACTACTTCTTGAAATGAGCCACTTTTTTTTTTCCCGATCTTTTGCAAAGCTGCTAAAATATAAATTGTTGAAAAACCTTTAGCTGACTTTGTATACACTAAGCCTTATATCTATTATCAGATGATGATAGTTATCAGTGGGGTAAAACACTGTGTGGAGCCTGAGGTAGCTGCTGACCTTACCTCCTGCAAGTCATGGAAGAATGGAGAATGTGCAAATACTACTGATGCCTATTCTACTACAACTTCTGCTCTTACAAATACTTCTATCTATAATATAATAATAATAATAACAAGACTTCACAGCAATATTTAGCTAGTAGTATATGTAATGTGTCTTTTCTTTTAGGTCTGATACAAAGACATGCAATCAACACAAAGAGAAAAAACAGCAATGTATTTACAATTTACAAAGAATCACTTCTCTGTGTAAATAGCACTTATAAATATGATTTACATAACAAAATAAATATGTAAATTACCAATGTAGCTTGAGTTTCTTTCTGTGAAAAAATATGTTACAGAATAAAATTACTATTAGTAATACCTTTCCTTCTCTGGTGTGATGCAAAATAGAGGTCCTTTGAAAACATCATTTATAAGGACATCATTAGATACAACACTATCATTATATTAAAAAGTGATCTCTATTATGATATATAAGAAGGGAGTTACAATAGTGAACACTTGAAAGAACCTATACAAATACTCAACAAATATACAATACACAATATTTGTCTCCCTTTAAATGTTCATTCCATTGATTTGAGGATTGTTACTGACTACTACTGACCCAACAAGAATGAGTACTCAAAGTCTTCAACAGTCTTGGGATGATGTAGCATGTGAGAAATAGGTAAAGATGAGATGTAATGTGGTTTATGTATATCTAATGATAGACTGTTAGTGTTTCCAGGTTAGAACCACAATCAACTTCAAACCACCAAACCAGGCATTGTCTTTACAGCTGTAGAATATATGCTAATTCGTACCGTAATAGTTATTTCAATCCATGATAATATCAAAAAGCATATATAAAGTATATGGCATTGTCTGTATTTGGTTCTTGTTTGACTTATTATTCTGGGTACTTTAATTAACAAAGAATAAAATATGATATGTTTTCAGCTTTATTTTCAGCCTAACTTTGAGGGTGTGTTAAGTTAACCTGGTCTTTTACCGCAGGCTGATTATAGGAATCTAGGTTTATTTCTATCCTTCTTGCCATTATTTCTTAGACAAATACAAAATGTTTTTTCCGATCCAGTGCCTTCCTCACCTTATCATATGCCCCTGCCTTGATGTAGTTTTTGTGTAATGAGAAACTATTAAACAGTATTAAACAAAAATAAAAACGTTATATACTCTATAGTAACAAAGACAGCATCCTTACATCCTTATGGTGTCTCCTCTTTTCTCGTTAAACAATGACAAAATATAATCTATAAAGTAGAATGAATATAATATAAAAAAACAAAACATCAATGAGCATCCTTAAAACTGGATTACATTCGTGATATTTTTCTTTTTACAAAGCAAAAGATAATTTAAAAGGAGAGTAGCAGAGAGTTGTGCCTTTTCTTGGTATTGTGTTGCCCCTGTTACTTGTCACCAGTTGTGAGGAAAGGGATTGTGGGACAAATCTAAGCCCCTGTGAGTAGACTACAGGTAGAATGGGTTGTGAAGGTGGAGTTGGGGGTATCAGATATGGGGGGCCGGTCAGAGAGACCAGCCAGCCGTGGTTGGGCTTAGCTTGGAGATGCTGTGTGTGTGTGTGTGTGTGTGTGTGTGTGTGTGTGTGTGTGTGTGTGTGTGTGTGTGTGTGTGTGTGTGTGTGTGTGTGTGTGTGTGTGTGTGTGTGTGTGTGTGTGTGTGTGTGTGTGTGTGTGTGTGTGTGTGTGTGTGTGTGTGTGTGTGTGTGTGTGTGTGTGTGTGTGTGTGTGTGTGTGCGCGCGCGCGTGTGTGCGTGCGCGCGCGCGTGCGTGTCCGTTTAGCTGCCGCTGCTTAGCATGCCCAGTAGCTTGCTGGGGTCCATGCCCTGCTGCTGAGCCATCTTCTGCACATCGAAGCCCATGTGCATGAGGAACTGAATGACGTTCATCTCTTGTCCTGTAAACTGGTCTCGGATGGTGGGGCAGGTGGGGTTGCAGTGCGGCCACGGGCAGCTGTCGATCAGATGAACGGGGCAGCCCTTGGGTGGAGCTTTGTTGTTCCTGTTGTCGTTCAGGCTGCGGTCCCAGCAGTGCAGAGCTCGTGGTAAAGAGGTGCCTTTAACCTGAATGTCAATCCAGTAACTAGAACACAACACAAGAGGGCGCTGTCAGCTCACAAGTATAGGGTCTCAAACACAGCTTAGTGCTCCGTGATATTGAAACACTGGAAACAGCAGGTTTTAAAATGTATACTTACTTTCTGGTGATAACTTCATGTGAAAGGCAGGCTGGAGCAAACATAGCTCTGGAAAAAAGAATGAAGAAAACAAAACATGAAACATTAACCAATACTTGAATGGTCTTCCTAAAAAGCAGAGAAATGTTCTTACGGGACATCTTTGAGTGTGTTCCTCAGCTCAATGCCCAGATTTTGAATGTAGCGCCACTGGCCCTCCTGCACAGGCTGGCCTGTTAGCTGGATGTTGTCTACTGCCAACTGGGCTTCGTCAAACAGCCACTGGACAACAAAAACTGGGCCTGCACAGGGAGAATGAAAGAAGAAAATTAATATAGGTTCATAGTGTGCATTTACAGTGCGGCTGCATACTATATCATTATTTGAATAGCTACTTCAATGTCAACTTGCACAATAAACACATCGAGAAAAGACTGCTAAATTCCTTTAAGAGATTTGTTGAGTTAGTTGAAGTAGAAGAACACTTTTGATTGGTGCCTTTAGTGTTTAGTTCAGTGTATAATAAAAGAAAGTTAGAAACATTTATTTATTCAACAATACATTGTATAAACTTTAACAGTATAGGCAGAACTCTTATAATCTATTTTCGGTTTATTCAACACAAGTAATATTGTTAGTGCATTTTGTTCCTCCTATAATGCAGCCATAATAAGCAGTCTATATATATGCTAAAGATCTGCTTATTATTATGCCACACAAGTATGTTGGAAGAAGGTACATTTTACATAATACAGAATGAGACCCCAAGCTTACTTTGTATCGATGGGAAGACTCTATATCCAAAGAAACAGTTCCACTCCTCTCCTTCATGGGTTTGCCTGCACCTCTCTGGAACCACTCCTCCCCAGTACCTGATGAGCAGGTGAGAAAGACAGATATGTTAGCAACCTTACTGAAATAAGTCCATCTTACACATTCTTCAATGATAATATCACCGGCTCCCTTACTTGATGCCTCTCTTGATGGTCTCAGTGGGGGCGCAGGTGATGGCGTCCAAGCACTCCGTGCAGTCCGTGCAGCTGTACTGCTTGTTGTCCAGGAACCAACCAGAATCAGACAGGCCTCGCACTTGTATCCCAGTATGCCCCAGTCCCTCCAGCAGCTCCGCCACATGGTCCACGTTCAGAAGGACCCCAGTACCACCAGCACTGCACTCATGAATACGACATATTGCTATAAATACCTATCAGTACATTTGAATCAAATGAATAACATTTTCTATTTGAAAATCACAATATTCACACACCTGCTTCCTGCTAATAGGAGAACTTTGGCGTTGTCCAGGCCTTTGTTCAGCAGGTCCTTCACAACCTCCTGTATGATGAGTGAGCCCATGAAGGCATAGCCACCTACACACAACACAAAGACATTAGAATGTCACTTTTCTCAAAGAGGGTTACATGTCACGTTTGTTTTGATGATTCACTCGTGTCTTACTCTGCTCTGTTTTGGCTGTAGCGCCACTCCACACATCACTGGAGCAGTACGGGATGAACCTGCGCAACCAACACAAAGTTAAAAAGCTGCTGGGCCATAATTATAAATCAAGCTTTGATAAACACACAAACATTAATCAACTTACACCATGTTGGCGTTCCACCAGTGAGGGTTTTCCTCAGGCAGCGGAGACAGGATCCCTGTGCCTGCAGCAGAGACAGATCAACATGTATCATTAGCCATCCTGGCACTCCCAGACACATCCTCTTCTTCCTCATCACCATTACCACATGGATTACAGTTATTACACTGAAATGAGAGAGGGTGAGGCGTCTCTGTTCCTACAGCAGCGGGCGCCAGGTAGCCCTACACCGCAACTACATTATGACGGGGTGACAGATACATCCGATCCTTTAAATTACTGGGACATTACGGTGGGATCTGGCTTCTTTTTCTACCATGTTGGGGGTCAGGACTTGCTATAGCCATTGGTGGAGTAACAGTGGTGCTTATAGCAGAGTAGTGGTTGGAATACAGAATAGCTGATGCTGACCTGTTTTAGTTTGGGGCCACGTGGATGAGCTCATCAATCTCCTCATGGTCTCGTATCGGCTGTCACAGTTCTCCTTGTTGAAGCAGTACCAGCCACCTGGATATAAACACACACCAAAAATATATGTGTCATTCTTAATCTACAATTACTCATTATTCTAAATGTGGGCATGAAAGGAGAAACATAATGAAATTAGATAAATGAATACTCACCCTCTAGGAATATCAGCCACCGTCTGCTGCCTCGAGACTCTTTCAGGTAGTAACTATGAGAAAACAAAGAATAATAAATTATAGCCGACAAAAATATGATTATGTTCCTCAAGGTTTATTTACCGCCAACATAATAATCTATTTAAACAACAGAAAGATACAACCACATTCCACAGTTGTGTGCTTCAGAGAGATGAGGTAAACACTGAAAGTAATACCCGCACTGTTTCTACCATCTGTGACGGTATCCGAGCATGAAATATAAACACATACCACATGATAATGTTAATCTTAGCAACGATGTCTTGTTGATTCCTATCTCTCAAAGGTGACAGACGGGAGCAAAAATGAAATTCTGCCCAGGGACAACAGAGAACAATGCGTTGTTGTGTGTTTATAGTTTATTCTCAGGAAACTGATATGGTGATCATACGGGCGATACACGGTCCCCTATCCTGTTTGTGTTGTAGATGCCAGTAGATTATGTTTCTCATGTGTAATGCAACACTGGTAAGTAATCATAGTCTCATCACTCTGAGCTCATCCCATATAAACACATGGCATTGATAAATCATGGCTCCAGCCCATAGGAAGGATAAGAGACATGAGGACATTTTTGACATATGTAGTTGTCAAAACCTTTATCCCAAAATGCCCCTCAGATCCAACCTGGGTAAGTGATATTATTTTGCCAGGCTGTCTATACAAATAAGTGAATACATGTCACAATATAAGATGTGTGCTGTATGTTATCAGCCCAGGAGAGGGCAATGCTAACATGATTCTCCCATACTGATGGATGTTCTCAAGGCTGACACATCATCCTTTTTGCAACAGGATTTTGTTTCAAATAATAATACCAGATCACAGGACTTTCTAATGTGTAGAGTAGCTTTAGCCACATAATCCAGATGTTACAAATGTGCTTCTGTGATTCTAACGGATCAGTATTCACCGCACTTCACCAATGACTAAACTCCACGGATTGCCAAAAACATGTGAGTTACTTAAAAAAAAAAACAGCCTTGGCTGGAGTTCTGAGCTGTATGCCCAGACTCTGAATCACACTTTGGCTGCATATAATATCTTGTAGTCATTAATGTAGGCTGAGGATGGTATACTCTACTCACTACTTCCAATAACAACGTGAAGGCATGCTAGATCAACCCACTCACGGTAACAAGTACAACTCCGAAACATCAGAGTCAAACAGTGAATTATTTTCTCATTGCATTGTTGTTAATCTGTCATATGTGATAAAATACCTCTCGCAAAATACTGTTAGCAGCTGATGGATAAGCATCTAAACTGACTGACAAGTGACTGAAACGCCATCTGCCAGTCACCATCCCTAGCTGTGTATCTAGAGGGTTAAGAGCTTTACCCCGCTAACAGACACCAGGCACTTTGAGGTTTTACAGGAATTAGACAGGATAGTAAATCCATAAAGAAAAATGTATAGAGAAAACCCCTTTTAGTCAGGTCTGCCCATCACTGAACAGGTCCCAGATCATTTCTGATGCAGAGACATCAAAGCCTCCAGATACAACATTAACAGTAAAGCTTTTATATAATACTTGCAAATAATAATGCCTATGATAACAATTCAGCAGTGCTTTATATTTTCCTATATCAATACTAAATTAGGGGCACATCACAGATTTTATGAGGTTTTCAAACTCTTTTCTTGTGATGCAGAGAAATACATTGGCAGTTTGAGTCATTTAAGAAGTATAATAAGATTAATTATATATTTTACACCAGCGTTTTATTTGATTCACCCCCTCCTTCCATGACTAAATGTGCCTATCAATATTACATTTATAAAAATATATTTTGGAATTTCAGCTCCTGATTTGACTTATTTCAAATTGAACATAACAGAGAGTACTAAGCATTATGCAATATGAGAGGTAGTGCATCTGTTTGATATGCTTTTAGTGTCATCCTACTTTCATATTGAGAAATTATGCAGGCTTTGTTGCCGGGAAATGGATTTCTGCTGAAAAATGATGGATATCATGGCAAACAATGTACTGATTACCCCATTAAATCAAAAACTACAAGGAGCCATTGACATCGAATTCTAAAGTAGCCAAGTAGACAAGACATACTGTCAAATGGCAACAAAAAATAGATATGGGCGGGGGTCTTAAAGGTTGAATTTAAACTTTCTGCAGAGCAAATCCTGCATTCTAATTTGAAGCAAAGGAAATGAAGCATATGGCCATGGCTATCCGCAAATTTCACGCTTCACTGACACAAAGCAGCTGTTTATCTCATTCTGTTATTCTGTCCTAGGACATTGCTCTCTTTTTAACCCCCCCCCCCCATTTATTTTGTTTATTTTTACATTGTACATATTTTCTATTTCTTTTTCAAGATTACCATTTTTGAACATAAGCAATAAACTAGGGTGGAAAAGGAGAGCTTCAGTGCGCACACTCGCCGCCTCTGGCTAGATACATGTGGGTTACTTCGGGTAGCAGGATGATCAGCGAGACGCCCTGCTGAAGTAAATAACAATTCATTCTAGCCTCAGGGCGCACACCTGAGCCTGCTCTGACCTGCCGGTGATCCAATCACATGGGAATCATGATCGATCACACTGTGTATTCTCAGTTGGTACATACCCCGCAGGACTCCCATCGTTGCAGGTGACTGATGTATTCTCCAAAAAGTTGAGCTTCATGTCATAGTCGAGCTTCTGCGCCGAACACGGGTAGAGGGACTGCGCAAGGTTCTTCACCTGTGTCATGAAGTTATCCATGTTCTCCTCCACGGCGGTGAAATCCAGAGGGAAGCTCTCCGTGGTGTCCCCCCGGTCCGCCCGGTATGTGGGAGGAGGTGGCGAGCGGCGTGGTTGTGGGTTGCGGCCACCCCGGAACCTCCGTGCGCAAAGAACTCCGGACTGCATCAGCATCAGCAGCAGCATTGATGAAATCATTCTGATCGCTGTCATCTTATCCCGGTGTTAAATGTCCAAATGCAATGTCTCGTCAGGGAAACTCAAACTTTTACTGATGGAGCTGAGAAATAAATTACGCACGGTTTAAAATACGCCTCAACTCTTGTCATCAACTCCAAGCAATGTTAACTGACGTCGTTTTAGAGCAACACAGTCATCAACTGATTATCTGGATATATTTCAAACTTTCAAAGAGCCTACAAATATGTGCCCATCTATCTAGTACAACTCAAGCGCTGCTGGACCAAGCGCACAAGCTTGAACGACAACACTCGTGCCATGCTCTTGTATTTTATTCAAACTTTCCCCCCTTGTGTGTCCGTCCAGCCAATCGCAGGCGCGGGGAAGGACTCAGGGCATGATCAAGCGTGGCAGACTACCCCCCTTTTTTTAATTTATAGAGGGGGAAAAAATGTCCATGCGTTGGTTCTTTTGATCCGCGATGTTTTATTTGATGTGGTGGCTTTTATTGGCCTTGAAATGCCCATTTCCCATTCCACCACACATTTATGAAGTGAGAATAGTCATCTTGTTACACACTTTCCTGAAAATCAAGTGGGGAAAAACAAGAGTCGTGCTGAGATCCAACAATATTTGACCGAGAAAATAAATAATAATCTCAACAGACTTTACATGTTTAAATAACGTAACATCATTATTGTATATTTCATTTATGTTATAAGGCATTTAAATCCATCAGAGATTCCTACACCTTACAAAAACCCCACAAACTCCTCCTTAAAAGGAGTTCTGACATAGTTGAGTTGCTCTTGTTTTCTTAAGGTTTAGAAAAAGGGACTTGGACACTTGTTTTTTCTTTTTTTGTATCCAGACGGGGCCTCCAGAGATCAAAGCAACCATCACTCTTTCTCCCCCCTCTCCTCGCCTCCTCCCTCCCACTTCAGTCTCTTCCAAACTTTCCTAGTCTACTGTATATTTTAAGTCGAGCAGAGCATCCTGATGGGGAGCCAACTTTTTAACACAGGAATGCCTTGTTACGGTTGAGGTAGGCTTCCCTTGAACAACCTCTCATTTTAAGGACACATTTAAGTTAAAAGAGTAGCCCGCAGTGATTGCATAAGAATAACAGTGATTACTCATCACTGTGACACTTTGTGGTGACTTTTGTCTTTGATTGAGCTCATTCTTCTCATGTGAGACGGACTAACTTTTTGAATTAGTGTAGTTGTAACAGACTGGGCATTACTGTCACTACCTGTACATGTATAAAACCAACAATGTGCTAACTCTAGAGCAGTTTAAGAGGATAATACTTATCTTGTGTCATATGTATGTATCTCTGAGCTGTGCTGTCATACACAGACTCAAAGCTTATTGATAATGTCTTATTGATGCGGTCTCTGTTTTGGCAGTGAGATTGGAAAGAGCCCTGGGGCCTGATATGGGGGTAGGACTGTTTATTCAGATATCTATTGTGTGCTGTCTGTCAAAAACATTGATAGTAAATCTACCAAAAATGTGGAAATGTTTAAACATGCTCACATAGTTGTCAGCTCAACAACATAAAAACAGTTTTACAACTTCTTAGAAAAATATCCTTTTGGCCCGTGGTAAATCGATGGTCCTAAAGGGTGCACACTGTTCTGAACCAGGTAAGATGGATATGAAGTCAGCAGCAGGACCGATGGTATTCATTGGGAACTTCAAACAGATGCTTGTATAGATTAAAACATGTGGTAGGGCCCAGGAGGAGAGGCTCTGTCACAGATTGAGTCTAGTCACTTTGACCCATACCTCCCTGTTTTATCACACGTCATCCCCAAAAATGTAACCCTTAAATCACTCGCAGATGGACGTTGGCCTCTGACACACGCTACCATGAAGAGATGCCCCGGCGGTGTGTGGAAACGTCCACCAACCCAGTGAGTGAAAAGTGTGAGCGGGAGATGCCCGCAATTCGACTGAACTAGACGTGTAGATGATGTGTTCCATTTCCATACAGTATGAGGCTGGAGACAGAAACGCTGGTTAGCCTTGCTACTGTTGGTGCACAGTGGTTTGTTCTCTACTGTGCACCTTGTTTGAACTCCAAGTGCTAAGCCCTTCTGGCTTTCACTGGTAATTCTCTCTCTCCCTTTTTTCTTTGCCTCCCATCGTTTGTGTGTAGCGCAGACACAAATGTAACCATGCAAGTACAAACGGATTAATCCCAGAATTAGGTCATTTGAAAATGACCCAGCTGTTCTGATGGCAGTCCCTCAGAAGTGCCCCTGTAGCCCCCACCCTGACTCCAGGCCTCCTGTGAAAGTCAAAGCCTGTCTTTCATCTCCGATCAGTTGCATGTGCCCTCACAGATCCACAGGTTTTACTGCTTAAGTCTGGGCTGGCAGCATTGATCATGTGACCGTTGCCTGCCTAGCGTTTAGACACATCATAGCTCTGGGAGCGCTCTTTCTGTCTCCACAGCCTGCCAGTTCTGCTCACACATCCCCATCGTCCGTCTCCCAATGCCTGTTAGTTTTGATTTGCACATGCTGTTGTCGAGGGTCCATCCGTGATCATCAAATCCCGCTAGTTGGAACTGTTAGGTCAGGTTACATCAAAGAGATCAGGAGGGATCAGCCTCTTGAAAGGGACAGGCTCTGGCTCATATCATCAGAAACAGGTGGAGGTCCTCATTGGAAGAACAAAGGAGAGATCACCATCTATAAAACTTTTATATTTCATAGAAGACTTTCTTTAAATTCCCTTACATTGCCACCCCTCTCCTACACAGAGCATTAGCACTAGTCAGCACCAGCATAAAACATAAGATATCAGGTTAGGGATTGTGGGACTCAACCGCAGCACTACAGCCCATGAAGGTCACACAGCAAAGCCTGAGACTTAGTGGTATCATGCCACAAAGTGTTTAAGTGTGGAAATCTGCTAAAAGCCAGGACAAAAAAGGAACTGGAAATGCATGGGATACGACTCAGGTGTTCTGAGTTAGTTGAAAAGTTGTTGAAACCTTCAGAGGTTTTGAGTATATTGTAGTAATTTCTCCTGTGGCAAGTACCAGGTTTAGAATTGTTTTGTATTGCCTGTCTCAGGATTAGATTCAATATTGTAGATATTTTTCATGCAAAAATTATTTGTTTGCATTATTTGAAAGACAGCCTCATTAACAGGTAAATCTGACTTAAATGTTAGAGAGCTGTGACGTTTTCCGCTTTCCTCCCCTGTCAAAGCATTTTAGCTTCTGTTCTCTGTCACTTTGACGCAAACCTTCAGAAGCAGGTCCCCTTAATTTCATGTTGAAACTATTGTTTAAAACGCAAAGCAAACATGTACAGAGGTTTTGGGTGTCAACACACTGTAGAGTTCCTTTCATGTGCCCCCACCACATGTTCCTGATATTACCCAGAGAATCTGTAAACAACCTTGATCCTGACTTAAGTCAAGAGGTGCCATCTAAGATGTGGATGTAAATGGGGAGTAAGAGAGAATAAGAGAGGCTGGAGACATCTGTCGAGCAGGCTCTCATTTCGTAAGAGGAGGCTGTGTATTGGTTACAGATGATGCCCTGTTTGATACAAATGTAATCTTTCAAGATAGGACAACTTGCATTAGGGGTCTCTCTGGCACCAAGGGGTAATCAAATAGTTCAGCTGACAGGTCAGCTGTTTGTTGCTGATCTTTCACCTGAATGATGGTCACAAAATAGCTGTTGTTGCCTGTAAACAGTTCTGTCATGTCATTCATACTAAGCGAGATGTTGTTGTGTGTCTCAAGGTGGGGGTGCATGCATGTTTTCCTGCATTTTTGTGGGAATGTGTTGTTGTACAGGAGATTTAGTGAAGTCAAATGAACCTCCTCAGAGGTAACGGTGCGCGAGTGTTCGGCCTTCCTCTGTAGGCGTTTTCCATCCATGCCTCGAGACTGAATCACCCTTTGCAATGCCCTCTGCCAGGTAGCGACAGAGCAGGGAGCAGAGACCAATTACCATTGGAAACCTGCTATTATTATCATCAGAGAGGCGGCAGCCCTCCTTCCCCTGCGCCTATTCTCATCTCCAGCGAGACAGGAGGAGAATCAAGCCCTTTTGTCTCGGAAATGTTTATTTATGCCAGAGATTTGCCAAAGGACATGGAAAAGCCCTTATTACAGGTCATGACAGTAGAGCCACAACACACGATTCATTTTCTATCCTTTAACCTAGTTGTCTCTATGGGGAAATGCTTTTTAAGTCCACACCCTGCTGTAAAACATGGTCCTTATTCAATTATGTGAGAGCTGTATTTGAGGCTGTTTTCAGAATCTGTGTAAAAGGAATCAAGGATTTCCATTATGTTTTTGAACATTTCTGTTTTGTGGAAAATACAGATATAAAAAAGAAAAAGTTGTTGACATGAAATCTAAATTGATGTTCGGTCAAAACTCCTGGTGCCAGTTTTTCAAAACAGTGAATAAGAACTGATCTACATTAAAGGCAACATTTGTTGGAATTATCAACTAAAAAGTGGCATAGTCTTAGTAATAATCCCTGTCTGGGAACTCTGCCCATAATGTTGTGAGTACACGGTATGTCTTCCCTCCACCGAGCCACTGGGACACTATTAGAACACGGCACAAGCCTTATTATTTTTGACACTCTCTTAACACCAAGCAGCCGCTTTCTTTTATCCTCTCAGCAAGAAGATGAGACTACTGTAATCGAAGAAGACAATGATCAGTGCCAGCCTCATGGCCTGGCCTGGTACCTGCTTTGATGTCATATTTTGGTGTATAAGCGGGCTGTGGCCCATGCCAAAAAGCACCCATAGTCGCCAACTGTCTGACAGGCTGCCTTTCATCAGAATGACATCACTCTTCTACTTGATTTTTTCCAAAGGCTCTTCCAGGCATGGGAATTTTCTCCTAGGAATCTAAAATCATCATCCCACGCCTTTACACCCTTAGTCTCAAAATAATACATAAGCTTGTGTGGCATACATACAGAAAGTAATTGTACAGTTACTGTTAGCAGTGTGAGTTAGTTGCCCCAAGATTTTGCCAGGCATTTCTGAAGACTCTTTAATATAGAGATGCTAGGGAAATAGATTAAGATTTGCACTCCCTGATTTTCTGTTCAAAGGGGAAGAGAGAGACGTGATAGATTAAAAGGTTGAATCTGAAGTGTTTGCTTTCGGAAGAAATTGAGGAAACTGCTGTGTGGTGGATATTTATATCCAACTTCTCTGGCTGGCAGCATTACCACTCTGACCAGCGTCGGCTTCACAGGAGCGCTTTCTGTTTTCACCTGTAGGTCACGAGCAGACGCCCTCCCCACATCACACACTCTCCTGTGGATTCCCCAAGCATGAAGAGGTGTGTGCAGCCCCTGACCGTCCTTTCTCCAACTGGAAACTAGAGTTAAGGATTTTCCTAGAGACATTTTTTTTTTCAAAGGATTAGAGAGTGTGTTTGTTTTTTCTTTAAAGAAAGGATGTAGAGAATGACGCTACATAACTCATGTTGCTGCACTGCTCTTTGATGTAGTCGGATGCATACAGCACATATCCTCTTACAAACAACATTTGGTATAATTATCACTGTGTGATGTAATTAGAAACATTGACTGAGATACATGAAAGTTGATTTAACCGAGGTAAAATAGAGACTTCTTAAGTACCACCTAAGCCATTGAAATCTGGGTGTCTTCCCACAAAGATGTCCTCTTTGCTCATGAGGTCACATGTGGTCGGCCTTTTCAAAACAAGGTAACATATCTGTTTGGAAATATGCAACACCCACTTCCCTTTCTCTTGCGGCAGGAAGAAGGTGGTCATTTATGGAATGAAGAAAGTGTTACTCAGGCTTTACTCACAAAGGGTTTATGAAGAGCTGTCACTGCCACACATCTTGTTTTTGTGATGAATAATGAGCAATTACTACCAGCACCTTCGCTATGTCTATCTGGTTTTGATCTGTTAATAACTCCCATCACTGGAATCAGGGAAAGGGGGCTTGTTTTGGACACATTTCTAAAAAGGGTAGAGAGGGCAATACATGTGGACTTTAGATAGGTTGTTAGTCAATCTATGAGTAATTCCACATTTGTCTCTTCCCTGTAGTTCTAAAACTTAGAAAGTTTCGAATGAAAATAAAGAAAAAGTAGAACTAAATACTTCTATCAAGTAATATTCCTAAAGTAAGGTCTACGAAAACAATTAAGCCTGAAAATAAAATAAAAAATTCCTTCAAAGCGAATGCTCTCACATCTGGAGGACAGGTGTCAGCCTAATTCACGTGTCAGAACTTTCTCCTTAATTTACTTATTTAAGAGTCCACAAAAGCGAGAGGGAAGTGGTTTGTGTACCTCTGGATTTGATACGGGACAATATTCCATTTTTAGGAAACCTGAAATGCATTGTTATTGCTCTAAAATGAAAGCATGTTGGGCAGGTAGAGGAGAGGACAACTGTAACGTGTCTGAAGCGTAACCTGTTCTCCGGCCCTAGCTTTGAAACCAGATGAAGATCGGCTGCAGCCCTGAAGTCATTACACCTTCAAAGGTAATTAACACATGGCTTTTGTTTGGGCCCGATGAGCCCCAGATTATGTAGGTACAGATGGTCAGGGGGGGGCGGACGACAGATACCTAGAGCAAGGTGTGCTTGGATGTGCTTTCATGTCAGCAGGAAGTGCTTGACCCCTGGCCCCCTCGTGACCTCAAATCTAGGCTGTCAACGCCACTTCCCTGAGTGCCCTGTAAAGATGAACATGTGGACAGAGACAGGGGGCCTGCGGACCCCTGCGCGATGAGCAAGAGAACCTAGCTGGCATCTCTGCCGGGATTCACCTTTTGCCCATTATGCTAATATAAGAGGTTATGTAAGATCAAAGGACTGTTTTATTCATTTTTACTGAGGTTTTCTGACTAAAAGTGCAACAGCAGTGGGTGGAGTAAGAGCACAGGAGCTGGAGATCAGAAAGGCGTTTCTTAATATTCATCACAATGAGCAGTTTTTTTGGATATTCTGCTTTAATGTTTTGAAGCACACTTTTTCTTTGTTCTAAAACCTACAACCTGGCATATTTTTCTCGAGGTAAATCGCTGCACTTTCTCTCTTCTTTTGCCATCAAAAGAAAGACATTTGAGCCGCTTTTTCCCACCAAAACCCTGATTTCTCTCCCAGTACAGATACTACAGTGACCTGTGTAGCATCCTATACATCACGTAAGTGATTACTATGATACCATCATTGTTTCATCGGTTATAAATTCTGTTTTATAAGCAAAACTTTAATCTCTGACAGCAGATATTTGCATTTAAATGAATTATGTTCGAGTGGGCTAGGTTAACAATCCATGTGGAGAGCAAAACGGGCAAAACAAATGTAACCAAAAGCAATCTGTGAACCAATTGGGTGATGTCAAAAAACTCAATTGTACTTTATTAGCATGTAACCTGGGGACAGTTTGTTGGGAACTGGAGATCCACTGGTTCAAGTCCCTGAACTGATCAAGTACAGAGAGTGGACTGTTACCTGAAGAGGTGCCAGTTTGCTTCCTGGACACGGCCAAAGTGTCCTTGAGGTCTTGGCCCGTGGTGGATAGTTTACAGGTGGTAGAGACAGACTAGTTTTATCCTAGTTTGCAGTTTTTAGGCTAAGCAACGTTTACTGTACAGTGAAGAGAGTGGTATGATTTCTAAGCTAGAAAATAAATACGAATATTCCCCAAACTGTTCCTTTAATATCCTTTTCCAAATCAAGGGATAAAATATAATAAATACAACATAAAGTCCATCTTATAATTTAGGATTAATGTGGTATTTTCATTGTTGAAAAGTACCCTTATAACCCAGCCTCATGATTGCTGGTGCAATGATTCTTTGCTTGGACATGTGTTGGTTTGAGTCATTGTGAACTCTGATTCAAGTAGGAAAATAATTAAAGTAAATCTTATCTTAGGGAAGATACATTTCTTGGTAAAAAATTGATACTTTGATGCTGAATTCACAATGTATTAGATAATCATGTAAAAGCACAAGAAGGTGGTTCAATTCAGATTCAGGTAGCAGTAGTGAACCATACTCAACATATTGTCGGTTGGACAGCTCCAGATCTCCATGATCTGTGCCCCTGCAGGCATCAAACACATATGCAGAGCCATATATACAGTGATCCCTACAGTTTAATATGAATGATCTCAAGCAGACACTTGGATCCGTGGGTCATCAGTCTGTCTCAGGAGAGTGTTTGATGATTGCGTTTTATTGTTCCAGAAGGTCAAGATCTTCAAAGCACTCCTTCTGTTCTCCACAGGGCACCCGGGCAGCAGCTGTCGGAATACACTCGGCTTTGTGTTTTTATATGAGAGAAGAGGTAGGTCAAGCCCACTCTCACAGAAATGTTTTTACTGGGGGGTAGGCACTCAGTGGACACCATAATATTGTTGTTATGCCCTTTTGTGCTGGAGAGCCGGGAGCGTGTGAATCCTGTTGAATGGGACGTCACCTCTCCCGGGTCTGACGCTGATCAAATAGCCTTTTTGGAATGATTCAGCAGTATCCTTATGTTCGGGAATGAATGTGTATGTGTGTGAATTGTTACAGACAAAAGAGACCACCACTTGGGATTTAGATCAAATGTCTTCCCTCTTGTGCTCCTATAATGCACTGCATAAGAGCTTATGCACTAAAGCAACACCAAAGTACAACCAATGTTATTTTTGACAGGTTTACACAGCAGATGATCTGACCTGACTTGATGCCCTTGGTAAACCCACAAGATATTTTCCTTGTCATATCATTGGCTCCCATAAAAGGTTGCTGTATTAATTTACTTGGATGTTTATATCTGTAATTTGATATTTTCAATGCTACAAATAACTTTACACATTAATAATTGTGGATACTTTAAGGATACACAAGCCTCTTGGAAAACTGAGCTTCACTTTTAAGGAACGATCTTATTTAACCTGACAAGAATAAAGGCACATCTGAAAATGAAGACAAAGCGTGAGAGAAAGGCCCACATCACTTATAGCCCTTATAGCCACATATTGTCGTCTTGGCAGCCTGACACAGAATGCAGTCAATAAAAGGAGTGCGGAAGTTTAGGATAATTGTTAAATAAAAAAATGAGGTTAGAGCTTTCTTCAAGCTCCACCACTGTGACAAAGCAGAGCTAAAACTGACAATACATATTGTTTTAGATGCGTCTTTGTGCGATCAATTATAAACAAATAATCACGACACATTGTTATCTGATCACTCAAACCATTTGCAAAGGTGGTCTGGGATGCATTTGACCACATTTCTTTTGTGGTGTAAACTTTATTGCATCCTAATGCTCAAACAAAGACACTCTGCTTTTGTTCCTCCATTTTCTCATTTAAAGTTAGTTCTCAAATCATGTAAGCTGGTGTATCCACAAGGTCTGAACAGTTTTAAAGGATCCCATGGAGTTAGGAATAGACCCAGTCTGTATTCTTTTTATTCTTTTTTTAATTTCCAGCAATGAAGTGCATTTCTGCCTCCCTCTGTTTAAATACAACTACACATTAGGTCTTACGAATGGCAATTATTTCGATTTTTATTTGCAGTTGCGAAGGGTTTATTTGAAGAGAGATTTCGATCCCAATTATGCACTGGAAATGATGTGGCGATACATTAAACGGCAGGTGTGAACTGAAAGCTGTCCTTTTGTGATTGGATCACCCGAGGAAGCGTGTTAGTACCAGGTGCCATATAAGTGTCAATTTTTTAGATTTGTCACAGAGTCAATGGCCCCCCATCAGCTAGGAAACTCAAAGCCAACAAGGAAGCAGTGATAAGACCTGGATGGTGTAGCCTGCTGTAGAATAGTTCACACACTGTTTCTCCGACCTCCTGAACTTTCCAGCTGACCACCCTGAAATGCTGACTTTTCTTACGCCCGCTGGGATGCTGGTCCACCCGTGCACCCTTCTCTCTTGACAGGATGTCCATGAAAGACTCCCTCTCGCCCCCCTCCACCTGTTTTCACACCCAGCAAGCTGAAGAGGCTCCTTTTCATGCCGTTGCTATGCATTTGAAGTGTCCAGTTGCTGAACACATACACCCAAGATGGTCTGTGGTTTATGCCTTTGATAGCTGGAATGCTGTTTTGTATTTTCTTACACAGCTACAGGTCTGAATGCACCAAACCCTAAGGCAATTTAGTTTCCAGTTTTACAGAATAAGAGTGGCTTTGTATAGCGTTGCTTCTCATCACATTTTTCCACTTAACCTGCTGTAATTCACCAAGCTTTGCTTAATTGCAATTCAAATAGAGGTGATGAAAGCCACCTACTCCACACTGTGCCAGTAGTTTGTCAAAACTGGTGTGGATAATTCCCACTCTACAATAATAAAGCAGTTTGTTTTCCCCTGAGCCTTTGTAAAATCAACCAAATCAGTTGGCCAGATTTCTGCAATCTGCAATTCCCAACATTTCCCAGACTTTTTTAGTTTTTACAATGCCAAGAACTAACAAAACACAGATCACATGCATGCAAATGGTACAGGAAATTTGAATCAATGTATTCAGTCATTATCTTTGCAGCATCAACACCCTTTTAAATACACACTGTAGCAAAGCAGCTTTTGGACGTTTGTAATTTCATCGCATCTGTAGCAAAGCTTGATGGAGAGTGAGAGACAGTAGCAGGAAGGGGTTAGGGCTCAAACAAAATGCTGTCACTTTGATCATTTCCTACTGGTCTTTGATCTTGGTGCTCTTGAAAGGGCCGATAATGATGTTTAATTGATTATGTAGAATGAACAAGCTTGGTTTGCTCTCGTATCATTCATTCCTCCCCTTCCTTGTGTGCTCTCTCCAAAAGAAGATCGTTTGCATGCCATATTGCCCCTTTCCTTTCTTCTTCTAAAACAAATAAAGACGTCAAACATCAAAGCTGTTCCTGGTTAATAAAAGAAGACCTCAAATATTTCCCATTATGTTTGACATGGTTTTGGGTTTCGCCAACCAGAGAAATAGAGCAAACAGGACGGAATAAAATGTTGTTGTTGCTCCGTTTCTGTGTTACAGAGGTTAAGCAGACCAAACTTGAGCCTTTTCTTTGATGTTATTCGCTATAATTATTCAAAGGTAGCCTTTCTCTCTTGTACTTCTCTTCTGAGACACAAGTCCCCCAACCCATTTTGACAACACACTCCACCGCTCTCTCTTCCTACTGTCCCTTTCCACGCTCCTGATTATGATATCTAGAGTTCCCGGCTAAAACAACAGTCTGTCAGAGGATCACTTTCCTTTGAAGTCGATGTCAGTCAGTTGATGTTTCTGTCTTGAGCCAGAACACTGACCCCCGACCTCCAGTGATTACTTCCGTGGCGCAGCCAAGCAGAGATAACTGTAAATGCAGGCCTTTGATATCCGTTTGAGAGCGGGAGGTTGAGCCTGAAGGGAAATACAATAAAGGTCAGGCATCTTAGCATGTGTGTGCACACAGACAGACAGACAAGGCACCACATGGCAGAGGTCAAGGAAACATGGTTATGACTTCCTGATAAAAGCTGTGACACAATGATATTTTAACCTCTCAGAACTCAATTCAGGAAACATTTGTGGAGGACTGCTGATGAATGCTTCTCAATTCTTTCTTCTGTGTCAAGCTTTTGTTTTAATAAAAAAATAAAAATGTAGAAGAGGCTAGCCTGTCTCTGTCGGAACAAAATCCACAAAGCATCAACTTCAAAGCTCATTAAACATTTGCGCTAATTGAGCTAAATCATTTTAGCACTCCAATAACTCAGTTATGCGTCAACTAATCATATATTTTAGTTTAAAATTGTATTTTCTATAAAAAACAAATGCTGATAGCCATCTCCCAGTTAGGGTTAGCGACATAACTACAATTAACTAACTAGCGACTGTGTAGCTTGCCTGTAGAAACACAACATTTACACATACAACGTTTTTGTACAGATTCAAACATTGCAAAGGAAAATAATATATGAATAATTAAGATTTCAGGTAACTTTTAGCCAGGCTAGATGTTTCCAGTCTTTGTGCTAAGCTAAGCTAAGCTAAGCTAAGGCTGCTGGCTGCCGCTTTGTATTAACTGTAAATATATAAGTGGTCACTTTCCCTTGATGAAGAGATTATTTTAGAATTTTCTTTCATAACATCTTCTGTTTTTAATTTCAAATCAATAGCATTATCTGTTTGTACCTGGATAACTCAGTGTTGTCTGCTTTCACTCAGATATTTTTGCCTGAGTAAAGGCTGTAAAACCATCCAAGTTCAATACTGAGATGATGAGACAAAGTCATGGAGACAAAAAAGAAGTTGGTTACTTTCTCGCAGTAGCGAATTGTAGAGGTATGTTAGAAAAAGGGTAGTTTAAATAAAAAAAATTAAAAAGTAGGAATAAAGAATTGAACTTTCATCATTAACACGTGCAAAAGTGATGGGAGAGCTAAGAGTCTGTGTTGTCATTGAGTGGACTTTTTGTGTCCCTGCAGATGTCATTTATTCCTGTGGCTGTAAGTATTTAGTCAACATGACAATCTATTTTCATCCGTGTCCAGATGGCAGACTTAGAAATAAACAAAATTGCATGGACAACATGCTTAAAACTGTAAACAACTGTAAATATTCGATCTAGATTTGGCTAATGAGCCAAACCCGCTCTCATCTGATTGGCTCTTTGAGAATGGTGTTACAAAGCTATTATAATCATGTTTTGTATAAATCTGACTGAGCGAGTGTATTTAATCAAGGGCCCACCGCTTTGACATCGGTGTATATAGTCATTACTGGAATGACTGTTGACAAGTTCCGATAAACAAGACCAGAGCTCTCGTGTGAGGGACAAATGAAGATGAGCAGATGAGAGTTTCTGATGGGGACTCACTCTCTCTCTTTATACTCTGCTATAATTATGGCCTTTCTTTTTTTCACTCTGTACTTCCAGTCGGCTGTGGTATTTTCTTGTTTTGTTTTTTTGTGAAGCAAAGAAAAAGCCAAAAGACTAGCATGCTGCTGGACCGAATGTCATGTTTGAGCTCAGAATAGTAAACACAAAGCCTTGTAATTTGCAGAATGCTTTTGTCATCTTTACCTCTAATTTCTCTTTCGGCACAGAGTGACTGCCACATATGAAGAGCGGGAATCAAAGGAAGCCGTGGAATGCGGCAGGGTAAAATGTAACACAAGAGTGAATGACGGGTGCTCAGACCGCTGGTCCCACTATGTGTGTCGTTGCTCTTCGTTTCCTACTCAAATGATTTTCAATTCACATCTTTTCATAATGAATTTGTCATACGGATGGATTGAGTTGCCGCAAGCATTTCAAAATGAAACAGAAGTAAAGGTTGCATTGTCGTATGTGGAAAGAAAATTCCTGAATCTCAAAAAATGTGTTTTTTTACCAACTTGTCTCTACAACAGGTGGTTTCCTTCCCCCCTTGAGTTTATCAGAATGATAACATTTTGGTCTAAATATTTGTTTACATATAACCAGTTCTCAATGGCACATGTCTACATCATGAACGTTCATTAACATTTAAAGCAATCGCCATATATATATTTAATCTATACTTCACGTTTTCAGCTAATCTTGTATTCAACAAAACCCTGCAGGACTTCAGCCCTCCACCTCATAACACAGATAGAATACTGTCTTAAAAATCACTTCTTAAAGTTATTTTCTAATTTCCTGATGCTGGATCTCAAATGAAATAGAAAGTAATAGTGTCAAGCAGCTTATGCTGTTTCAAACAGCGACCTCAGGAGGGAGCTGCAACTGCTCAGGATTTTGCTCTAATTTCAGATACAGCTGTACGGCAGGCTCTGTCACCTGTCACCTTGTTCTCGGCCTGCTCACCTTTGTGCGTGCCGCCTAATTCCCTCTGTGAGAACTCCCATTATACAATGTAAGCAACAGCATTGCTTGTATGGTTAGAAACAAATGAAATGACAGCAGTCTGACAGCACTTCAGATCTTCTTTTCTCTCTTTTGTCCTGTCAGTACCTTCTCTGTTATCGGCCCGTTGTGTCAAGAGAGTCTGACTTTGAAAACCAGCTGGAAGACTTCCTCCAGGTGAAAAACTGTGTCTTTCTTTTTGCTGTCCACATTATGTGTAATTCTACACCTGTGTCACCATTTCTTTTTCATATTTATCCTTTTGAAATCAGTGAATAGATCGTATTATGTAATGTAAGTATTTTGTTTGCAGGAATACACCTCTTTTACTTCCTGCCTGAAATTACCTCAGAAAGTTATATGAGGGAGGGGGGGGTCAGCTGCTCTGATATGTAATTGCTGTAATTTACTAGTAGTAGTTAGACCAGTATATTTATTGTTTCAATTCCTGGCATTTCAACCGGGATTAACAGGATAAAAGGCATCAAAAGTCAGCCCATTATTCAAAACAATTACGGTTAGTTGTTGGCTTGTGAGTGATGTTTAA
Organism: Gymnodraco acuticeps; assembly: GCF_902827175.1. Classification (NCBI taxonomy): domain Eukaryota; kingdom Metazoa; phylum Chordata; class Actinopteri; order Perciformes; family Bathydraconidae; genus Gymnodraco; species Gymnodraco acuticeps. The sequence goes on from NW_022990238.1 coordinate 3,321,718, forward strand.
GAATTAAGGCCTTGTCTTTGTTCTATCCTTACATTAAACATCACTGTGTTGTCCCCTGTCTTTGAGATGTAAAAAATGGTGCCGCTGCCATGGTAACATCTCCCATGTCAACAGCCTCAGCTCCATGCACCAGCCATCCACTGATATGAACTTTGTTTCGGGGAAAGTGAGAGAGGGAGCCACTTGAGGAGACGTCACTTTAAAAATCCCTTTCATGTTGTGGAAAAGCGATGAACTTCTGTTGTCGTTTTATTGCCGGTGTGATTTTTAAAAGCATCCCTCTGGCTCTTTGAAGTGAGAACGGGTCTGTCTTTCCTCTGCAGTGGTGTAACTATGTCAGCGCTTATCTGGTTCTTGTCTCTGATCGGATCAGATGAAATCCTTTCTCAGTGTCCAGTGTTTCAAATATATATGCTGACAGTTATTTTACTCTTATTTTTACTCATCTCCTATTTCATAGTCTTTTATTATTTAAAAAATGTTTTCTTGATTTTATTTATTTTTGATTTTATTAATCTTTGCTGTCCTGTTTTTTCACACTTACCCTGTTGCTGCTGTGTACAACTGAATTTCCCCTCGGGATTAATAAAGGTTCATCTTATCATCTTATCTTATCGAATCACAAATCCATCTTTTCATCCAACTTCCAGCAATAAATAAAATAAATGTATTTCCCAAAATGTTGAATTATACTTGAATGACTGTTTATAAAGCTATGTTTGAACTTAAGTAGAATGATGCCTTTGCTGACACAAATGCCCCCTCTTCAAAGTTAGCTGACCAGACCATAATTGTTATATCTTTCCTCACTTTTTACAGATTTTGTCATGCATGCCTTCATGCTGCTGAAGCCAGAGCTTCATTATGCTTTTAAGGCCTATTCCGGTCAAACTCGCACTGCGGTCACACACATCGAATTGTTCTCCTGACAGCTGTCTGTGCCTTTTATAATAGCTACTTGAAACAGAGGAAGTTTATTTTTCTTCTAAGCATTATTTTTACTGATTCATGTGTCTTTTTATGATGTTATTTCAGCTCCAAGCTGGTTTAGAAATAGTCTCAAAGTGCTATTCCCAAACATTTATGTACCTAGCATATAAACATTTGTATTGCTCAAGTGTAATTTTGTGGGCAGGAGTAAGGAGGGAAGACAAAAAATACATGAATATTTTGATTTCCTTCCAATACATTTTTGGAATTGTAATAACCTCTGGGACAGACAGCTTGTTACCGTCTCATGTGGCTACAGGTCCCAGTTGCCCTCGCTCTCTGTGGTATGCGTGTCCAAGGGCTTGTTACTCTTTGAGGTCTTGGTTTGTGTAATGAATTGGTAATCTGTCTACACAGAGGATCCTACACCCTCGAACCTGAAGTTCACTGTCAAGTGGCTCTGTTTATAAACTTCTTAGTGTCTCTAATAAAAATGGCTGTCACGTCCAACCCCCCCCCCTCACACACACACCATGCTTGACATGGTATGTCAGATATAATGATGTATTCCAGTGGCGTCCACCGTTCTCCTCTGTGGTGCCACCTCCAGGTTTGTATATGTTCAACATTGAAACCTATGCTTGTGGCTCGGCTGCTGAGGGCCAAATGCAAATTGTATTCTGGTGCTAAACTGCCAGGGAAGCCAGAGAAGGTTGTTCTCTGCCTGACTCGGGTGTATTTGTGCAGCCATTATTTTAGGGGTGCTGAGGACTTTCCAGCTGTGGCAGAAAAACAACATCAACATTTGCGTTACAAAGAGGCGACTGAAAACACGATCCACTCCGCAGTGTGTTTGAAATGTTAACTAAAGAAAACAAGCTGGCTAATGGTTTTGTATTTATATATTTTCTTTGGAGGCTTTGAAGTCTGAGCCCACATTGCATGTCAGCCCCAGGCAATGCTGGAAAGAAGCCTAACTGTGAATGTAAAGACACCCAAAGAAAAGCTTGATTTTTACACTGCGTCTGAGGACTTTTCACAGATTATACTAAATCCTTAATTTGTCAATCCCAAATCAAGTAAAAGAGAAGTTAATTTAATATGAAATAACTACAAAAGTGCTTATTTGTTGTACTGACCATGATCTAGGCTTGTGGGTATATATGTTTTCAGTCCAAAGAACAAACATTTGTGGACCATTGAATGTTTAATTTAACCAACAATTTAACAAAAAAGGATACTGCTTTTGAAAAATGTCCCAAACATAATTAATGACCATTCTTTTATAAAATTTGACTTCTCTGTTTTTCACTGTTTTGTTCCCCATAACAATATCAATGTACCCCATATTTATGGTGTAATTACACCATAAATATTGAATAATTACAATATAGTTTGCCAACATTAATCAAAAGCATTAGTCAGTCTTATATTCCCTGATGTCTAAACTAAGTGGCCATCTTTAAACATTATTTCCAACCAGACACTTTTCTCCATCTTTTACAAGAAATGCTTCCTTTTATGCAATCAAGCCTAATTAATGACATCATCATTTACCCGTTAGTTCGTAACAACTTCCTACCAAATAAATACTTCTTGAAAACAACAAAATGGGTCAAACAGGAAACTATTTCTGAAAAAAAATGTTGTTAGCATTGTTTATACAACATACTGTATGGACATCTGGAAACCTGTGTGCAGACAAAACCCATAATAGTTTGGAGCCACATTGTTCTGAAGAAGATTCGGTGCAGTCTAGTGTGTCAGTGTATGTGTTTTGTGTGCTTGGGTGTGTGGGCTGGGCTGGGGGGTTATTACTGCTTCTTGTTGGTTGCGGCGCAGTCCTGTGGGACATCTGTGGGTTGCGTGATGGGCTTTGTGGAACGGTGCTCTGTTAGCGGAGTTAAACAGGCACAGTCACGAGCTCACCCAGACGCCATGGGCACAAGCGGCCTTGTCTCTTTGAGGCTTCCTACACACGCACATATGCTGGCATACTATACACAAAATGACACTGTTACACAAACATAAAGCACATTCAGTTTTAACCACAGGCAAATATCCTGACAAGTGTTTAGGAGTAATTAATGCTTTGGAAAATCTTTCATTGGAGGACCTTTACCATTGATGTTCCCTCTATCCTTCCCAAGCTGGCCAAATCTTAGTAAGCTGTGAATGAGTTATCCTGCAGTTGCCAGCATTTTTGGTCTTTATAGTCTTACCAGCACATGTTTGATACACCCTAACCACACCAGCACCCACCATTCATTTATCAGTGAAGTTTAAGGCCTGAACCGTCTATGAAAGCTTTTACAAAAACAGCCATAAGTTACAGCTAATGTGGAGCTCTCAAACTCTTAAATAGCTGCCTTTTTATGGTTGTTGATTTATTTAGTTTGAAGAGGGAGTGGGTGTCCGTGTTAGCGTTTTATCTCCTTCTTGCCCATAAGCCTCTGTGGAGGTTAAGAACAGAACATCCATTACAACTACGAGACATTTTGTTCAAAGAGACACAAGATCCTGCATGAGATGTGTTATTTGGTTGGAGATGAAGTGTTATTGGCTGGTAAATGTTGTGTATCCGAGTGGTCACTGCACCGCTTTGTCTTGTTCTTTAGCTGGAACGATTTCATGTCAGACCCTGATACATGTAGATTTTAAATGATTAAGTTAAGGATAAATTAAGGGAAGAGGAGGATAATGAAGACCAGAGTGTAAATGGGCCAGAGTGATGTTAAAAAGAAATTAAAATCTTGGGGAGATCAAACAGCCAGTCAATTGACTTTGATGTTGGTCTTCTTCGTTCTGAGTCATGGTTTCAGACATTTTATTAGTCTCTAAGATGCTTAATCTCTTCTTGATACCACCTATATTCCAAATGAACAATAGGTTTATTAAAAATGACCGTGACTTCCCTTAAGTTTTGCTCAAAGCATGCATATGAAATGATATAATTCCTTTGTCAACAACTTCACCTTAACAGAATCTGCATACCTCCAACTTATATCGTGGCTTCTTGAAAACGGTACCTTTTTAAGGACTCTGTGTGGATGGTGAGAAAGGGAAGTGACACTTATGTGGTGTGCTTTCAATGCGTCCTAATCCATGCTGTTCTTCCTTGTTTTGTTTCCTTCAAGTTCTGATTTTTAGGAACAAACAAGTTTAGCCACATGCTGAGAAACCAGCATGGGAGGCCCGGCTGGGAGGCCCGGCTGGCTTGGCAGGCAGGCTAAATCCATCAGAGCTTTCCGCCTTTTATGAGATTACATGAAAGCGCGCGAAATAACTACAAGCGTTTGATCATCGGAGAGCAAGCTGATTTACTACCGAACCCAACACCGAAGGTTAGACCTGGCAGAGCATCACCCACGGACGCCTCAGAGAAAGATGAGAGTGAAACAACTCACCTCTCACTTTCTCCACAGTTTACTGCGATCGCGTCAGGTAGAAGTTTGGTGCCAGTACAACCACAAAGCTTCACCTTTACTGGGTGAACTAATGAGCTTAGGCAGAGGAAATCTTTAACCTGTATCAGACATCCATTCCTCAACAGAAAGGAATTAACAGAATATTGTCAAACTAAATGGAAACGTCTGTTTTTCATTCCTGGGCATTATGTCATGGGATCGCACTCCACATTTGAAATTGTTTCACCTGAGCGCTGTGGGATACTTTACCACATGTTTGTGTGGTACAAGTGTTATTTGTGTTTGCATTTGGAAACTTGGAGCGGTTTGTAAAGAAGCACCTGGCTAATTCATGGCGCCAGTTGTGAGTGCAGCGCAGCATTGTAACACTTTAGTAATAAAGGTCAACAAAGGCATTAAACCTTCATTCACACCAAATGCTGTTTCGTAAAACCATCAATGACTTAGTAAGTCCACGAGGAAAAGCAACTAGACTGTGTTGCCATTACGGAAAGCACTTTGAATTAATGTATTTATTCAATAGCAGGATGTTTTAACTCCTAATATCAACTGCTGTGTTTTTTTTCGATTATTTTGTGTAATATTTGTAAATCCGAAGCTGCATTGGTAATTGATTATGTTCAAATGCGGTTTAAATCAACACACTAATTGGGCTTTCAAATATTTTTGCCTTCCAATGCGTGTCCATAAGGATTGATGGCCTTTGATCAGCGGATGCCTCACAGAGATGGAGACAGACGGAAAACGACAGAGACCCACTAGAAAAACCACATTAGTCAATGGCATGCTTAACAAGAGACAAAATGTTGAACAAAAGAAAAAATAGGATAAAGGAAGTATTTGCTTCAAAGGTCTTACTGTAGTGTAATTTTCAAAAGGGCTGGGTTGCCTCCGTTCTATAATTAAGTACTTCACATTGGGTTAGTCTGGAATTAAAAGGACTATTGCCACTTTTCAACATGGATGTTTTTATATGTCTATGTTTTTCTGTGGTGGAGGATGAAAGGGAGATGCCTTCCCTGTCTCCTGAAAAGTCTTTGCACTAGTGGAAAGTAGACAAGGAAGAGACTCTGCAGTGTTTGATCTTGTGTTTTTCCTGCCTTTCTCGTATTCAAACAGTCCACAGAGGTGGTTTCATTTTTATTGTGTGCCTGACACTGTGATGCTTTTGTTTTCTGTCTATAAACTCGGTCCAGATGACTAGATGATGCAGACAGTAAGGCAAGTGTCAGAAGTGTCTCCGCTTTTTTGAGAGAATTGCTTATTTACCTTGTTAGATACTTTTGAACCTTCTACATTCCTTTGCTATCCAATTTAGTTTTTTTTCGATTTGTTCTCAACACACATCTCCTTCATGGGTTTTGGATTGTCTGAAGTTTCAATCAGTGCAATGGCATTCTCTCTGGAGGAAACTGAAACAACAATCTTTTTCAAGTGTCCTAAGTGAAAATCTGATGACAGTAGTTGAGACTAGTGGACTGTAAAGCATTATCTGTGGTTCCGTGGTTTCTTCCTCAAAGTACCGCTCCGGGGCAGCTCTCAGTTCAATCACAACCCCTGCTCTGCTTCCAAGACTATACTCTTGAAATGACAATAATACACTGACGTCAAATGTGGGTGTTTTCTACAAAAAACTAAGCCAAAAATAATAATGAAACGCTGCTGATTATCATGGAATCTCTCATTCATTGGTGCCGAAGTATTGCAGCTTCTCTGTTTTTCCTAAGTCTTTTTTTTTGTGCGCCAGACTTTAAGTCGTCCTGATGAAGGATAGCATCCTTCAAAGGCACTTAAGAAGTATAATTAATAACAGAAATCAGCAATTTGAAATTACAGCAGAGGACACACAGGTCTCTTTGAAGCCATCAAATCTCTATGGATGACTTGTGGTCTTTAATTAACCAGGATTGAAGAAATTGGGTGGGGTCTGTCTACCATGAACCCACCGCCTACCACAGGCACCTCCACCCAACAAGACTAAAAGGAAAATGTATTCTTGATGCAGAAAACTTTTCCTATTATCTGACTCCAAAACATAAACTTGAACTCAACCCTTGACAGTGAATCTTTCCTCTTGAAAAACACATGTCCTCATTCAGGCAGCCATAATGGATGGCATCTGATTAAAAACCAACATCAACAATGTTAACCAGCATCTGGCAGGCGACTGATGAAGCTTTCTCCTTGTCTTTTGCATAGCTATTATGTCAGTCAAAGCCCTGAGATGAACCACAAGCCTCAAACAGAGTGTGTGGTGTTAGTGTCAGTGAACTTGATGTGGTGCAGCCGTTCACCTATCTCTCTCTCGACTCTATGGTTCATACCTCAGACGGCACAGCGCAGCTATCACATGCTTGTTTAAGCTCTGCCAGCTTTGTTTACGGCTCTCCCTTCCAGCTATGACATTCAAGAGGTCTGTCACTGAGCTAATTTTAGACCGGGCCTGTCATTATCAGGATAATTTGAGACTAAAGCTGTTCCAATTAGCCAGCATCCCAAACAATGACATACAGTATATTGAGGGAGCATGGCTTAACGTACATGTTTGAATTATCTTTTACTTGAGATGCTTCCATCAATCAACAACTACAAGACGATTCCATTCACAAGAAAGGACCACATCTGTCAAAAGTGGTGGGACAAAAAAACATCTGTCCTTCCTCTCGCGCCTAACTGTATTGGCCGTGCCATGGAAGTCTTGGTGAAAAGCATGTGGCCAGTCTCATGTTTCTCTCTACTCTCTGTGGGTGGTCCCATGGGGGGCTGTTTGATTATTCTGTTATAATCTTTTGATTACAATTCAATATGGCCCTCTTGAGGAGAGAGAAAGCCACTGGAATTGTGTTGGTCTGGTCTGTGAATGAAGTGATTTCATGAGCAAAAGCAGGCCTCCTCTCTGTCTTACCTTGAAGTCAAGAAGATTTTTCCATTCGTTTGATTAATTTACCAATTTTGGGTTTGACGTCTTCAGTGGACCTTTCCCAAATCAGTTGTTTTTGATAATCCCTTTCAAACGTCTTGGAGTGGAAATATGAAAACAACTCTGAAAGTGTATCCATGCAGCATATTTGGCAAAATTCTGACTTTCAGCTGTTCATTGCGCTTGACAGGTGCATCTGGGGAAAGTTTGGGCATTCAAGAAATAGGTGATTTACAAAAGAACAACGACACCAGAGCCAACAAGCTTAATGAAATACAGCCATGTACGCAAGTGTTAGCTCTTGATGACGCAATTATCTACCAAGGAAATTGGTGGAGAAAAAGAAAGTGGAGTTTAGCACATGTATCTTTTTAGTAGACTAATTCAACAAGATCAGTAGTCAATATTACTTTTACAACTTGGAGTGCTGCCCTTGGTATTACTTTAAAGCCATATCTGTCTCTGTCTGTTGCTACATACCGTCTATGTTTTCCTTGATGTTTGGTGAACAGGTGCACAAGGAATTTAGTTCTAACTGTAAAGATAAGGCTGCAGTTCCTCTAAAATCTAACATGCAAGGATGCAATTGAGAAAGTATCTGCATGCCCCCTGGGTTTTCAAACTATTTCCATTTTTTTTTCTCCACCCGCCTCACTGTCCCTTTTGCTCTCTGTGCCCATAAAGGGACAATGGATAGCCTCCCCCATGTGACCTCATCTGTGTTTGATTTTTCTGCCTACTTGAAATTGGCCATGGGGTTAACATTGAGTCCTTTGATCAGCCCTGCCAGGAATTGGACTTGTTTATCTTGTTTATCTGATGATGGCCCCTTAATGGGGGGCATACATTTGGCAGGGACATGCCTTGATGTGGGCCTTGATAGCTGCAGGACACAGAGAGAAGAGAGGACCTGGACCCTGTAATGGTCGGAGGTGAAGGAAAGACGATTGCAGATGTGGCTCGAGGGCATCTGAACCTCGTCTCTCTCGGCCACTTATCTGACCCCGTACAGATGGCCCCTCATCATCAAAAAGCACAGATAGCCCCCATCCTTACCCTTTTTAAACCTTGGCAGCTCCTTTCTGTAGCTTTATGAGATTGACAGTTATTAATCCACGAGCCGACTCAACAATAGCTTGCTTTTCTAGGAAGCCTCTTAAGTGCAGGAAATGGCACATAATCAACAAACTTCTCAAATGAAAAGTTACACCGTTCCCCTCTTTATTGACTTGCTGACGGATATGCAAGGAAACGGTGCGGGTAGAAGGCCCCATCCCAGCTCAACATTAGCCTCCTGAAATGAAAGCTTTCCTCTCCTGCACCACAGCTGGACTCCAGGGAGCCTGCACAGCCTATTTATTTGTGCAACAATGTAATCAGGGGGTCTGTCGTTACGAGACCTAGCCTTTGCACCTTCTCGCTCCCCACCAGCCCAAACCTTTCTTCTGTTCCCATCAGCTACCCTCCCCTCCTTATACCATCTCTCTTTCACCACCCTCAATCTTTTTCTTTGAGCCTCATCATTATCCAAATCCTTTCCCTGACCCTTGTTGACCTTAGAATTGTTTGATGTGCTACTGGCAAGGAGAGATGAAATAAAGTTGAAAGTTTATTGTGTTAACGGGGAGATTTCCATGATTAGGGTTTTACAAATAAACGTTCCATATCTTTACCATAGAGATTGCAGAGTCCTCTGTGTTTTTGGGTGTTTCTCCATCCGTTTGTTAATCTACCACGATGCCCATTGATGTTTTTCGACACATGCCCACTTTCTCCTGTTCCAATCAAAGGGAAAAAGTGTGTAGTGCAGTAACATGCTAATAATTGAGTCTGTTATGTTGTGGTTTAAATCATGAGATTCCTGCAGTTAAAAGCCAAGCGTAAGTAAACAAGCTCGCACATGTGGCCACAATATTGCCGTTCTTCTGTCCAGAGAAGTTCTCTCCGTGGGAAAAGGAGTGTTGTCCATACACTGAAAGAAAAGTGGAGTGAAGTAAATTTAACAACCTATAAAAGTAGCATCTACTTACAGTTAGGAAGTGTTTGTTACTAAAGGGAATCAAGTAAACTTTACTGTCAAATTTCAGTTTTGTAAGTACATTTTACTTACTCTTGCATAGTAGATTTTACTTAAGATTACTTTGCATCTTATTACAAATCTCCAGTAAAAAACTATTTAGCTTTTCAGGGTTTTTTTACTTGCTATTCTTACCTTTTATTTAATAAATATGTAGGTAATGTTTTAATATAATTTATTCTACATGTAAGATCAAATGCAATTACAAAACATAAAACAGTAGACACTTTTAAACAACACATTTATTGTTGTTCTGTTGTCTGTATACACGCCATGATTAATCTGCAGTTTACAAGGATTTTAACAAATACTGCACATACATCCGTTAAACTAAACAATCAGGCACAGAAACACATTGATATACTGTCACTCAGAGGTCGAAGGAGTATTTCTAAAGTACAAATATTCATACCAGACTGTAAGATTACTCTATTACAATATTTTCCTTTGATTTGTAGTGGAGTATAAAGCAGGGCTCGGCATTAACGACTGCCCGATGGCCCGGGGCCATCTAGTATTTAGCTCGGGCAATGAAGCCTCACCTGCTGGTTGCCCGATCGGGCAATCTATTATGCCAGTATCATGCAGCTCGCGGATCCAGTAATGAGTGACCCGACAGTAAAACTAACTAGTTTAGGTAGTTTGAGAGGTAATTAAAATAGTGTGATATTCTAACCTGAAGTGTGTGTTTGTCCGCTCACCGCTGCAGGTGATGATGCAGAGCAGCGTGTCGACTCGTCAGCAGCAGCTGATCTCTCTCTCCCATCAGATTAGACTTCACTCGCGTTTATGATATGACTACCTACTTATTAAAAGACACCTAAACAATAAGTGTCGCTATATGCAACCGGGTGATGCCACAAAGTATAGCGCAGCATTATGCATTTGTTTACATGCCCACCGGAACCCCGAGGCATTACCAACAGATCAACGCACAATCAACCCATACAGGACATCTCTTTCTCCACATTAAGTGTTAGACATTAGAATTGGCTATTCTTGTCTGTCACATACTCTTCTTGTCTGTCACATAAGTGGCGCAACTGAAGCGGTATTGCGCTAAAGGGAAATCATTTTGACCGGACATTTTGACCGGACAGATTTAGATTTGCCGGCTAACGGGAACTCTGACGTCGCCATTTTGTGTGCTTCGCGGATGCGCTCGGCTCCTCTCGACTGCTGCTCGGTCAGCTTCCGGATGAGGAGGCATTCGTTCGACCAATTTACAGTAGATAACATTACAAACATTTTTAACAGGGGCCATAATAGTGTAAATAATGTTTGTTTTGGCAGTTATAACTGAATGTAATGTTTTCTACTTTTTTACATCTGGGAAGGCATTTGGCATCAGATGGAAAGTGTCTTGACTAACAAATTAATTATTTCTTATAGCTATGCAGGGCATGCAAGCGAGCAAACACAAACAAGAACAAACAAACAAGTGAAATGAAGAATAAAATTGAAATTGTACAATATAATATTGTGGTGGTTCATCTTATAATTCAGTCTAGAGAATGCACCAGACAGCATCTAAGACCTGCAAAAATCTAAATGTTCTAGGGGGAGGCCCCCCAAACCCTTCGTGCGTCATTTTGTCCGCGCACATTTTTCAGGGCAATCTCTATAGAGAACCGCAGTGACGCGTCCTAAAACCCAGAAGTAAACTTCTTCCGGTTCCTTCGTCAAAAACGCAATGCAATTTCTCCATAGGATTTTGGAAAATAGCTCGAAATAAAGTCCGTTTTATTCAGCCGGATAATCTCCACATGTCAACCCTACTTTTATAATTTTTGAATCATAAATCTAGTCGCCAGAAGCAAAATGCTAACGTTATGCTATAAACGAACTACAAGCTAGTACAGCAGCAGGGTCGCACGACTTCAACGTCACGCCAACTTAAGATCGTTTCAACTGACTTACACTGAAACTGCACTTTGAACACTTTAAATATATTATTAACATTTTAAACTGTATACCCCGGTTATCTAGGCCCTTTTTTTGTTTGTTTAATGTATACCACGTTTATCTAGGCCCTTTTTGTTTTGTTTTATGTATACATGTCACACTGTGGGAAACGATATTTCTGGATGTATAACACATGTAGAATTTTTGACAATAAAGCTGACTTTGACTTCCGCGTGCTTGCATATTTTAACAAAGCTTTTTTTAGCCACACTGAATTTAACTAGAAGTCATGGCTGTCAATTACCAGTCTGATATCGTTTTACAAAGATGACAAGAAGTGTAGATAGAGGAGAGAACCACTACAAGTCAGGACACGTACAACAGTGCAGCCTAGATGAAGGTGTGCTTACCGGTGTTGTCAGGGCTAGCATGAGGGACAAGGTTTATAGTGTCGGTGAGTAGTGATAGCAAGAGTACCGTTAACCTAGAGTTAATTTATTCACATTAGTGACATTAATTCCCATCAACAAATCCATTTGATGTGTCACATGAAATCTTTATTACAAATATTACACACCAGAAAACACAGAAATATCCATGAAATAAACATACAGTATAGGCTATAAACAATTAAAGGGATAATTGGGAAGGCATTACAAATGTAAATATATTTTAAATAATAAAACAATCCCACCACCACAGGTATCTACAGGAGAAGAGGGAATTGTCTCCACAAAATGTGAATGCCCATGTGGAGAATGGAAATGCAGTCATGCGGCTGCATTAGCCAACTTTGCCATCCACAATTTCAGCTGCACTGACACCCCCTGTCAGTGGAAGAAGCCAAAGGCAGCTAAACGTACGCATTCAGTGGAGGAGCTATTTCCTCCAACCAATAACTAATTCAACCCGATGACAAGAGAGCCCACCTCCGAAGATCGTGACTGGCTGAGGGACAGACTCTGGGGCAGGTTCTCAGGAATGTATTGGCTTCTCTCCCCCGAGCCAGAAGAGGAACACTACAGCTTGGAAACACTTACTGTTCCTGAAATTATCAAATATGTTGGGCATCAGGGACCTGAGGCAATTGTGGCAAGCATGGCATTGTCTGAGGAGCAACAGAGGGCAATTCAGGTGGCTACCACTGGTCAGCGAACCAACCCAAACTTGTTCAGGAAAGGAAGGTTGACTGCCAGCAACTTTGGAGCTGTCCTGAGGTCAAAACGTGTGACTGCTTCCCTTATTGCCAGGGTGCTAGGGCAACAACAGGGCCTTGATGGTATTTTGTGTGTACAGTGGGGGACTATGAATGAATGTGAGGGCGTCAGGGCATTCACCACTGCAACCCAGATGCAGGTCCATGAGTCAGGTTTGTGGCTCTCCCAATCAGGATTGTTGGGGGCAAGTGTCCCTACGGAGCCAGGGAAATGACAATTAGTGAAGCATTGCAAATCAAGGGCTTCTGTGTCAGTAAGGAAGGAGTAACATTCAGCCTGCGTGAGGAGCATCCTTACTGGCACCAAGTGCAAGGTCAGCTTCACCTCACTGCAACAAAGAAGAAGAAATTAAGAAATTGTGAATCGTTTTTAATTTACATTTACTCGCCTTTGCAATGTTGTGGTTGTTAGAGTGTTAGGTTTCCTGTCAGCTCGTCTGTTGGGAAGATATAAAATATTAGTTTCACGGAAGTCACACTGTGACATATAAGAGCATTAAGAGATACAGTACATAGGCTAAAACAAAAACATCTAAAGATATAACCTTGCACTTTGATAAGTCTCGTGAACATTTTCACTATTTTGACATTTTTATAGATCAAAATTGAACTAAAGAAATAAAGGTAGATTAATCCATATTGAAAATAGGTGTCAGCTGCTACACTAATTATAATAGTTATATTTCTTAATTAAGATAAGATATTACTGTATTGATCCCAATTTGGGAAATGTTTGTGTGATTTTACGTCCAAGAGAAGCTATGGAGCAGAGAGTTCTCTGCCAGGCAGAGGTTATTTGTTATTAGTTCAATATGTCAAACTGATTTCCCTGACTACAATCTTTAGTTACATGGTGAAACGTTATGCTGCTTGTACTAATTAGACTTATCATATAAGCCACACAGGTTTTAATAGGATGTATTCATTATATTTACTTATGTTGCGGTCTTTTCAGCAGTGCCATCTCTAAAACGGCGATACAGTCACTACCTGTGATGGAGCGGATCACATGAGTTTAAATGTCACCGTGACATGGACAAAAATGTAACGTCAGCTTACCTCATGGCACGAATCCAGACTCTCCTTTGGAAAACATTGGCCGGGAAACTATAGAACGAGCACGTTTCATGCGAAGACCTGTGGCTGCAACCCGGAGCAAAGCAACAAACCATTGCGTAGCTAACTAGTAGCGCTAGCTTTAGCTAACGTTAGCCAACGAAACAAACTGCCGAGTAAAATTGGAAAACACTGTTAATTAATTATTCTATAATTTGTAAAACTACGGTGTTAAAAATGACAATTTCAAAAATACAGATTCTAATGGTCAGATATAGATATACAGATACAGTGATTCCCACAGCATGTTAATACTTTGGGGGGCCCCCAAAGTATAATGGCTCCCCCCAAAGTATAATTTGTGTGTTTTTTTGTTTTTTTTACTCAGTGAGCACTCATTGGCATTTGCATTGGTGGCAATGAGTGCTCACTGAGTAAAAAAAAACTTAAAAAACCATAAATTATACTTTGGGGGGAGCCACCCATAAATTATACTTTGGGGGGAGCCATTATACTGGTAAACAGCCTCTATGGGCGCGAGTCCAGACCCACTTTTGGAATCAAATGATGACGTCAGTGGGATTATCTCCTTTATCAACTCCTAAGCATCCCCGGGACAACATCACTAGCCCCGCCCCTAAAAAGGTGTGAACTTGAGCCAATCAAGGACTACTACTACTAGGTCGTCCTTAGACGAGTTTGCCAACGGGTTCGCCAATCCTCACGGCCCTCCATACACCCGGCCAGCTCTGTGGAGCTTTCCACCCCCACATCCTTCCTCAGCACCTCCACGTATGTTGGCGTGGGGCGCCCTCTTGGTCGGTGCCCGTGTGTTGGCTCCCAGAGTACTAACTTGCCAGCTGGAAGTTCCTGGTGTCGATGGCAGTGACCTGCAAATTTCAGTTTCCTGGATGCCACCTTGTCACTCAGCCTGGGTAGCCCACCAGGACTAGCCCCGCTCCTACATTTTTGAGAGATTTCTGAGGAGATTTTTTTTCACGCAGATGCCCCCCACCCCACCCCGAGTCGTTTCCCCAAAGTATATTTCATTTCTGCGGGAATCACTGAGATACTAAAGATAGGCAGGTACTTGCTTTCAAGCAGAACGCAGGGGAAAACAAACTTAGCGGGAGTGTTTACGTGTTCGGCGTAATGACGTACAACGGCCTCGACAATTTCTGTAGTCCTATTCAGCCACTCGGTAACAACCATCGTTTTTCAGACACGTAAACTCTTCAAAAATCACCAGTGGGGTCACTGCTGATGTATTTAATGTCGTAGAACAAAACGTGATTTATCTCTTAAATTTGTGTCAACCACAGACCTTATTTCGAGCTATTTTCCAAAACCCTATGGAGAAAATGCATTGCTTTTTGACGAAGGAACCGGAAGTGCTAAAAATGCTAACTTACTTCCGGGTTTTAGGATGCGTCACTGCGGTTCTCTATTGGGCTCAGGGCCATCTGTAAATTAGCTTAGATGGCCCACAGGGCCATCTCCCAAAATCCTTAATGTCATGCACTGTAAAGTGCAATGAAAAGAAAATTCTCAAGTGAAGAACAAGTTCCTCAAATTCCACCACTGCTTTCAAGAGAGATCTTGAGGAAATTAAGTTCAAGAAAGATTTTTGAAAAACTACAGAAGCGGATTTCAACTTTGGTGTGTTACTTAAGTTCATTGCATGGATGATGCCCGTGAGCAGAAGGCAGGCGTTCACCAAACATTTACACTCATCAAGCACCGCCGATCCCTTGATGGAGATGGACACGTTGGGAAGCGGAGCGTCGTGTGTGCAGCCTCGCAGTTGTTGGATGAACATTCTACTTCCTGCCTACGCTGCGCTGCGCCGTGTCAAAAATAGGATTCATCCTATATTTTAGAAATTCCTTGCGGCGAGGAGCTTCTGGGACGCTTCGAGCCGCGGCGCAGCGCGGCGTAGCGGGTCTGGTGGAATAGCACCCATTGACTAGAGTGGCCGCGATCGCTAAAAACGCCGCAGCGCAACACAGCGCAACACAGCGCAGACGCTCCTGGTGGGATTAGGGGGTGGGATTACCCCCTAATCCCACCAGGAGCGTCTGCGCTGCATCTGCGGCGTTTTTAGCGACCCGCTGCGGCGCGGCTCGAAGCGTCCCAGAAGCTCCTCGCCGCAAGGAATTTCTAAAATATAGGATGAATCCTATTTTTGACGCGGCGCAGCGCAGCCAGGAAGTGGAACGTTCATCCAACTGCGAGGCTGCACACACGACGCTCCGCTTCCGCAACGTTTTGAAACGCGCCTGGTGGGTTATGACGCAGGAGGAGGTCGCAGCGCGGCGCAGCCGCAGCGCAGCGTAGCGCAGACGCTTCCGGTGGGATCAGGGGGTTACACTTCTAATAAAGTGACTTTTGTCCCGGTACTCTTCCTGGATCACCCCTCGCCTTCTTTAGGCTGCAGTGAAACAGGCCGCATCAGACTGGCCCACAGAGCAGCGGCCATGGCAGTGAATGTGTGACATTTTTTAGGAATCTGGTGCCGCTATCTGGTGCCGCTATCTGTCTCAGTGTACACAGGAAATAAAAGCACACATGTGCATCACACACAGTCGGATGTATGTGAGTGAACTGACTTCCACAGTAAAGGAAAACTCCGTCTGGCGCCACACTGCTTCACTACCGAGCAGCATTTGAAAATTAGCGCGAACCCCCCCTCAAGTAAAAAAAAAACTCTTCTGAACTACTAATGCCCCATTGCGAAAAAATGTCATTCTAAACTGTGAATTTTGCCGCTGCTAACTAGTTTGAAGCAACTACTAAACCGCTAAGTATTACATGTTGTGTGTGCCTCGTCCATGAAAGCAGGCTAAATTAGCTAGCATGCTAACTAGCTAAATTGCTAAACTGAAAGACTGACGTTAGCTAACATTCGTTTGATATCCACGTTAAGCTGACAAGCTAACAGGGATGTACAGAGTTAATAAAGTACATAAATATACTTACATGATTCAAAATCCACGAGTATTCATTTAGGACGAGGGTCCATGCGTTCTTCTCTTCAACTGGAAACATCTGATTTTTTCAAATGTCTGTACTGTGCGCAAACTCCTCTGACGTCATCTGGGGCGTCGCCCACCTTTACTCAAATTGCCCTGTACATTTTACTCCTTTTCACAGGTTGTAGGTCAACCCAGAGCCCTAGAGAGATAAGAGTTACGACACTCTTTGATGTCACCGCCAGCCGGTCACGTGGTTTATGTATGCCGGGATAGTTCAAAACGCACTTCCGTTGCAATGCTTCTCTGTGGCAAAAACAGCACAAACATGGTCAAAATAGTCATAGATTAAACCAACGCTGTTATTTTTTAAAGATTGCTTTCATATTTACATGATGTGGTTACACTTTGTATGGATTGGCACTATTTATAAGTTTCGTTATTTAACGATATTTTGAGGGGAAAGTGTGGTAGCACAAGCAGGCTATGTTGCTGTCACTGCCAGGACAGTCACGTCCGTAGTATAGTTGCGCTGCGCTGTCATGTTCTTCTATGGGACAGACAGAAAGCAGCGATTGCGTTATTGAATGGTAAATATATATATTAAAAAAACACACACACCCAAGTACTTTTTCAGCTGTAATTGCATTATTGCATACTTTTTATTGACAGTTTTGCATTTGGAGAGGCAGGGTGACAACGGAAAGCTTGGTAGCCTATTACTTAGATACGTTTTACATTTTTGGAGGGAAACGCTTGTGTTCATGTTAGCATGGGTAGCATGATCATGTTAAGACTATGAATATCATTTTACCACAACAGTGGATGAACAATTGATATATGTGTTTGAACAAGAACAACAGGAAGAACAAAGTAAAAGGGACGAACAAATGTGTGAACAAGTATTAAGAACAGTGTATGGAAAAAGTGATGTGATGTGGGATGTGTGTTAGAACAAAACAAAGTAAAATGAATGAGAAGGAGAACAAAGAGGGTTAGGGTTCAACAGAAAAAGATTAATTCAGCCAAAAAACACAATTTTGATTAATCTAAAGTGTAAAACAATCTTCAACACAGACCAAATTAGTGCCCTTGGACAACAAAACATATGGTGGGGCAAAGAAACAATAAATTAAATTGAGAGAGTGGGAGACTAAAAATGATTACTATGATAAATATTCAAACTATTTACAAAACTATTTACAGAAGCTCCTGTTGAACCAGCAACAAAAACAGGTTTGTCAACAATAACGAGGCCACTTTGCCAGGGGGAGGTGATCCAGCGACGAGACAATAAAGCAATTCATATTAGGTTCTGTTGAGACACTACAGAATATAAAACCTTCCAAGCCATGACCTCTGCCTGAAATCAGGACCACTCATGCCCCTTTCACACCAGCGCTTTTTGAGCTCCGGCTTGGAGCTTGCGGAAGTTTATGAAGAGTATTATGCGGAAGATGTGATGCAGCATATTTTTGGTATATTCATTTTAATCTCACCAATATATAAGAGGTGTATTGCATCATGTTATCCCTAAATATATGTGTGGGTATATACATTCCTGTGTATTAATAGTTGAAGGAACAAAATACATTTTTCCTCTTAAATATAGAGAGGTTTTTTATAGATTCCTGAAACAATGTTCCCTTTTTCTTTAAAGTAGATTAGCGCAATAGTCTTTTTCTTTCACTTTTACCCTTTTCATCAAAAGGGTGCTTTAGGCTATTTTTGAGGGGTAACATGCAGAATTACTTGTGAGTTCTGTTTTGAGTGAAAAGATTACCCTTTTGAGTGTTTTTCTTGGTTAACCATTAGATATAGTGGCTAAATTCTTCTTAAGTTAATTATGCGCATCCTGCAGGCCTTGAGAATTTAGTCACACAGTTAAGAGAGACAATGGTCCTTCTAGATTATGGGTGAGCTTACTTCGGGTGAATAAAAGTTCAGAGATGATTGGGGGGGTATGAAGACAGTTAGGCGTTGTTGGTGAGCTAGTTCTGAGGATGTCATGGGATAATGACTGTTATATTCCCAACAAGTATGGCTTTCATAAAGAAACACATGACTTGGGTGATAAGATGTGTTTTGTTGTAAAATGGGCCTGTTTGGTTTTCTGCTGGCCAGCGCTGGGTCACTGTGTCAAAGCATATTTTGCGTCTCCCAATGAGATGACCTGAAAAGATGACCAGCTGACCTAACCCCTCCTTCTTATTATTGTATATCTCCTGTCGATTCCTGGCGTTCGCTCTCTCTTCACATGCTGTCAGGACAGAAGGATCTCCGCAGCACGCGAACAGGGCAGAAGTGGGCCGGCTACTTCTTAAACATTACAATATAATTGTAGTATATTGTATTATATTGTATTGTAATGTATTATATTGCATTGCATTATTACCTTTGATAATTAAAACAGATTGTTTAAACTGGTATCTGGGTATTCTCTGTCTGATTTCCTTCCTGTTATGATTTTAAGCAGGACTCGTCAAAACGACACGCGGAGCCGAGTGGGGTTGTAAAAACCTCAAAACTCCTACAAGCTGGAGCCTGAAAAGCACCGGTTTTTCCTGTTCACACCGCAGCGGCGCCGGCTCTTAGCTCCGGAATCGGATTCACTTCCAGCTCCAAAAAATTGTCGGTCTAGAGGCAAGAGCTTCGGAGCTAAGAGGTGGCGTCGCTTACGTCTCTCTTACGTCGAGGCGTGCAGGAAACTAAACCCTCCTCCCCTGAACATGGGTCGACTGTCATGCCTGCCTACAAGCTGTAGTGCTTATAAACACACTTTATAAAGTCAGGCAACGCTTCGTGTGATTCTGTTTATTTGTACCTTACTTTGACCATCCGTTCACTGTTATTGATCATTGTGGAGAGAGGCAGACGTTTTGTATTATAGCAGCTATCGGATGGAATCAATACATGGGCTGCACAGGTTGTCGTGTCCGACTATCACAAGTAGAATCATAATAAAAATAGGCCGGTAAAATGTGCCTGTAGAAAACGGTTTATGCCACAATAGGATAGCAATAGCAAGTAGTCAGTTTAGCTTCGGTTGCTATGCTAACATCACCCATTTTATACCAGAGAAACTTTCATAACAGCGTTGTGATGCCAAACAGCGTCAATTCAGACTGACACACATTCAGGGGAACTGGGGATATATATCAGCTGCTTGTGTGAGTTGGACAGTGAATACTTTAGAGCGGCCGCTGCAGTGTGAGCTAACCGGGAGCTAACGGAGGAGAATAAACTCCCGTGGAAGAGCAGCCAACACTGCAGCGGTCGGTAAATGCTGCAGAAACACATTAATAAACAATGAACCACGGCACTCTGGAGCAAAGCATAAGGTTGGAGAAGTCGTTATTCAATTTAATCTGGCTTCGTGTGATTAAAAGCAACACGATCATCGACCCGACGCAGTTCCCCGTTGTTGTTGTTGTGAGCGCCGTAATGCCGTTGGGGAGCAAATCAGCGATGTAAACGATGACGTCATGACGCAGCAGCGGCAGCACCAGTCGGGTGCTGGGCGGTGTGAACAGAGCGGGAGCAGAAAAGGGAAACCGGAGCTGAACCAGAAAAGCTCCCGCTCGGAGCTAGAAAGGGAAAAGCGCTGGTGTGAAAGCCGCATCAGAGGAGAATGCAGCACATCAAACTGGAGTCAGGAGTGTGAATAACACATTTTGGCCAAAACAAATTGTTGCTTACCAATACAGTGACTGAACATTGGACACCAAAAAGTTTGACCTCATGTCGTCACGCAACACTGTTACTGCCCTACGTCATTTCAAGATGGAGGAGTATGATAAGGCCATCAGCTTCCTCCGGGACTCCATCCATCTGTTTCGGGGCCTGAAGATCGGTCCCAAGGGCAGCTGGAAACCAGTCCAGACAGGACTGGTGATGGCCACAACAACAATCCTAGAGGTCCAGCATGACCTGTTGAGACAAGGGCACACATTTGTTCTCACAAGCCGCTTCACTCAAGACTGCCTGGAAAACACATTTTCGTCCATTCGTCTGAGGAACTCTGTCCCAACACCTGTAGAGTTCCAATATGCTCTGCGTGCTGTCACTGTGGGTGAAAAAATAAAGTGCTAATTTTTTTTTTTTACGTGTTTATTTTGTTAAAAATAAACATTTTGGATGCATGAAGGAATGAAGGAAGGATGAGCCTAAAAGGCTCATCCTTCATTCACTGCTGTAGCCTATTCAGTAGGCTATTATTTGTTTAAGACTGAATAATACCTTTGAAGAACAATCATTAAACTAGTGTGTATATTACAATACAAAGGAATCTATCCTAGCATGCCATCAAGTATTAAAAAGTAGCGCTAGGCTAGTTGTACAGTACAGATGAGTTAACACGGAACAGTACCAAAAAAAACAAAGTACAGTCAACATGTCACATAATTAAATGTTAGTATATCCCAAAATTCAATGAAATATTAAATGAAATATTCATCACAAACGCCACCTCATTTCTACTAGTGCTAGCAGTTAAGTCATATCATACAGAAAAAGCCGACTAAGGATGGCTGACACGGTCAGGTTCAGCGGATAAAAACCAAAATAACAATAAAAACACATAATCAATCTAAATCCTGCTTGTTAGTTGCCCAGCATCATTGATATATAAGCTGCTAGCGATTCATTACTGAAATCTTACCTTCAAAGCTGACGAAGTCGCGCTAGCTAACTAGCAGGCAATGCTAGCTAAATTGGTTGTAACAACCAAGATAAAATATAGATAATTACGCTGTGCATATACAAATGAAGACCAGTATAAGCATCATAAAGGGCCTCTGATACAATATAGACAGTTGACAATTCAAAAGAGTTCGATATTTCAGCAACTTACCTCTGGAACTAATCGACGCGCCGTAATGTAAGTGAATGAGGTCCAACGCCCAAATGACAATATTTTGAACTATTTCGATGTCCATACCCCGGAAGTAGGCGCCGCCATTTTTTACAACGGAGGTCTATGGGAGTGTCGTAACTCTTATCTCTCTAGGGCTCTGGGTCAACCCATTACTTTAGTTAACATTTACTTGGTGCTATGATTTAAATGTACTTAACAAAATGAAGATACAAAATGACTCAAGTAACACATTAAATAATAGGAGAGATTTTGAGTAAAAGAACATTATTAGTAATTTCTTGTAGAATTTAAACATATAATCAAAGTATTATTTACTGAACCAAAAAGTCATTTTTTTCAGTGTACTTTTCCTCACTCACAGTGATACAACTCAAATTGTCCTATCTCCACTGAAACATAGCCCACGCAAGCCTCTGGGTTTTAGCCAAATACATAGAAATTGAAAGCCAACAAATGACAGAAAAATATGCATATTATTTAAAAGATAATGTATTTTCTAGTAGCATTTTGTTATCAAAACATGTCCCTCTTGTAAAAGCAGCAGAAGTAGGTTACATTTATATGTTTATTTTCCATTCTGTTTTATGTGCCCATTTGATAAAAAAGTTTAAAGGTAATCAGGGACGCGGGAAGTCAGTCAAAGGGGGGATGCTAGTAGCGGCGAAACTGTGACGCACTTACACTGTAGGTGCGCCACGTTTGGGGGTGAGGGTGCTAGTGGACCATCCATGAAGGTTATGGAATTAAAGAGTGTAAATTATTCAGGAACTGAGATTGTAGAGTTAATGCTTTAGATTCCATGCATGTTTACATCTTTCTAACCTGTTTGAGGTCTATAGCTCTTCCCGCTCTCTTACTCATAATGACTTCCAAGTTCCTCTGCAGTCTATGATGTCTCGAGTTTCCCTGTTTGTCTCAGAGACAGACAGGCGGGTTAGTTTGGGCTGGTCTGCCTTCTGAACAACAGCATCACTAGTCTGCGGCACTCTGCACAGAAGAAGCATCTTGTTTTTCCACTGGTGGTTTTTCCTAAGCCACAATGTTTGATGTGGGCTTCCCTTAATCACACAACATGCTCTCTAAACATGAACTACATTCATCTTCTGGACTCCTCCCCCCCTCCCTGGTTTGTCGCTGCTTTTGTTGGCTTATTGTGCAACAGAGTAGTGAGACAAGAGGAAGACAGTGGCCTTGATCTCAATGAAGTGATTTTGATCTGGCCAATCCAGCAATTAGGCTACTGAGGGAAGAGTGAACCTCTAATCCTGGATGGGACACACGTGTTCTTTGTAGTCCTAATGTCTCTCTTCCTCCTCTGTCCACATCACTATCTGATGGGATGCAGAGTAAGTATTAAACCAATGCCTCAGATGGAAGCCTACCATTAAGATAGAGATGCTGTGCTCTTTGAGGCTTAGGACTTTTAATTATAAGCTGTGGACCCGATGTAGTTGTGTTTCCTTCATTCTGCGGAATAGAGGCTTTGCTCTGCGCTGGCTGGAGACCTGGTGCCAGGCTCTGGAGTCAGCGTGTCACTGGCGAGTACTTTGTGGGTACGAGACAAGGCCTACTGACACTCTAAGCATGACTCTACAGGAGTCCCACATGGGGGCCAGGATAAAAGGCTTTTATCTTCCCTTCCCACCTTCCTCATGGATCTGACTGACATGGCAGTAGTTGGAAGATAGAACAAAAATATCCAGACCGGTTGTTAACATATCAGCCGTTGTTAAAGCTTCAAGGGCATCCAGTGAGATCAAAGCAAAGCATTCAGTCCAAAAGTGTTACATTGTCTTGGACAACAATCCATCAAGCCTCCAATTCAGCTGTCAGTGAATGAGGAAGTGGTCATGAACGCCAATGGAAGCCCTTTCACTGTCCCCTAATGGGCTTTGATGATCCAGCACAAAGAAAGTGTCATAATGGTCCCATACAATGTGTAATCTCATTTGTTTCCATTTGTTTATTATGGTCATTAAACAGAGAAAGACCAAACCCACACCTTTGTGTATTCAGTAAATGATGATGAATGTCTGACAAACGACTGCTACTAAGCAAGTTGGTGTGTTTTGTTTCTTTTCTGAGCCTTTTCTTTCTCCATCCTTCCCTGTTTCTTTATTTCCTCCTGTACATAGCAGCCCTTTTTCCTTTGCCTCTCCGGGGTACTGTTGTGAATATCTCCCATCCCCTCCAGGACTTCTTTATTTTTCAGTTTTGTTTTTCAGGCACTCTGCATTTACACCCAGCAGCCCTTTGATGTTGTTGCCTGGGTGCTTGTGGACAAAAGAGCCTCCATCAGCTGGATTTAAGGATGGGGCGTTGGGGGTTAAGGAGGGGGGTAGGGGGGGGATGAATAAAGAATCAAAGTAACTGGGATGGGGTTGGAGGCGGAGGACTCCATGTGAAACTGTGAACCATGTACCCCTCTTAAATATGGGCCAGGAGTTCACAGTTGTCATTGCTTTTCTTTCTTTGGTTCTGTTCCCTTTTGTGCTACATGTCATTGTCTTCACATGTCTATTTGTGGCCGTTTTGCCTTTGTTGGCACTGTATGTTTTTCATTCTGCAAGTCGACCAATGGAGCAAAAAGGCCCATATTTTACTCTTTCAAGTCGGGTGATAAACAAAAACCACTAGTTGCTGATGCACCTACTGAAATTGTACTTTGATCATCGCTGCGTGGCCTTTAGGTATCACACTGTTCAGTGGCACCTTGCTCTGTGGCAGTGTGTTTAAAACGTCTTCCACTATGTGCTTTCTGGCCGCCTAGCCATGGGCTGCTGATGTCACTGCAGCCCCTCACCCCCCCCCCCCCCCACAGTGGGGGAGAGACAGTCTGTGCTCCCTCAGCCCATCAAATCCCCGCAGGACCACTCTGGTCCACTGGAAGTGAATTCATGAAGCAGCCTTTGGTGGTGCCGACACAGCAGCCCTCTTTCAGCGAGGGCCTCATTAAACCTGACAACATCCCCTCAGCCCGGGCTTTATCCTTCAGCCAGCTTAATGCTAAATTGCAATTAAAGGCATCACCAAGGTGCAGGTATTAATGCGTTTGTGGAGCCCAAAAGCTTTGCATGATAAAATTACAGCTGAACAGCCATTGACAGTTTTCTTGGCTAATAGAGGAAACCCACACTTAAGCTCGGTCGCCCTGTGTAACCTTTAATCCACCATGTGAAAATTAACAGTGTCAAAGCCTATAGCCGATGTATAATATCTTTACAATAATAGAGTATCAAGAAAATGTGAAACAAATCCATGAACAACAACAGAAACACATGTTTTTTTAGAATAAACCCAAAGATTCATCTGAATCTGCAGCTCCTTTTGCCGCCTACTTTACTGTTTTGGTTCAATCTCATCTCTCTACATCCCACCTTTTTCAGCCTGAGCTGGCAGCTGTTTTCAATGGAAACATCTGTAAAAATACCAAACAGCAGACAGGCACATTTTGCAACTAGTTGGTGAACAATGTAGCAGCTTAAAATTCAGATATTAGCCTCAGCAGTTAGCAGAGAGTTAGTAATGGATTGGTAGTCTGAAACATAACTCCATATGAATGACAATGCTGCTCTAAAACTGCCGGAGGTTTAAATAAACACATTTGTGCATACAATTGTGCAATATAAACTCAATGTTAACCATGACAATATGTCAAAGTCGTGTTCACAACCTTTTCTCTTTTGGCGTGAGTTGCCAAAAAAGGTAAAGAGAATATCAAAGGATGTTTTCAGAAACTGTTGGAGATCTGTTTGTGATCTATACACACTTAAATTAAAACTCCTAGAATGGACCTCCTCATGTATGTCTTGGACAGTTTTAGTTGTTTGCAAGGTGGAAAATGCAGGTAATGCCGACAGACTGATCGCAGCCAGGTTGTTTTCCACTATAATTAACGGATCAAAGGATAATAATCTGTGTCACTTGTTTAACTCACTCCACATATACAGTGATCAGAGTCTGTTTAGATCACGTACCGGCCAGGCCTGCTCTCTGGATTACTTGTGGACATACATCTTCATTGTTATTTATTTGCTTGTGTGCAGTCACAAGCTGAGGGTAAAGAGCATGGGCTCCACATGCCGGAGAGGCTTCACTGTGTAAACCACCAGACTCAGGTTGCAAATGGATCCAATTGGGAATGGTCATAGCACAGATGAATGAAGACAGTGTAAACAGTCTGTGAACGATCAATATGGATGCAACTGTAACATCTGCCGCACTAGCTTCACTAGAGAGTGATTAGGCCATATGTATACTGTAGGCAGCACGGGAAACAGAGCCACAGCTTATTTTATTGCACACAGGTTTAACACAGCTGGTTTGAGAGGACAATAAGAGATTTCAGGGAAAGACAAGGCACAGGCTGCCTTTTACAGTATTTGGTAGTCGCGTAGTGTTTTGTCAAAGCGAACTCCTCTGTGAATCCCGTCCAGCAGATTTTATCATCAGCTTTTGATTCAGAGAAAGTGCAGAAACTGAAGACAGTTTGCTAGGATTTCACTCACTCTCTCAAGACTTCAAACACACAGTGAAATAACAAAGGAAGTCTGGCAATCAAACATGGGTTTGTTTGTCTATCTCTATCATTACCACATTTTGAGGTTTGTGCATTTTAAAAATCATGTCTACAGCCATATAATATAGACTTAAGTAGTTTACTCAGCTGTGGATGTACAAACTCCACTTCCCCTCCCAGCGTCTGAGATACAATGAAGAAGAAAAAATGCTCTGATGACTGGTGTTTTTACATTGTTGCGGAGTATCTGACCTTCCTTTTCTCATGTGACAATATTTCTTCAAATAAGAAAGATAAAGGAAGGGGATAGGGCCGCCGTCAGCATATACAAAGTTTCCTAACCTCAAAAGCAAAGTGCGTGTTACGTTCTGTCCTTCCTGTGCTTTCTCCACCTGGGTCAGCAGCTCAACACCCTGGGATACCCATTCATAAAATAGCCTGTGTGTAAACTTTTCCCATGACCTCAGTGGGATGGAAATGTATTTGATATTCGGCCTGAAACACCTGTATTAAAAACTGAACTATTATTTTATCCGGCTGTTCCTCACAAGCAGTTTTTACAGGCAAAGTTAGCAACAAAATATTAGATAATTTATGAATTAATAGGGAGTGCTTGTATATTTGCTCTATAGTATGGCAGTTTTGTTTAAAGGATTGATTTGTATACTTTTCATGTAATGTGCTATTTAGACATTATGGTGACTAAATAAGGAATTACTTAATTAAAAAACACACAATAAATCAGTCAACAAGTAGTGGCATGGCTAGGGTTTTTGACAAACGTGCGTCACACAGCTCAGGGAATTTTGTATTTGACAACTTTGACACCACTACTCTGAACCTTGTCTCTGTTGAATGGAATTTTTCTTGGAAAGAGAGTAAAGAAAATCAGCAGCTCACTTTAGAGACATATTTCAGCCAAATTGTCAATCCTACTGCTCCTATTTCTCTGCAGCTTTTTTTTGTGTGGATTATTTATGATTACTTTTCTTTTGTACATTTTAGTCTGTGTTCTGCTGTACCAATTGTAAATCAGTGTCCTCACCCCCACACAGCTCCACAGCTCAGCGATTGTGGTGTCAGTGCCAGGGGTGATAGCTCCCTGGTTAGCAGGATCAGTGGGTGGGGGGGAAATGGAAGAGGAACTAGAGGACACCTGGCCTTTTCTCTCTGGGCGCTCAGACATGTCATGGCTTTGCCTTTTGACCGAATCAGGATGCAGGATATTGCCCTCCCACTGATGAAGCTTTTCAGCCAGGATAGTGTATCAATACAACATCAAACAACACCCCCAGGATATCTGGTCGCAGTAGACTGTCCTGCTTCAACCCTGTGAGTCATTCTGATGCTTTTATATTTAACGGATGATTAGCTTTAAACCCAAATTAGGATCCTTCCCCCCAGGGTAATTTAACACCCTAAAGTGATTGATTTAAACCGTGATGAGAAGCATGGAGCTCTGTTAAAACATTGCTTTTGTAAAGTAATGTCACCATATTAAGACTACCTGAAAACCTTTAGATAACGTGAGAGTTAAAGATCAATATTAGGAGATGAAATGGAGGAACGGTTTAGCCATATAGTCAGACGTCATAAGTCAAATGAGTCTCTCTTTTCTTTGCCTGCTTCATGTCTCTCATTCTCTTTGTGTTATAGGCTGAACGATTGAGTGCTTTAAGAACATAGCGGTGATTTGTTTTATGTACAGAAAAGTAAGAGCACCGGCAGTCCCTTTGAATCCCCCTTCAAATTTATTGTTGTTTTTCCAGTAGAGGCGTTTTTTAAATTACGGCTCATTGTGAGTGGATCTGCTCCTTTGCTGTTTTTGGACAGGGGATTACATTTTATGTCTGGAAACAAGTATTAGAACATTTAAGGGAGAGATTTTATAGGGATAACGTATTTGTCTTGAAAGGTCAGAGATCATCTTGTGCCGGCACCTTGTTCTTCTGTATTTGATTATTATAAATTGTCCCAAAGCCAACTGTCCCCTACAGCAGTAACCATACATCATCCAAGCTTCTCCTGTGTGATGTGAAGCTTTGCATTAACTCTATCCCCGTGTTGCTCCTCCAGGCCATTGGTTTCCAACAGCTCTGGTTTATTTCCAGTTTTATGTTAAGGCAAGCTGGTAAATCACCTCTGCTGGTCGCCCTGTTTTCATGCCAGAGAAACAAAGAACCCAAATTGGCTCTTACAGAATAAGAGACACCTTGCAGCGAGGCACCCTGCCGTGTCTCCTATTGACCCTGAGGTTTTACCTTCCCTCCAGCAGAAACAGGTGCCCCTTCAAAGTCTGAGAGTGAGAAGCAGCATCGGTGCAACTCTTTTTCTTTTTTTTTAAATGAAACATTCATGTCAAAGATCAAATAAATTATAAAGGGCAGACCTCGAAATCTCAAAGGTTGTGGTTCAGGATTTGTTTGAAGTAAATCGCTGTCAAATAAATCGTACTAGTGGAGTTTGCTGCTAAAGATCTTGCATAATTCAAGCTGATTTCTTTAGAGTAGAGGACCAAAAAAACTACATCAACTGATCAATCATGTTTGCTATCCTCCTGCATAACGTTATTAAAGCCACTGGATCGAGTTAACAGCAGTAGTGTTGGAACTAGCTTCAAGGTTCAAGGTTCTTTATTTGTCATACGAACATAGCTACAGAGTAGTTATGTCGATGAAAATCTTAGGTCACAGGCTTCTCCAACAGTGCAACACAATAATACAGATAAACAGAAAAATAAAGTGCAAGTAAATATTAAAAAGTAAAACAATTTTTAAATAGTTTTAAAAAAGTGAAATAGTGCAATGAGAGTCTATATGCAAGCAGAATGATATATTAGATAAATAGATACATAATTACTAAGTAGCAGATGAATGTTATGGATGTTGTTTCAACAGTTCAGGTGTTTAACAGTCTTATTGCCTGTGGGATGAAACTGTCTCTGAATGTGGTGGTTTTTGCATTGCACATTTTAATGATTGCTCCTGATGTTTAGCATGGTACAATGTTTACAATGTAAACATTCATTACATTAGCTTGAACAAGATTGATGTTTTGGGATTTTATTGACATATTTGGATATTGATGATACATTCTAGATGGGTTGCTTATGTACATTTTGTACACATATTAATGTTTCCTAAAGGGGTTAATCCTACCCCTGATTTCCCCCATGGCCACCATAAGGTTCACATTTAAAGTTCTGAGTGAGATGTCTCTAAAAGTATTGGATGGATTGCTAAAATGTCTGGTACAAACGTTCATATTTGGAGAAACTTTAGTCCCTTCATTTTTTCAACTTGCCAATCACAATCACAAAAATGGATCGATTAAATTCTCGGACTTCTATTGACAATTCTATCAGCGTCAGTAGTTAGAAATGTACTAGACCATACATGTCTGTACAAAATTCCATGCCAATCCATCCCTTAGTTGAAGAGATATTTTGGTCTGGATCAAAGTTGTGAGCCGACCTAGTACAAGTGGAGTGATGAGTCCCATACCTGTAGCAGAGTGTGAGCCAATCCCTTTGCTTTGAACCTGTATCACAAGGGATTACCGTTTAGATTTGCACAACACAGCAGACAGGAAGCTGTTAAAGACGAAGACCAACACTGCATCCTGACCTCTGACCCCTACATCCTGACCTCTCCTTCAATCTGACATGAGCCCTTGTCTACATGAAAGTTGTCCTGTTGACTCACCAGGGCTAATTTAGAGTTCCGGTGCCCCCGACCACTGTGAGGGCAGACAGTCAACATGCCGGCCTTGTGGAGAACACTTGGAAGACAGACTTGTTTTCACCCAATACTCTTAACTCGTGTTTACTCTGGCACCTTGAGATTTGTGTTAATCAACAACAAACACAGAAAGAGACGATCAAATGCAAAGCTGTGCAGAAGCGAAAAACAAGCTTTTCCTCAATACTTCAAATTTGACATCAAAATGTAGTTGTAGTTTGCCCTTTTCACCAATTTTGTCCAAACAATATGTTTTGTGTTATTGCAGTTAATATTAGCCAGTTGCCAAGGGCTTCAAATCTCTGCTGATGAAGTCTTAAACCTAGTCTAACAAAAGCCAACCTCACACTGTGCCACCTGCCACAGCTAAAGTGATTTTGGTCATTACTTGCTCCTTTTTAAATATCACCAAACATCGGCCCTTTCATCGTTCTAAGTGCGTGACCTCCATGTTCACAGC
This sequence comes from Gymnodraco acuticeps, assembly GCF_902827175.1. Lineage (NCBI taxonomy): Eukaryota > Metazoa > Chordata > Actinopteri > Perciformes > Bathydraconidae > Gymnodraco > Gymnodraco acuticeps. Next base: position 3,351,817 of record NW_022990238.1, read on the forward strand.
TTCTCTAACCATGACTGACTGATCTTGTGAGGGTCAGTGCAGGACTAATTTTATACCACTGCTTTTAATGGGACCTAAAAATAGAGTGCTTCGCTGACCTCCTGTTCAGTCGGGTCTTGGCGGCTCATTTGAGGTCCACCTCCCCTCACACACACACACCCCTTTTGACGTCACCTTGAACAAACGGCTTCTTTATTTTTAGACGCTCCCGAAATTAATTGAATGGTCTTGTTTCGTTAAATTTGTGCAGTGTTACGTAAGGGGATTACTCGGTTGTTATCGCCTATGCCCTGACCATGGCCACCACACGGAGGAGGGAGGTAGAGACAGACTTGGGGTGGAAGAGGAGGGTAATGTAGTTAAGGTAGTAGGACAGGGCTCCAGAAATAACCCAGCTGCAGGCCTAATTGTACATCTCTCTCGCCCCCTCTTCAGCTGCATGCCAAGGTCTCTGACCTTATCATACACCTCACTGGTTCCGGAAGAATCCTTTCCGCCCCCTGCAGCTACCAAAGGCCCGGCCGATACACGGAGCACAGCAGCAGACCATCTCCAGCCTCAGACTAACAGCCAAGCGCCACAACCAGTTAGCAGTGATCCTAGCAGAGCGCCCAAGTGGCTCAAACTGCCAGGTATGTTCTAATCATCCCCGGTGTGGGCCCCGTGGCTCCTTAACAAAGCTTAGCCTTAGGACCTCAGGCCCCTCAGAGAGACCGGGGCCTCCAGGAAACCCTCATGTCACAGCAGTGTATACAGTCCACATGCTGCCTCTGTATTTGCATCCTCTCCACTCACGCAAGCTTTCTGTAAAAAAAAACATCACGCACACCAAACGCGACCATGCTTTGTTTGTGTTTTTCTGACAGCGCCATAAATGTTTGTTACTTTTCATGTGTGCGTGAGGAGCATCTAAGAGAAATTCACTCGCTCTGTGTCCCCTGCAGCATTCCTCCATGGTTAGAAAGCTCCAGGGGCCACAAGGGCCTCTTGTCTCTAATGCATCACAGCCCTAGATCAAGCACAACATGCATGCGAGCACATACATGCACACAAACTTCTGAGAACAGATGCATGCCATCAGATATTTATTATAGAAATACTCAAAAACAAATGTAATTAAAATGTTTGGGGTATAAATTACACAAATGGCGCCTGATGATCGTATTTGTCAGTTGGAGATTTCATGTCATATCCTGTCTTTCATTTAATTATTCTTGCTTGCGTGACAGAATATCTTGTTTTTATTTCCCTGACTTTTATAGCATAAGCCTTCGATCCTAAATGTAGCTCATGTGCATGTTTTTACAGCCATTATGATCACTCAACATAAACAGGACTTGAGTTTGGGCCAGAAAAGATAGGAGCCTTTACATGGCAGAAAGTTAGATATTTGGGAGAAGCTGTGTCACTCTAATAGAAAATAAGAACCACAGACGAATGAGTCGGGAATTAAGGAGTGAAATCTGACATAACCATCACTTAAAGGACTCTCAAGAACAGATGCAGACAACTCCACCCCAGACAAGCATCACCCTTAACCTTGATTACTGCAACTACATCCAATTGCATTTTTTTTTCATGGATTAAAAACCTACATATGACAAGTATTCCCATTTTAGTTTATCATCAAGAACAATCCTGCCAGTCAATGATGCTTCTATAAAATCAGTATTGATATTATTGGCTACAATAAGGCAGATGTCTTCAAGCGATATCCTCATTGTCCCATGCGCAGTGCTGTCCAAAGAAAAGCCAGAAGACAGATGGAGACAGATCAGTGTGCTTCTCCTGGGAAACACTTCTCACTCGAGCTTCTCCAAAGCGTCTGGACTGGCTGTCGACACTCCCTGCCTTTAATGTATGATCAAGAAAAATCTTTAACTCATTACTCTCTTCAATGCCCCTCCCCATTCTTGTCCTAACTGCTTTCGTATGTTTAATAATACTGCTTTCAGTTGTAATTTGTTCCACTAAGATGCATAAGGAGAAGAGTTATACAGTAGTGCCCTTCATTTACCAAGACTAAGACGTTCCAACAACCTGTATTGTGGATAAGAGAGATGACGGATCCACCTGGGTAATATGGAGAAAATTCAATGTCATATTTCTGATCAAATACTTCAATTTTAATATTACAACCATATTGGAAGGTTTACTGTTGGTGCTTTCACAAAATATTTAAACAATTACATTTGTTATAGTCTTTAGTTATGTGGATATAATGGCTAATTTGGTAAAAGCAAATAACTGTCTGGAAAAATCTGAAAATGACATCCATTTACTATGCTTTATGAATATATCCAAATGTAAGAGGATATTTATTCTCATATCAGGAAATCAACATGAAATAGATGTTTTTCCGAGCCGTAGATCCAATAGAATCAGTTTTTATTTAATCTACAAGGATTGATATTTATATTTCATCTCTAAAATGCTCCAGAAAGGCTTATAGCGACACATCTTGTACTTGTATTGCTTACTGTGGTTAAGTGGAAATGCAGTTGTTCCAGTAAGATCATTTGGTGTCATACTTCCTAATAAATAGTCATCTGGGTGAGCGTGTTGTCAAAGCGGTGGATCTGCATTTGTATATTGTGCCAAACTGTACCTGCTGCTGTGAATGAATGTAGTTATAAACCCAACAAATTATTTTTCTACTGTTTTTTTTGCGCTCATGGCATCATTAAAATAAACTTAACTCGGCCTAACACACCTTCATGAAGGCCTGCTGTGGAAGTTTCTCCTAACACAAATCCAGTCCGGGCCCTACTAAAAAGGTGCTGGGTCAAACTCCAGGTGCAGTGTCCTTGAGCACCTATCGGAGCCTGGACTCTTGACTTGAGCCGGAGTTGCTTCCAGCTGTATGTGAGCCATGTTTGTAAGCGTAGTGACTCACTCAAGAGCCACACAAATAAATAGTGTGAGGTGTTGTACAGCTATGCTGACTCATAGTGAAGACATGTTGGTCAAATACACCACGGGTGGAAAACCATCTGAGGCCCTTGGGTTAGAAAAGCCCACATTACCCTCTCCCTTGTAGGCCTGACTCCCCCCTCTGCTGTGGTGAAAGGAGAGAAAGCACCTCTACTACTTGCCTCTTTGTTTATTTACCTTCAGAATTACACCCTGCTCCTCTTGGACCATGTTCCAATGTGTTTTGTTATGTTTCCTTTCAAACAGAATATCTATGCGTGTGGTCTCTGGCCATGTTTAGCTAGCACGCACACATTCGTGCACGCACACTCCCATTCAACTTTCCCCCTGTGCCAGAGGTCCCCTTTGCCCTTCCCCCCACCTCTAACTAAACATCGCAGGACAGCAAAAGGGAACTTCAAAGTGGCCGGAGGGGGTACTCCTTTTTTCCTGGCACTTGTCATCATCTAAGGGACTGGCTGCTCCCCTTATTACTCTAATTGCTTCCAACTGCTCCGGGAGGCTTTGATGAAGGGCACTATGGAGCATGCTGGAAGCACCTGTTGTTGCAGAGGAGCACAGGTGGGTCTTATTGGTGGTGGCATGAAAGGGTGTGCACAGTACACGCTGCTTTCTATGTAAAATCACTCGACTCAAATACATACAGAATGAAAATCTTGATGTAATCTCAGATTTGAGTAATTATGAAATTGCAGTCGTACAAAGAAAAATAAACATGTAGAATTGAAGTTGTTGGATTTAAACAGGAACAAGCAGGCAACACTCTGGCTCCATCTTGTGGCATCACCGTGCTAGAAGTCCATCAGCTGTGTTGGAAAAGAGACAGAGATTAAACTGTGCATTGAAGCTATATGTCCAATTTCCAATTTTGAGTATATTGTATATGACCATCAGCTGCTACAATCAACTACTAGCAGTTTGAGCTGGTTTTGCACATTTATTTAACTTCTCTTTAAATCTGTAAAGACAGATCAATAGACAAACAAATATCACCAACCATTTTGATAATTTTAATGCATAAAGAATGTTTTATGGCAAAAATAACTAAATGTTACAAACCTCTAAAATACGGAGATTTTTTGCTTTCTGTTTCTATGTTGGATTTTGGAATGACAAATACATTTAAATAAATGATTCATCACTAATACAAATGTAGGTAGGGCCTATATTCATTCTTATAATTAGATTGAATCATACCGTATAATTTGAAAGACCGAGGTTTGTCACAGAAATGATTCAGAATTCAGTACGTCCAAATAAGAAAAATTATATAAAATGCCCTGCTGGTCTAATAAACAAAAACATTACACGGCACAAGTTTATGATTATAATGTATAGCTCTTGAACCCCAATTTGATCGAGCTACTCACCAGCTGAGGCAGGATCTTTTCAAAGTGCTCGATGTCCACTTGGTCACAGTCCTCAGAAGCAGCTTGTTTCTGTGATCTCACAGCAGCCTCTGGAAAGAGATACCACATTCAAGGCGTCATCATAACACAACCTGTGCACAAATGTACCCAACAAAACTTCTTACCTCGGACAAATACTTTGAGCATCTCTGCCACGAGCAGCACAGCATCCCCACTCACTGTAAGAGAGTGAGAGTTTTTGAGTTGTCAAGTCAATAATAAAAGTTTTTGGATATGTTATATCAAGACATTATATCCAACTCACGTCTGGTTTTGTCCTCCTTAAAGAAGCTTGACAAGAGTTTGCTTATTGTGTCCTGTAAATGAGGAGAATAGAGAACATTGGGACAAGAGAAGGGAGTAAATTGCCAAAATACTTGTCTTTCGGGAATGTTTATTCGTTTATTCCACTCATGGCAATTATTATAAAACATGTACACTTTAGGCAGTTTCTATAGCCCCTGATGTAAAGGAGGAGGGAGAATACATTTGTATTTTACCTGCCCCTTATTTGATCACAGCTGCTTACAAAGACTTACAGTAACGTGAAACCAAAATCACAATCAAAAGTCAACACAACGATCGACCATCAGCAAAACAGGTTACCTGACATCTTCACATTGTCTAATTATTCTTTCTTTATACCTTTTCTTTAGGTTTTCTTAAACCTAAAGATGTTCATACAGCCCTTTAAACCCCCTTGTGTGAATTTCCCCGTTGTACAGTTGGACCAATACAGTCTATGTGTGGGACTGATAAAGGATTTCTGATTTCTTTAAATTATGATCATCTATGTTTACAAATCAGATTAATACTAAAGTAAAGTGCGCACTGTCATTAACACAAACCAGGCATACATTTTTTAAATGTCCTACTTGGTTTTCTGAAAAACAAACAGAAAAGATATCGTGTAACTTGCTGCTGCGTTCTTCCTCATGCCAAACTACCTTTGAAAAAAACGGCATTTTAATGGGATAATACACCTAACACAGTGCCATCCCTGAATATTGACAACAGATACGATAGTTTTATATAACTTTGAACCGCTTTTCCATTCGGCATACATTTAACTAACTGAATATTATTTTAGCAAGGACTAAAGTTTAATCGTCTGAGAATAAGAAACAATGTATGAGCTCCGTGCACAGGGTCAGCCTGAATGCTTAATTAAATCAAACAGATGCGGCAAGTTCAAAACAATATTCGTTATTATGTAACCTCAGCAGGTGAAAACAGCCGTTGTCTAAACATATTCTTCTACCTTTTTGAATCCAATGTCTTCGTTCTTCTCCGCCATGTTTACTCCGCTGTGAGAAACTTGGCGCTCTGCGTAAGGATTGGTCATTGATCTCTGACGTCATTTGCCCCGCCCTCCGTAGACCGTAAACGAAATGTAATATTTGTATTTAATAATTTAAGCTTAGTTTGGATTGTATGATAGCTTTTCATACATGTATATATATATATTTTATAAATGGTTCTACATTATAATACATATATAAAAGATTAGTTATTATACAAGTTATATGTTTTCAATAGTCATTAGTATTTCATATTATCTGTAATACAAGAAAAAGACAAAACTGAAACTGTAAAACACATTTATTCAAGCGCAACAATGTTAATCAACCATTAGCGTAACTTTTAACTGTCTTTTGCAGAGAAATATAATTTATTAATTACTAATCATAATGCATTCATTGACAGTCTCTTTACACAGGGAGATCATATTCAAGCTATATTTGAACAATGCATACACCCTTGACAAACATGAAACAGAAAATTGAATACAACTATTATCACCCACGGTCTATAGTTATCATAAGACACAACATAGAATCAAAGCAGTATGTAGGCTATCAGAGCAACTCAGAACAAATAAAAAAAAAATCAAATGTGCAATATGTGTTTGTATCTAGCTGAGTATATGCTATCCTTGTGATGATTTTCTTTTTGTATCTAACTTCAGGCACAGACGGCTACAGACAGTTAAACAATAGAAAAACGTTCGTCCTACAAGTTGCATTGTATAGGTTTTACTCCATCTTGTTATCTAACCACTGAGCGTCTTCCAGGATGTAGCCCAAGCCCATTGATCGCCGTGGTCGAGGGAGCGTAACAGCCTTCTTCTCTGAATCCTCGTCCATCTGAAAGACAGATTTTTATAGTTGGCCAATGAGGACTCAGTCAGCAAATCGTCACTTTATAAATCAAATATTGCTCATCAACTCGTCTTTATATAAGATTTCTTTATGCCCGTAATAACATCAGGCATGAGACCAGCAGAGACAAAAGACTCACCTTTGGACTGACAACTCGTTTGACTTCGACATCGCCTCCAATGTAGTGAGGTCCAGCCCATTCTGCTCTGTCTGCTTCATCCTCTGTAGAAAACCTCACATAGGCCATTGAATTTTTTTCCTCCAAGTTTGGGTTCTTCTTAACCTTGGATTAAATTAAACAGGTGAGGGGTCGTTGTAAAAGTAAGTGACAATGTCCTAAATCTAAAACATAGTTAAGAATATACATCAACTATGTCACAAATTGTGTTTTATATGTCCATACCTCACACGCTGTGATGGTGCCCCATTCTCTAAAGTAAGCTCGTACATATGCTTCATTTAAGTAGGGAATCAGGTCTTTTACAAACACCCCGTGGTCCTGTAAAACAATAGGAAATCATTATCCTCATGGCATATTGCAGCAAATTAAAATTAAAATGTATTAATGTTCAATATGTTTTCAGAAAACATGTTTACCAGTGGATATGTTTGAGCCAAAGCCGCCATGTGTTTCTTTGGAAGGCTAATGTAAACTCTTTTTGGAGTCTTCATGTCCCTTTTATCTGGAGGGAAGGTGAGATTCTGGAAAAAAAGAACACAAAGTAAATACAATTAGAAATAAAAGCATTTCAAAAAGTACAAATGTGAACATTTTAGGAAATTAGAACATGAACATATAGAACCCTTACCCACCAGAAGTAATTCCTGAGATGTTCAGCAACCTACTCCTAGTCAGACAGCTCAAAGTCCCCTGCTGTGGAGTTGGAGTCCTTTTAAGTCACAGCAAGTTAATCTCTTGCCGGTTATTTTCTTGTGAATCCCACTAGAAGTTACCAAACTTGTTCAGCAGCCAGCTGGCGGAAACATTTTAACTCCATAATATGTTACAAGATAATGACATCACCAGAATGGGTCCATAGGGTTTGCAAACTGCATTCTAACATGCTTTAAAGGGTAAACACGAGATAAATCACTTTTTGTTACCAAAGCATTAGTCGCGTAAAGTTCATAGATCACTATTCCGATTGTTTTATTCTCCGCAAATATTTACTTAATATGTTGAATGTGTGTTTTGTTTTAGAAAATCTGTTAAATACTACAATAAAAATGGTGATTTGGAATGATCAGATATTTTAAAAATAAAAGGACAATTTCTATTATGTCAAAGTTGTCAAAAAACATATCAAGATGTGTTCAAACTAATTTATTTTTCATACAATATATTCAAAATCATTATGCATAAACTTCAACAGAATCTAACATAAAAGTATGTTTTAACATATATTATGCTAAATATCATATATAGTGCTAACAGCCGGTGTTAGTTCATGTTCTTCTATTAACCACTGCAAACATTGTGGAATATATTTGAAAATAGCACACATATTACTGGTTTGGCTTTTACTTGTGTTCTCATTGCTTGTACTTGAGTTTGGTTAACACCAGTGAGTTCATTTATTTCAAGTGATACAGAATGGTGTGAATGTTGTTTAGAAGTAAGAAAGTGGTCGCACAACTTCCTTTCCAGCTTGAACGTGAGGTCAGTAAAACAAAAAAAGCGTGCGAACCAGAACATGTTATGACACACCACAAGGAGGAAATACAGTATTGCGAATACCTTCCTTATCGGTTAGGGGAAACCAGACTACTCCGTTCATAAAGGGCTTGCAAATTGGTGATGAGGAACTTTTTGTCTTTACCCTCCTGCACACAAGAAAATACAGAAGATATATTCAGAACAATATTAAAATACTCTACATGTAACTTTGATTTTAAGGCATTCATGATAATGTCTAAACTACAGTATGATGGATTTCCATGAAGTTTAGTAGAGTCATTAATTGTGCCTGGACACTGAATAGTACCGACTTTGCTCATTTAACTTAATTCTTAGTCTTGAATACAACATGGACCATGCAGAAAAACATTCCCAAAGGAGAACGGATGATTTATACCAGATTTAGAACCATAATCAGGTCTTTATTGAAATGTAATCTATTGACATTCACGTCAGCTTCAGTTGTAAATTGTCTTATTAGCATTTTAATATGCTGGTAAACATCAACATGTTAGTATTGTCATTGTTTGTGTGTTACCATGGTAACCTTAGCGCCACTAGCACGACTGTAGCTCATTGACTTTAGTTTGATTATGCATACATTTTCAATTTGCTTTTGTAACCGACTGACGATCCTCCTTTGGCCATCGACAACTTGACTGTGAACGTATATCACTATTCTGAAAAAAATCGACATCAGAGGAGATTATCATTATTCAGACAAGTTTGCTGAAAATGATTTGAGAGGGCATGACACATGAAATATTGACATCATCTTGTCACCACTTACAGAAAGACTCCATTGACGAGGAACAAGAACAGTGGGTTCTCCACCAGAAAGTCGTAGGCCTTGCTGAGCCAGAACAGGAGCGTGTTGGAGCTCTCCAGCTGCTGGACCCACAGCTTGCCCGAGTGAAACATTGTGGTGAGATTCCTGAAAGGGCCACACTCTGTCGAGGGTTTAATCCTGTTGGCATCACACATGGATTCTTAATATACAGTGCAGTTTGCAAGTATGTGGACAATAACACATATCCATTTTGTTTAGGTTTCAAACTCAAGCACATTGGATGTAAAAGGTGTAATATTTAACATTTGCACATTAAAATGTCCCGTCGACTACAATTTACATATTTTTGTCTACTGAAATTATACCAGATGATTCCAACAATTCTCAAAACCTGGATAAACCTGTAGTTTTATATTAAGGTAACAATTAGTTTATTTATGTTTACCATAAATCCACATTTTATCCAGTTTAAAAAAAAAAAAAAAACGTTTTGTTATTGACTGTTTTAAACAGAATGAAGGATTTTAGTCACCACACATCTGGATCTATATTATCTGGCAATTTTTTTTGGAGAGGAGCAACGGACACCACCAAACTCAATGTTTTGTGATTGTGTTTGAACTAATGCTGGATAAGTATTTATTTTTACCATCATTATGTTCAAAGCCTGTTCAAAAACATGCATCCTTGAGGTTGGGTAATTCACACATGCCTTTCAGGAGGCAAACTGCTTGAGCATCACAGTCAATTAGAGTGGGGAGATTGTGTTACACTCACGTCCAAATTGTATAAGTGACGGACACAGCAGCGCCGAGATATGAGGGGAAGAACAAAAGAGAAACGAACAGTGTTGTCATCTGACTGGCTCTCCAGGGCTGTCTGGATGCCTGACAATTAAGCAATAAACTGCTCTGGGGAAGAAACCAGAAGAAGAATGTGAAGTTTGACATGCAAATCCATATCTGTACGACATGTACTGTATGAAATTACACCTGCTATACGAACCTTCTTCATGTAAAATAGCACAAAGAGTTTTAGGATCTGGACTGCAGGAAGCAGTGGAGCAAACAGCACCCCAAGCCTGGGAGAAATAAAGACCATTCATTTTTAATCAATCTTTTTTTGGTTAAGTATATCATGGGTTTTAAAAGATGTGGTGTACTGTTGTGTCCATTACCAGGTAAGGGTTTGTCCATATATGAGTTCCAGCACATTACGGGCAATGTCAAACACTGGCTTCCTGTTCCTTTTCAGCACTTGCTTGAAAAAGAGCCTAGAAGATGCATTCAGTGAAAAGTTGTAAAGCAAACAACAGGATGAAGTCACGTGAATTGAAGGTGAATTGAAGGTGAAGTACCAACTTGCCTCCACAGGAACTCTCCCAAGAAAGTGTATAGCACAGTGAAGACAAAGTCCATGAGGAGCAAACGATACAGTTCTTGTCCCACACAGTTCTCCCAACACTGAGGACAACAGAAATATTAATGTAAGAGTCACATTATTAGAAATAAAAAGGACAAACAGGAAATCACTTTTTGTTTCCCAATACTTTAAGAATGAAGAACTTTGCATAAGTCAGTGTCCCTCCAGAGCTATGATTATGACAAGGATGATAAGGATGCTTGTTACCTGTAAACCATGGTTTACTGGTTCCACAGCTATTCTCCCCAGCCAGCGGAAACATAGCACTCCAATAATACTGACTTTCAACATCAGGTTCCTGAGAAAACAATAAGCAGAATGTGCCTTGACCTGTTTCTATCTGTCTGCTTTGTGAATATGTATTTTAGTTTCGTTTTTATGTTTTTATATATGCTTTTATCATAATATAAGTATCTCTGTTGAATGTTGTTTTACTGATTGTATTTACCTGTTATTTGAAGTGAATTTTTGTTTTTAGGATGACTTTCAACATCTGTCCAGGGACTACAGATGAAAAATAGCCTGTTGGCTAACTCTGGCGCATTTACAGAAATGTCAATCAATGTGCACTGTCCCTGTCAAATAAATATAAGAAAAAAAAAAATTCTATTTGGCAACAACCATGCAAATAACTAGAAACTAAAGACAAAAGGGGAAATACAAGCCTTACAAGTTAAAGTGTGACTTAGATGCTGGGCCACTGCATGGATGTTGGACACTTTTAAGTAGTTTTTATGCACACACTATGTACAAATTACACACAAGTAATGTTGAAACTCCAGTGGGATATTTAGTGTACAGCAGTTTAATAAAAGTATGATAGAAGTTTTTTTTAAATAATTGTCCATGCTGTAATTTAACTTTTTTGTGACGAACTACAGAGACAATTTGTGCATTTCTATGTATTTTAAAACATGTCTGGTTGTGATTCATTTGCGTGGTATATTAAAGGAAATGCAATACAAAACTTGAAATGAATATTCTCACAGTAAAAACCAACGGATGGAGGATTCAAGCTGAATTGAAAGCTCCAGATTGAAAAAGACTAGTAAATGATGTAGTACTCTTTTTAACTTACTTTTTTTTTTAAACACACATTGAAGAGAACATTTAGTAGACATACTAAAAAGCAGTTTTGAGCACTGTGTAACACATGTATTTATCAGTAAATACCAAAACTGTTTCCTGCTTGTCCTATGTTTTTACAAGCATTACTTTGGTTCCAAATGCATGTGAATTATCTCTTAAAATATGTCTTGTCAATATGTAGGCCTATTGTTAATTGTGTATTTGTTTTTCCACAGTTCTTCTTCTCACCTGAAGATGGAGACATAGACGCTTACGCTGGGTGAGTCGTAATTCTCTACCCAGGTGCACAGGTTGAAGAGGCCGGGCAGTAAGAGGTTAATGGCCGACACCACTGCAGGCAGCACCAGCTCGGTGTCTTTGAAGGGACTCTGAGTGATACAAGCCTGTGAACGAATGGATAAATAACAGTGAGAGCTTTGGACAAACACATGGGCAGAGACTCAGAAATCCTTTATCCGTCCTGCAACGGGGACATTTACATGATTACAACAGCAGACAGATAAAGTGAGGGGAAACTAATTAAATGGCTAAGCATGCACACGTTATTAATAACACTATAAGTAAAAAACAAAAACAAAAAATAGCAGATATGTACACCATGGTAAAAGAAAAAAAAGCAGCGGTGCATTTGTTTTTAAGAAAAGTGACCATGAATTAAAGAGTTAGCTGGTACTGTATGCCAATTGTAAATAAACAGAGAAATACATAAATAGACGTGAACCTGCAGGAGGGTATATTTCACTTGTATGTACTGTATATTGCACACAGTTTTATATTTAAAAAAACAGAACTAACGTTGAATGGACCTTTTTCACATTAGTTTGACATTATTATCGAGCAATAATTGACTGACAGGTGGGTTGGGTATCGATTTCAACGATTACGGTTCTGCTTTTCGATTCCGGTTCTTGATTTTCGGTTCTTTGAGAGGATAAAAATAAGTACCATGCCAACTTCACTGGGATGAAAATATGTTTATGATTTAAAAAAAAAAAATCTGTATTCATACAGAGGAACCATAGAGAGCGTGCTGACCAGCGGCATCTCCATCTGGTCGAGAGACTGCAACGCCAAAGACTGGAAGTCTCTGCAGAGAGTGGTTAGGACAGCAGAGAAGATCATCGGAGTTTCTCTCCCTCCCATCAGAGACACCGCTCAGAAACGCTGCCTGACAAAAGCCCAGAACATTTTGAAAGACCCCACTCATCCTCACCATGCTCTGTTCTCCCTGCTGCCCTCCAGCAAGAGGTTCCGCAGCATTAAGAGCAAAACAGCAGATTCTGCAATAGCTTTTTCCCCCATGCCATCAGACTGCTGAACAGCAAGTAGACCAGTAACACAGAGATTACATTACGCTGTGTAAAGAGCACATATTTGTTATATAGTATGTCTATTTTATTTATATGTATAGTAAGTCTTTATATTTTAAAACGCACACTTTATCTTTAATGTTATCAGCACCACGTCACTATTATTTATTTATGTACAATTTTAGCAAGTTTTTATATTGTCCTGTTCCTGTAAGCCAGTACAACGAAATTTCGTTGTAATAGTACACTCTGTGTCTTGTTGAAATGACAATAAAGTATGTCTATGTCTATAAACAAATCACAAATACTGTTTGTCATTATTGAATAATAAAAAATCATCCCTGCATTGTTTTTGCATTCACAAGTTAATTCTAAGTGGTGCAATTTGAGAATGTACAATTGCCCCAGTCTCCTCTGATGTTACACAACCTGCCTGTGTGACACAAAGTCCAACCATACACAGTCCTGCAAGGCATAATGATATAGCTCCCTAACTGCTTCACTGTTTGTAAAAGTAAATAAATAGTATTTTCATTTAAAGAATGTGTGTTGTGTTCGCTACATTTCCAGCCCCGACCCCCGTCTAACAGTACAGAAAGACTTTAGTGTGTTTTGTGTCTGGCTTTGAGGGCAAACGTTGCAATGCATATTATTAGCACATTAAATCATAAGAAACCATGCGTGAAAAATAAAACTGCAGTTTGTCCTTTTTGATAACATGATGTCAGTGAAATACAACTTGTAATATTTCCCTCAGTATTTCACCAGTTGATCAAAGTCAGACTGTTTTTTGGGAACCACTATTTTAGACAATCTCCTTCTCATCAGTGCAGTTTTTGGTGATGACAGAGACATTGCAGTTTTATTGAACACCAGCAGAGAACATGTGTTAACTCTCTACCAGGAAAGCAAAAGGAGAAGTAAATAGATTGCGTGGGGAGGTGCTTTTTCATCAGAGTTATTTTTGTCATAGTCATGAGAGAATGCTATAGACGGGCACGCACAAGCACTTATTGGAACGTGTTCTCTAACCTCTGATAGGTAGTGGACTGCCATGGCACTCAGGACAATGCTGATAAGACATATAACCCATGCCAGCACGTGCACCATGAGGCGGCAGAGTCGCTGCGTGTAGCTCTTTGCATCCTCTCCACTGGTCAGCTCAGACATCAGCTCCTGTTGGAAAAGCAGGAGTTTAAGGTCCGGCTAGCAACGTTTAAAAGATCTTCACCATCTGTTAAAACCTGGAGAAGCTCTGCAGACGATTGTATTTAGAACAGGTTATTTAAAACATGCCTTCATTAGAAGTTGACCCTTGAGGTGTCACATTGAGTGTGACAAAGTTAACATCCAAAACTTCCTGTGTATGCAAAAACTGAGATGGTGTGACTGAGAATGTGAAATTGAACTCTACCATGTCAATTATAATCAAAACATATAATATGTTATTTTGAAATAGACCAATTTACATAATAAGTAATTTAACTTTTGGTACTTTAAGTATATTTAGACGGTAATACATTTGAACTTTTACTTGAGTAACATTTTGAATGCAGGAGTTTTACTTGTAACAGAGTATTACACTCTGGTACTTCTACTTTTACTCAAGTACAAGATCCGAGTACTTCTCCCACCTCTGCTTATTTCATATAAATTGTTTCTTACTTTGAGCTGAGTGCTGATTTTCTCAGATTGCAGTCTGACAGACGTGTTCTTGCTGACTTTAAACTCCCAGATACAGAAAATGTTTCCTGCCAGATTCCTGTTGGACTTGAGGACTTGAAAACTTCTCCCGAAGGACTTGGACATGCTGCAAGAGAACAACACAGCCATAAAATACACACCACAGAGTAAATGAGATAAAAGTAACTCTCTTGTTGCCCAACCTGTACACAAGGATGATGCAGATAATGAAGAAGGTGATGGCGATGGTAAATAAATATGCTGCAGGTATGCTGTATGGCACCATGTGGGGCTGGTGGGGGTCACAGATTGGCAGATCAGCTGTGTTAGTTGCATTGGAGTTAGCAGCCCGGCACGTTGTGAGGGTAGTGTTGGTGTAGAAGCCGTAAAACATCACACTCTGAGAGAGGTAACCCTGCCACAAAAAAAAAAAGGTAAATTAATTCAAGAGATGCTTCCCTGGACATCTTCAAGTCATCATTAAAATCTCACCTATTCACCATGGCCTTTGACCCCTAACCCATTCCACTCCTACTGGTATTTATTTCATGTTTTGTATTCGGGATTGTGGGAAACAGTATTTCGATCTCTCTGTCTGAACACACAAACTGAAAGATTGACAATAAAGTTGACTTTGATGTATCCTACCGTGCCTGTGAGCAACTCAAGGCCAGTGAAATTGTTGGAATGAGGGTCATGAGGAGGAGGGTTGACTGCTTGTGGAAAGACCAGGAACAGGCCGTTGATAGTGAAGAGGAAGAGGTTAAAGAGCAGGAGGGTCCGGAGAAACAGGAAGTAGGACAGCACCCCGGTTCCAAAACGTCCGCTAAGTATCTTCATCGGTGAATGCCACAGCTGGAGGGAGGTGAGGACGGAGAGGCAGCTGAACAGGCAGTGACTCCAAGTCTGAGGGGAGAAAAAACTAAAGTGAAGGACTGATACACACAAATAAAAGTGGTTTTATATAAGTTTGCACTCACCCTTGAAATGTACACGCCTAGACGCCTGTAGCATGCAATATTCCTGCTGATGAATGAACTCTCATCTACGTCCCTGAAAGCAAGTCGCCTGATTTAAAAAGAAAAAAAAGGAGAAAGAGTTGTCACAGTGGCTTCATTTGAACACAGTTGACAGTTCTCAGTGCCACATGTACCTGACTCTCATCTTATCTGCCAAGCTGAGCGGCGTGGCTCGCAGCTTTCGCATGGCCTCGCTCACTGAGAGGCTTCTGAGGTTGGACACCAACTGCTTTTCTGTAACCCAAAAGTAAGAAAGTTATTGAAGTTTCAGAGTTGCTACAGCCAACGCTGACTGTCAGTTTGGTTTTTGTTCACCTTCAGCACTTGTTTCCTCCATTTGTTCCTGAACAAAGTCAGCCAGGATTGGTTTGGAGTGGTGAGAAGAATCATGGGAGGAAGTCTGAGGTTGCTGAGATGAGTCTCTCGCATACTTGGGAATAACTGCATTTATCCCTGTGTGGACAAGAAGCAATCAATGGTTCACGACTTCACGTGTGTATATGAATATTGTCAACCCACAATAAGACACTGGAAGAAGATTACATCTCACCAGCAGTGCGACTGGGCATCGAGGAGAGCACCTTTAAAGTAGCAGCTGACCAGTGATGCCTCTGCAGAGACTTCCTCTGCCCTGTGTCAAGTGTCTCGTCTCTCATGTGGCCGCTTGCAGTGAATGGAAGATCTTCTCTATTTGCACCTGTGCATTCCCTAAAATCGCCCATCTGTAAGGACTCAGGACACCTCTGGGTGCTGGCAGCAGACTCTCTTATAAACCGGAAAGTGTCTTGACCGGGTTTGCTTCCTCCCATGTCCCTGAGGGAGAGGAAATAATGACCTTGATTACAGAAACATGTATACAGTATAAGACACGTTGCATCTGAAATGCATATTTTTTATCCGGAATTACCATGTAGAGATTCTTCATTTTGCTAAACAATTTTTCTACATCTTGCTGGAAAGATACTGAAAACTTTCAAGTGCCAGATTAAGAGCAAAAAGCCTCAAATATATCACTGAGTGCATGCAAAGATGCTTCAAACCTAAAGGCACTGAAAGCTGGGCCAATGAGGAATTGCTCTACAACTTTAGAGCAATTCTCAACGCACTAACATTAAGGAAAATCAAACTAAATATACTTTAGAAGTAAAACAATTTAATGAAGGACACTAAGACTTCCATTCATGTGTTAAGGTAACAGCTTTGTGTGCTTCTTAAGACAAAATAAAAAACAAAGTTGATCAACCTGATATAGCAAAAAGATGCAGAGGAGATTTCAGGTACAGCCAATAATTGCAAAGTAAAGCAATTCTGAAATTAAGGTTTAAAGAGGACTTACTCAAAGTCAGACTCAGAATCAGAATCAGAATCTGTTTGACTAATGTTCACACTGTATGCCATGGTCCTTGGTGATCGCTGTTGCAGCTACCAGCATCGAGTCTTCACCATCAGTTACAGAGACGACCACAGAGCAGTGTTGCACTCTATTCTTGACACACCCAACACGTCAAAACACATGTTACAGACTTCCTCTCTCTCGTTCTCTCTCTCAGCACAGCTGTGCCTAATTTACATTTGGTGCAAAGTGTATCTGCCTGAACCTGATGAAGTGCAATCAATCAAGCGTCTCTGACACGCCATGTGCAGGGTTCATAGGGAAATAGTACATACAAAGTAAATAATTACTTTTTATTTTTTAAGTGCCTTTTCGAAACACAAGTCACAAAGAAAATAATAATTTAAACAATAGATATTGAAGAAACCCTGAGAAAACAAAATATAAAAGACATAATTGAGCAGATATCAAAAACGCTTATTAAAACGTCCCTATTTATCCAATTATAATTGGAACAATTTGGATTGGTATTGTGGGGTTGATGTTTGACCTGAGTGTGTTGGAATCATGGGTGTGCACTGCCATCCAATGGATACACTGAGAAACTGCAACGCTACATTAAATTGGTCAAACACTCCAAAGTATTGGAATAAACTCAATTACTTTTTTATTCTGAGAGCCCAACTTTATGATGTAAACATGTCTGTCATCATATAGGAGAATCCACCCACACCTGCTTTAATTTAAATACATTGCAGTGCATTAACACTTATTAATATTTAGATGATATTATTATTTATTCATATGCAGTGAGTATGAATACTATTAACATAGCACTCATTTTCATAGTAAGCCTGTCTGCCTTTGCTGTTGCATTTTGGGGGCATTCCAGTGATGTTTACTATCAACTTTGCGCCCTGTAAAATAAGCGGCTCTGCAACCTACTTGGCATGTTTTATCTCGAGTACCCTCATGCATCGTCCCATTTGTATATTATAAACTAATTCCTCCTCGAGTTACATAGACACTTTTAAGGTTATTTTTCACCTAATAATTCAAGTTAAAACACCACGAAAATCAAGACCGTAATTATAACTCCACTCCGAAGCTGCTGTTTACGAGGAGCACTTGAACACATCAGAGCAGGGGCGGTGTTTGAAAAGTTTTCAGGAAGCTGTTCTCACAAAACGAAACTGCCCTAACTTTGACAGGAACACTTTCCAGCTCGTCTTTTTTATCGCTTGAAGGATACTTTTTGTTGGATAAAAAAATGCAGAGCAGCGCTTACGGGGCGTCGTTGGCTGGTGGTGCTTTTGATGTAGTACATTTTGTAAAACAGCCTCAACCCATATTGCGATGCCTGAGCTGGGTGAGTGACTCCACGGAAAAGTTAGCATCAAAGTTAGCCAGCTGTCACATCAATGTAACAGATGTGGGCTGCCAGGGTCGACACAATCAAAACAAAATGCTTCGTGTTAGCCTTACAAGCTGCTAACAGTGGATATGAAGTGGACTTTTTGCTTACATCATAAATAATAGTTAGAGAAAGTAACACAATTGATGATTTTCTGCACCACTTGTTGACATAAGCTAATGTTAGCTAGCATGGCCAGTGCTGTGGATTTGTGTTGCTTATTCTGCTCTGAAAAGTGGACATGGTTGAGATTAAACCCACAGAGGATGTGGCTCCTTTTTTCGGGCGTGTTTTTCAGTGTGAAATCATGGATTTAAACGTGTACAGCGTCATCTGTTGCCCTGCAGAGTAGTTTTTATATCCGTAAAACTTCATAGGTCGATTAAAATCTTAGCCATGTTGTAATAATAATACTTTTTATTAACATCACACTCTTTACTACACTTGTGCTTTACAACAAGACAACAGGCAACAGACAACAAGTCACAACAATGTAAATGCATTACTAGAAATACACTTTATAGAGGTTTTTAAAGAAGATACAGAGTTTGCTGCCCTTGTCTTTTTGAGTAAATAGGCAAATTCAATTTTCCCTGACAGCAAAGTCATTGTCACCCTTGTGTTGACTCTAGATTAGTGCAAAAGACAGAAGAAAATCAGTTAAAGATCTCTCAGAGGGGTAGGACAGGGGGGTAGGACAGGGGGGTAGGACAGGGGGTAGGACAGGGGGGTAGGACAGGGGGGTCATAAGGCAAACAAGGGTCATAAATATCATCAGTAAGATGTTTTTAATTAGTTGAAAAACTGGTACAATGTATGATCAGTACTGTTGACTTGATCAAATATCTTGTTTTGTCTGACAAATAGTCAAATTATTATATGAGATCTCAACAATTATTAAACATAGAAAAAGCATGAGAATCTTGAAACAGCGATTATCTACTTTGTTTAACTATTACTTATTCACCTAAATGGTTGCTGAACAAGGATCACTCTCAAAAGATATGTTACATTTTCTTATGCCATGTTTAATGTTTAAAATAGAATACGCTTCCTTATCTGAACTGGCTTAACAGATGTTATATTATAACTTTTGATGGTGAATTCTTTCTTGTAATGGGCATCATGTGATGAGTCACACGGCTGCTTCACTTGAACGTGCATATTTCACACACCCCCCCCCCGGCTCCTATCTTTAACCCTGTGTGTCTCTTCTTTGCAGTTATTCTCCATCGTGGTCTTTGCAACCATCACAGCAGAAGGCTACATCAACCAAACAAAGGATCAAGATGCCAAATGCATATTCAATGCAAATGACAGCGCCTGCAGCTACGGCGTGGGCATCGGAGTCCTGGCCTTCATGGCTTGTGTTGTCTTCCTCATAGTGGACGCCTACTTCCCACAGATAAGCAACGCCAAAGAGAGAAAAGTCATTGTTTTAGGAGATCTGGTCTTCTCAGGTGAGAGTCATGTTTCTCTCTAGACTGCTTGCACACAATACAGGAACCATGCCTAAAAACAGGAAGTGCAGCCTAATTGAGGTTAATTTAGTTTCATATTTCCTCCTAATCCGGACTATTTAT
Source organism: Gymnodraco acuticeps (assembly GCF_902827175.1). Classification (NCBI taxonomy): domain Eukaryota; kingdom Metazoa; phylum Chordata; class Actinopteri; order Perciformes; family Bathydraconidae; genus Gymnodraco; species Gymnodraco acuticeps. The sequence goes on from NW_022990238.1 coordinate 3,371,643, forward strand.
TTCTCTGCTTTCATCAGAATCAGAAACAGGTTTATTACCAGGTAGGTTCACACATACGAGGAATTTGACTTGGTGTCGTGGTACATACATAAAAGTAAAACAAGAATTAAAAACACAGGTAGAGAACTAGAAAAATATTTAAAAAATAGTAAAATATGACAGTATTTACATTGGAATGGAATAAAATATGGAATAAAAATCGGCAGTAATACACAAAACAAAACAAACAGATATCGACATTGATATTGTGTGCATTAATGTAATGCATAGAGTCTGCATTGTGGCTGAGGTAAGTGTCAGTGGGGGGGGGGGGCGGGGCTTGTTTATGAGGCTGGTAGCGGAGGGGAAGGAACTGTTCAGGTTGCGAAAAATCATTTTCATCCTTTTTACAGGGGTTTGGGCGTTCCTATGGTTCATCTGCTTCTGTTTCCTGGCCAACCAGTGGTCTAAAACCCCCGACTCCACTGAGGCTGTTGCTGGGGACGCCGCCCGGGCCATCGTGACCTTCTCCTTCTTCTCCATCATCACCTGGGTGAGCCTTTCATCCCCTCCGAGTGTGACCAGCTTTTGACTGACAACATCCTATAATAACACACCACTCAGCTGGAGGAAAATGTGCCAGAGAGTAGTGTAAAAGCTCCCTTTCCTAACTCTTAACTTCTCCCAACAGGGTCTCTTGTGCTTCTTTGCGCTTGAAAGGTATCGCCAAGGCGTCAATGAGTTTGAGCAGGAGTACAGAGACCCAGCCAATGACCAAAGTACTCCATACCCGCCGTCTCCGTACGCCAGCAGCGGCCCCACGGGCTACCAGCAGTCGCCTTTCTCCAACAACCAGGAGCAGCCGGGGGAGTACCAACCTCCAGCCTACTGAAGGACTGAGACTCAAACGCATGAATCAGAACAGGAGAGTTTGCTTTTTAAATAAACATGTGTGCCACCGGTTTCATTTACAACTCAGACTGTTCTCTGCACTCCCACTTACTTCCCTGCAGAACTTGTTTGCACATGTTTGGGTGCACTGAAGTGTTTTTTTTAGTTAATCTCATTGTTGTAACATGTGTGGTTTGTGCCACACAGAGCAGGTGGAACTATAGTACTTTTTTTGATAGGAGAATGTTTTGGCAAGAGAGAGTGATAGTGCGGTTGTTGTCTTTGTACCAAACCAACCAGTTTTGACAGTGCCCCCTTTTGCTTAGCTTATGAGTCCAAAGTGTCAAAGCAATAATTAGCCAACAGGTTAGGATTTACTCTGTTGCCAGGACATTTGCTTTGCATTCTTTAGATGGACAATATAGTTTTTTAGTTTAATGAATATGTTACTGATTAGAACATATATTTTCTTCATTTACACAAGTTCAACAACAGTAGATTAGTGTAACACTTTTGTACATTTTGATCTTTGACCTCAAAACAAGCCCATGTTACTAAATCAATGGGTGCAATGAAAACTCTGTAACTAGTGTAGTCATGTTTTTTTCCTTTCTTAAAAATCAACCACTGTAAAATGGCTTTTATGCACTGAAAATCACTTCTGTTAGGCAGTTGATTGCTCATTTTTTATCTTAGATTGTTCATTTTAATGTTAATTCTGCCACAATTACTATTTAGTATAAGGGTGTTTTGTTTATATATGAAGGTTGCCAATACATTGAATTGCATCAGCTATCTCTAGAAGTGTAATGTGCCTTCCTTGAGTTCACTTACAGTTTAAAAGAAAACCCTTTCACAAATGTTTAGCCAAAATGTGGTTTCAGGAATTCAGTGATGTTTTGCTTATTTGATATATTTATTATCTAATTTAATCTTTTCAATCAGAGAACATGACAATCAGACCATTCTTTTTTTTAATCACTTTTCCTCTTGCTTTTTCTAAACTGCAGTTGTGCCTTTGCATGTGTTGCAGTTTCACTGTTGTGCTCACGGCTTTACAATACTTCCCTGTTAAAGTGCCTTTATACAGAATTCTGTATCACACGCAGAATAAAAAAAGTTTTTGCTTTGAACCTCTGCGTCAGCTCTTAATGTATGTCCTCTTCTTGAGAAAGACCCGGATTCTGTGTAGGGCTGTGCTCCTTGGGCAAATATTTGAATAGTGATAGTGTTTGAGAATGTGGAGGAACGGTGGACAGTGTGCAATGCCTATATCAATGTAAAGAGTAAAAGATATGTGTTTCAAAAGAAAATGTAAAAACAAAAAAGGTGTATTCTCACATTATATATAACCATATGGTTTTCAAAGTATAAGGTGGGACTTCAAAAAAGATTCATAGGAAGATCAGTGATTAGAAATAAAGAAAATACATTTTATTTAAATAAGTAAGCCAAGACACTGTACTGAGAGTATATGTGAAGAACCTGAATCAATGTTTCTTATAACACCAAATATTGTCAAACCTTTGTTTAACGATTGGAGAAAAAAAAGATGTGTGTCTAAGTTCTTTTTTATGTATTGTGGAAACCAGATAGTTCACATGTTTTTCCGGCATAACTCGGTTAGTGATGGAACAATATGATAATTGAAACTGTCTCAGTCAAATCCATACAGCTGTAGTATCAGAGGTGGGAAGTAACTAAGTACATTTATTCAAGTAGCATATTTAAGTGCAATTTTGAGATACTTGTACTTTACTTGAGTATTTCAATGTTATGCTACTTTGTACTCCACTACAATTTAGAGGTACACTGTGTAGTCCACTACATTAATTTAATATACAGTACCTTTAGTTACTTTACATATTTGCATACATTATGTGAAATAATCAACACTTTAATAAGACTTTAGTTACACCTGGAGTAAATTCACAATCTACCCTGCAGTATACAAAGTAATTAAAACTACCAGCTTTGATAACACTTTAATGCATCAATAATAATAATCAAAACATAGATTATATATGATTGTGAATTGGACCAATCTGCATAATGAGTGCTTTTACTTTTGGTACTTTTGATGCTCATACTTTTCTACTTTTACTCGAGTAACATTTTGAATGCAGGACTTTTAATTTAAACGGAGTACTCCTACACTCTGGTACGTCTAATTTCACTCAAGTACAAGATATGAGTACTTCTCCCACCTCTGTGTAGTATGTCCATTTGCACATATTTTATTTTTAAAGGATTAAGTTGACGACGCGTGGTTCTCAAATTTCCAACAGTACGTGAAGCCACCGCTTGACAAACCCTCTTCCACCCACCGCGCGCATGCAGTGCACGCTGTCGTCGTCATCAGTGCATACAGGAAGTAATGAACGGCTGTCGGATAAACGGGACACGGAGGAAAAGGCAGCCGAGGAAAAAAGATTTAGAATAATGACATCTGAGCTACAACCACCGGCGGACTGCGAGCTGAACATCTAACACCCGTGGTGAGTAGAAGACATGAGGAGAGGGGGGGGGGGTGTATCTGAACGCAGCCATTTGTGATGGCATCTGTGTTAACCTCTGCGCTGCTGGCAGGACAGGGTCATGAGCTGATAACTAACAAACACACACACAGATAAGAAGTCGCTGTGTGAGGGAGATGAGGGAGACAACCTGCTGCATCCCTTAACAACATAACTCTACTAACAAACTGTTGATCTTTTATTTAGACTACTTTGCACCTAGGGTCCCTGGTGTCTCAAAACCAAATAAGATATACTTTAAATACGACTATTGTGGTTACCTTTATTATCCAGATACTTCTGAATGTATAAATGCAACATAAAATCAACTTGTTACCCTAATGCACATCTGTTTGGGGGCGCCTTGACATCCAGAGGATTGGGAATCTACCCTACAGCAATAAGTGAACTTTTATGGGCCTCACATATTCTCTCTGTGTCCTTGATCTGTTCCCTTTGAAGCACACCTCCCCAGATGTCATCCTTTTGGGCAGCACAAAGCAGAGATACTCACATTTGTTACATCAAGGAACCACCTGTACTTGTGCATACTGTGACAGCTCTTCTGTATTTTAAATGATGTCATGCTATTGTGCAAAATGACTATGAGAACAACTTTGATAAGCTCAGACATGTTCAAAAATGTATACTTAAATAGAGCTGAAACATTATTTTATTAATCAATAAATTGATCAAAATAAGATTAACTGGCATTCCTTTTGATAATCATTTACTTTAAAACATTTTAAGAATAACTGCAACTGATTGTTTTCATTATCCTATAAATGTAGCCAAAATAATCTGAAAATATTGGGATGGTTTCACAATCATTGAAAAGCAACCAAGTCATCTTTCTAGCTCTATTTTCAAGCAAAAATGCCCCCAAAAACATCCAACTGCTACTATATCCTTAGGTGTTTGCACTGTCACTGCTGATGAAGTCGCCAGGTTCTTCTCGTTTATCCAGTTAAATAAATATGTATCTAGTCATTATTAAATGGATGGCTTTCTCAGAACAAACAGTTTGGCAACATCTCTGAGTTGATTAATTTCTAATGTGTCGTGTTGTGTATTTTGTCACATCTCCTAACCCCACATTTTGTATTACGCCTTTCCTTTAACTGTGCAACATTCAGTTAAGAACGTTTTTTCTAACCTCTGGTACCTACGGCTACGATGAATGATAACTTCATGTATTGTGTTGGCGCCCTGAAAGGTTTGCCCCTTTGGACTGGAGCATAATCCAGGTCTAGTTAAAGTCCACCAGCATCGTAACAATCCTTAGTCATGGTTGAACTGCAAATAATCAGTGATCAGAAAGAGCACAAGACCGATTGTGGAGGTCTGCTTTAAGGAGAGAGAAGTCATCCTAATGACTCAGGGTCGGCTTTCAAGCAGCAGGAGACGGAGGGGTAAGCCTTTAATTAATTTGTTTCAGTCAAGGTTATTTCTGGGAGAATTTCAGATAGGATAGTTTCTTGCCTCAGAGTGCGAGACCTGATGTCGCTGCTATAATGGGCTGCTGTTTGGCTCGGGAGGCCCCTTATGAAAGGGTCTTTCACCTCCCGTGCTCCTTTCGAAGAAACGCAACCATTTTTAGGCCACAGGAGTGCAAAGCTCCTGAGGTCGAGTTAAGAGGACCCTGGAATTTGTTTGGGATTAATTACACACATTCTGTATTTGACTATTCCTGGTGGGGACCCCCGAGACACGTCACACTGGTCTGTTGGGAGTTTAAGCAAATATCAGTGTATGAAATATAGTTTGCTCTACCTCTGTAATGTCACAAAATGTATTTTATCCACGTTCAGGTGTAAACCTAAGTATCAGCACTACTTCTCAACTTAAACTCAAAGAAAACTAAGCAGCACTACTTCAATTTACTATTATTTGAAGATGTTTATCTTTGGATTGATTCTTCTTCATTGATCAACTAATCACAGACAGCATGAAAATAGTCCCTTAGATCTTCCTGGATCATTCATCTCTACTCTCTACGCTTTGCCACTCAAACTATGTTTCTCCTCTATGCTTTATTTTCACGTGTCTAAGATGTCAAACAGAAAGAGTTGTGGCATTATTAGAGATGTTTCCTTGAAAGACGACTTGGATAAGTTATTGCTTGTCAAAATGGTTAGTAAATAACGTTTTAAGTGCTTGGGAAAGTGGTATGTGTGACATCTGGTGGCTTATTGTGTAAATGCTGATTTACCTGCCCACAGCCACTTCCCTTTTATATTCACTGAGGCTCCTCCCATTCTCCACGTTAACACATTCCCCAAGTGGCCAGTGGCCACCTGATATTAACATAACCGGTGCTGCTTCCTGCTTCTTGTGTAATGTTTAACCCGGCATACATTCATTTGTGTGAGCTGTCACCAGATATATCATTTATCTTACCAGAGTTTAAAATATAGATCTGAAGGATTTCTCTGGAACTAAGGATTTGATTGGCAAACGAGCAAAGCATTCTTCTTATGTGAGTAGAGTAGATTAGATTGATGAATCATGTATGTCTCGTTGTAGGCTCAGCCAGAGGTGAGGTTTGAAAAAAAATGTTTGGTCTTCAGATCAATTATTAGTATGTTTTCTTTAGTCACTGATGATTTGTTACAAATGTAGGTGTCATACCATTTTATTTTATTCAACCTTTGTTTAACCAGATAAAAAGCATTGAGATAAAAATCTCATTTACAATGCTGACCTGGCCAAGAAGGCAGCAAGGTTACACATAACACTGCAAGAGCAGCTGGTGGTAAGGACCTCAGACAACTTCAATTTAAAAGAGGCTATTGGGACAAGTGCCGTCAGTTTGAGGCGTGATTGAAGGTTATTCCAAGACCATCATAAAAAAGACTCTTTTTTTCCAGCCCCAGTCCGCACAGCTGGTACCTGGAACCGTATCCAGGCACTGGTTCTGCGGTTATAAGAGTTACAAACTGGAACAAATATGGCACATATATACAGTGGAAGCTAACCTAAAATGGCTTTATACATTAATAAAAACCAATGCTGCATCCTACGCATACTAAGTGAGGACCATCCAGTTAGGCTATACAGTTTGCAATGAGTCCTATAGGGTGCATTTGATGTAAATGTAATGTAAAGGAACAATTAGATCAGGGGTGTCCAAACCTTTTTCACCGAGGGCCACATACAGACAAATCTACGAAGGGCTGGGCTGCTCACTAGAGGTGAGGTTGATTACATCATAAGTTAGAAGTTAGCCAAATCAATCAAATGTAGGTAAATGATGCCTTGTACTTGAATATGCTTTAAGAATAAACTGCCTACATCACAGATGTGGGTTTGGTTTAGGTATTTCATTCAAGAGCAAGGCAGGTTTAACAAGTATTTCCTGACTACTGCAACAACTTTACATCCAGTGGTACACATACAGCTGAAGTTACTTGCTCCTGATACAATATTATCCTGGGTAACCTGAATTGTGACCTATATTTGAAGATAAATAACCATATTAACCAATTCAATTTTCAAAGAACAAATAACATTCTTCCTTTGCAAATTTAAAATGTAATTCATAAGCAACAAACACACCAATGCTCAATGTAATGCAGTCCTACACAGCCCTACTAGTGTCCTATATGACCAGTAGTTTTGGTTGCACAATGTTAGCCAATGTTGGATGGATATCTCTAAGTTTACTGACTTTATGACTATTCTCCACTGTTGCTATTGTTATTTTATGTTTACCATTATTCCATTATTTGGGATATGAGTGGCCTCTGTTCAGAAAATGTAACGAGTCTCTCTTTGAGGTAAAGGGGAATTGAAAGTTCAACCATATTCTTCTTCAGTGATTACAAGGAAAGCACACCATTTAAACAGAGAAACACACACACACACACACACACACACACACCTTATGTAATTGCTGTGTTTTGTGCTTTTGCTGTCGCTAAGTGGCCAAAACAATCAGTTATTGCAGGTTTGAGGTACATATGACATTGCAAAACCATTGAGTAAAGTTGAAGAAGGGGAAGAAGATGAATCACAGCTGAGCCGATGTTGTAAAAAGTATCGTACGGTCAGTTTCCACTACAGTGGTGTGGCCTTAGGTTGAGGGTCAGATGGAGGTCAGTCCAAAGTAGTTCAGCCTCACAGCTACTATCTTATTTACATTAGAGGAATACAGGAATGTTAACACTTGTAACACAATTTATCAAACTGTTTCTAAAAACAGTCCGATAAAAAAACACTCTCAAAACAGTATTGGTGTTTTTTATTTTTTATGTTTTAAACAAACACGATAATTTTCAAGATGTGTTTACTAGTGTGCTTTGGAGGTGCTGGTAGACATGTTACTTTTTGACAGGCTATGTTTCAATCTTACATTTCCATTACAAAAATAGGAGACCATAATTTTGTTGTACTCTTGGCCATAATACAACTAATTATATTTAGCAAATATGTCCAAGCATTACTTTATATTTTGTGTCTATGTTCATGGCTTCAAGAAAAGGAATCCTGGGGACCCCTCTGACTTGGTGACACACACACACACACACACACACACACACACGCACACGCACACGCACACGCACACGCACACGCACACGCACACACACACACACACACACAAAGGGAGAGGGAGAATATTATTTAAATAATGCATTTACATGGACATTAGAACTTGAGATAAAGTTATCCTATTTGCATATTCAAAACTGTGATTTTGACTATGGATGTATGCGTGAATGGATGGACAACAAAATGTACCTGTTTAAGTATCTATGGTAGGAGTATAATATAAGCTATTATAGACTAGTATAAACGGAAAATCATCACTGCATCCACCAGTCAATCAATAAATAAGTGAACACAGATGAGGCCCTGTCTTTTTATTTTTGCTGTCCTGCTTTGTGTTGTACAAGTGGACTTACATTCTCTCTGTATTTTCCTTCAGGTCGATCCAGGCCTCCGTCCCCCATGCCTGCTCCCCCAGGCTTCACACGACTGGAGCAGGATGAGCCTATGAACCCGCTGCGTATCTCTGTCGGAGGCCTCCCTATGTTGGCGTCCATGGCCAACACCACTGACCCTCGTTTCCGCCTTAAGTGGCGGCCCATCGTGGTGGTGGTGTTCTCCCTGGGCCTGCTCCTGCTGCTCTTCATGCACCTTAGCGCGGGCTTGCGACCCCGGTCCTACGACTCCCACAGTTGGAAGAGCGGTCACAGTGACACACAGCAGTCCAATGTCGGTTACAATGACACCTACCCTCTCAGTCCGCCTGAGCACACGCCGCAGGGCACTCGCTACCGCATTGGGGTCATTGCCGACCTAGACACAAGCTCTCGTAGTGACAAGAAGCTGACTTGGTTCAGCTACATGCGGCGGGGACATCTGTTGGTGTCCCAAAGTGGCGACAAGGTAGCAGTTGAGTGGGATACGGACAAGGTGGTGCTGGAGAGCCACCTGTCGGAGAAAGGGCGGGGTATGGAGCTGTCCGAGCTGGTGGTGTTCAACGGGAAGCTCTACAGCGTCGACGACAGGACGGGGGTCGTCTACCGCATTGACGGTGACAATATCGTGCCGTGGGTCATCTTACCTGACGGCGATGGCAGCGTTGCCAAAGGTCAGCATTACCCTCCTCTGATGCTGTTAAACGATATTTTACATTACTATTTCCATTTCATGCTTTTTTATAATTCAACTCCACTTCAGCGAGACTAAGTCGCTACTTTTTACCCCACTGCATTTTTGTCAAGGCTCTTCAATTAGTAGTTGTCTACAAGTTGTGAATAGCCAGATATTTTCAGAGGATTTCATTTGAACAGCTCTCTGTAGCCCAAAGAGGTAAACTAATCCATTATTGCACAAAACTTAAGCAATAATTGAGTAAAATCATCTCACGATTCCTCAGATTTATGTGTTGACCCTCTGAAGGGGCTAGAGACGTAGTTTGGATACCACTTTACTAGCACCACCTCAACCAGCTACAATGGCAAAAAGGCTACAATGTCAGTCTTACTACTCCAACAATATGTATATTATTTATATTATTAACACTGAACCCTAACAGCAGCTGCTTTTTCCGGATAATAAGAGCTTTCATTTGTACTTAAAGTATATTACATTACATTACATTGCATTTAGCTGACGCTTTTATCCAAAGCGACTTACAATAAGTATATATTCCACTGGTTTTTATTTTGTGCTTTACCTTAAAAATGATCTTGAATGCAGGGCTTTTGTTTTTAATCGAGTGTTTCTATGTTTAATTGCTACTTGTTTTATTTCTCCTGAAAGGGTTCAAAGCGGAGTGGCTGGCGGTGAAGGACAAGCACCTGTACGTCGGTGGTCTGGGGAAAGAGTGGACCACCACTGAAGGCGTGTTTGTCAATAACAACCCAGAGTGGGTGAAAGTAGTGGGCTTCAGAGGGGACGTACAACATGAGAACTGGGTTCCCAAGTACCAATCTCTCAAGTCTGCTGCAGGGATAGAGCCTCCAGGTGAGGATGTCAATCAGATCTCACTCTCTATTCCTTTGTGTATTTGTCTTTGTTGACACTATACCGTATATCTCTAAATCTTCACAGGATATCTCATCCACGAGTCAGCAGCGTGGAGCGACACCCTGCAGCGCTGGTTCTTCCTCCCTCGCCGCGCCAGCAAGGAGCGCTACGAGGAGACGGCAGACGAGCGCCGCGCCTCGAACCTCGCTCTCAGCTGCTCGCCAGATTTCAAAGACATCATTGTAAGTCGGGTGGGTCCGCTCAACCCCACTCACGGATTTTCCTCCTTCAAGTTTGTCCCGAATACCGACGACCAGATCATTGTCGCTCTCAAGTCAGAGGAAGACGCGGAAAAGGTTGCCACGTACATCATGGCCTTCACGCTTGACGGACGCATCCTTCTACCCGAAACCAAGATCGGGGATGTAAAATACGAGGGGGTGGAGTTCATATAGACTGAGATACCTGCCACTGCACTGTTCTATTTTGTTTACAATCCAGTCACTGTTGACGTTACTGTACTCGTCGGTCCTCGTTGAGGCACAACTCCAACCTTAAAGGAGCGTCTTCAGTACAAACAGACAAACTATGGGCTGAGATTGTAAAATATGGTTTTGGGTTTTGAGAAATTGCCAATCAACACAAACAATGCCAGCATGTCTTGAGATGGATGATCTTTTTCCCAAGACAAATGTGGTTCCTCAACAGTACTGTAGCCTTCGTATAATGAATGTACAAAATATTGATTTATTAGACCCTGATTTATTTTCCATGCACATAATGTACACTCTCAAAGGGTCGACGGTGTTTGCCCTTTGCTCCATGATAAATATCATTGTGTACACCCGTCATGTTATTTCCAATGAAATAACTAAAGGCCTGCTTTTATTCTTCATGAACCTCAACATGATTTGAAGGACGTTTTGTTGAAAAATGAATTATGTAATGTTTTTGTTGGGATGACTTGAGTAAAAACCTTGATTCTTATTTTCTGAGTCTAGTTTTAGTTACACGTGTGGGCTTGGTTAAACAAAGAAGTCCCACAAGAAGTTAGACATTGTTCTCAAACAAGTTGAAACTGGTCCAAAAACTGTTATGCAATGCAACAGCCCAGACTGTCTGCTTTAATGTGAAACGATACTTTGGGAACACAGCGGGAAAGGAGAAGTGAAACCTGTTTTTGGCAGGACTTAAAAAGAAGTGAAATTGGTGTAACAGACGCCAGACGAGAGAAGCACATTTTGGGACAACATCACTTCATAACGAGGGACAAAAGGTAAATAAGTCTATTATATTCAGAATCAGAATACCTTTATTCCTCGCTCGAGGTGAAATGTACAATAGTTACAGCAAAGAGCCAAAGACAACTTAATTAAAAGAGTTAGCAATTTTTTCTAGTAAAGTTGGACCTTTTCATTTGTGATGCACACATTTTATGCAAGTTAAAAGTGGGGGGCGGGGTACAGGTGCTATTTTCACTCTTTGAACAGTAAATAGATTGATAGGGGAGAGTGGGGTAAGTTGAGCCACTTTTTAGTTATGCTGTCCTCTAAGCCAGGAGAAATGACACATAGTAAAAATGAAAACACACCTATAATTCAGGATGTCTCCTATCAATGGCAATGATAATAATTAATATTTGATCAAGGGCAGTGTAAATATTACTTCTTTAAAATTATTGTGGCTCAACTTGCCCCAGTGTAGGGGTAAGTTGATCCAGGTCAGAGGGTAAATTGAACCACTGTTCAAACCTGGGCATACCTATTCAAACCTGTTTACTTACCAGACCACAAAGAGTATCTCTCTTTCACAGGCAATGAGAAATGGGTAGAGCTTGCATAATTTCTGGTCACTTGATTACAACTATAAGAAGTTGCCTGGTTACAGGGGGTGGTTCAATTTACCCACTGGCTCAATTTACCCCCTTCTCCCCTATGCACAAAAAACGACACTACAGTTTCACTCTTGGAGCTTTGGGTTAAGGGTTATTAAGTTAAAATCTTAAATTGTGAAGTACAGTAGAGCATATTTATTTGACTGTCATCCTCTATGTCAGAGTCCCACACTGGCGGTTTGAAAATGCTCGCACATCGAAACGGTTTCAGTCTGTGGCTTCTGGTGCTTCTCTGTGTCTCTGGAAGTGCAATGAGATTGAGCATGTTCGGTGACGGTGAGTATATGAACGTAGCTTATAGCTCCTTTGTGTAAAAACTATTTAAATGCTTTTACTTTTGCCTGGAAACATACTTTATTAGTTTTAAATGCAGAACTGTAAACTGTTTAACATCATTAGAAATATATGTTGTGCCCTTCACCCTCAACACAGACTGTAGGTCATCCAAATGTTTGTATAGCCTCTCTGCCTCGGTTAATATTCTACAGAAAGCAGGAGAAATCCCGCGCCACGGGAGGGTGATGTGAGGCTGTTTGGAGGCGGTGTCTCGGAGGGCCGTGTGGAAATCTATCATGATGGGAAATGGGGAACGGTGTGTGACGACGGCTGGGACATGGCTGAGGCCCACGTGGTGTGTCGTCAGCTCCACTTCCCCGGAGCTAACGTTGTTGTCTTTGGGGAAAACTATGGAAAAGGTGACCTCTACTTCCTGTTATCCGCCACCAGAGGGCGGTGAAGTGATTGTAATGAGTGGGGAGATGTGATACCACCACACATTCAGAACATGTCACTTACAGCTCTGGAAAAAAGGAAGAAACCACTGCAGCATTATCAGTTTATCTGGTTTTACTATTTATAGGTATGTGTTTGAGTAAAATGTTGTTGTTTTTTATTCTATAAACGACTGACAACATTTCTCTGTGTTGGAATTCAAAAGACACTGGAATGGAATGGCTACATAATGGCTTATGTAGAGATTGAGATTTCAGAAACATTTGTAGTGGTCTCTTAATTTTTATCAGAGCTGTATAATTTGTTACTGCTAGACCAATTAACAATGTATTTCCTTTCATTTTACTTCATAGTGTCTGGACCTATTTGGCTTGATGACTTGTCATGTCAAGGCACAGAGAGCTATCTGTCAAAATGTGCTTTCACAAGCTGGGGAGCAACTGACTGCTCCCACAAAGAGGACGTTGGAGTTATTTGTGAAACAAGCAGTATGTATCTAAACTCTATCAAATGTGCATGCAGTAAAATGTTTTTGGATAGTCCACTTGAAAATAGTTAATAGAGTATTTTTATTTTTAAATGTAGCAGCGTTATTAGTTGAGATTCAACAATGATGCATTGCTTTGTTTAACAGATTATCTATAGAGTATAGGTTGAGTGACTAGATCAAGTATATGTAGCAACCTTTTTTCCAAACACAGATATTCAGATAAAAATCAGGTGCTGGACAAAATAATATGTAAGAGACAGGAAAAGTATAGTCTGCAAACTTGATCAAAGTTTCTCAAGTGTTACTTTATTAAATATTCATTCCAGTTGTTTGTGGTTCCAGACTCAAACCTGACGAAAAGTGATTCTCTTCACTCGCTGGACCGCAGCATCAGTCTCTCTGATGAGCGCGGCCAAATCTTTGACAGCAGTAACGGCTGTGACTTCCTGATCTTAGTCCAGAGTACTTCTGAAAACGTACAGGACGACGGGACCCAGGAGGTGGTTGAGACACCGATATGTGCACACAAACATATACTTTCACAATTCCCGCTCTTCAATGCTTCGGAGGGTATCAATAACATCACGGTGAACGTCAGCCAGTCTTGCCAACCTCATGTCACCACCTTCATCAGGTATGCTGAAATTACTATGGCTTGTATTGATTCAAGATACAAAACTCATATTGATATCACTAATTAGTTTTGTTAGCATGTAACAAAAAGCACAATGAACGGAATACATCTTTAAGAGTCTATTAAATATTCTACAATCTCTATAGGTACATTTACACCCGCAAGGCGGATATTGCCTTCTCATCCCTGCAGTGCCTCCACTGGTTAGCTTACACGTTTGGGGTAGAGGAGCTGATGGAGGACACAGGTCGGCTGTTCTCTAAAATCCTACCAGAGGATGCCTCGTTCCAAACCCAGGTGTCCCTTTACAAATATGCAGTGGAGACTGGGGACTTTGTCCTGGAGGAGAACTGTCTTCAGTATCTGGCCTGGAACTATCAAAATCTGACCATGTCCCCTGCTTGGACCCACATCTCCATTCAGCTCCTTGGATCCCTTCTGCTCCGCTCAGACTTGGTGGTGCCAGATGAATACGTTCTACTTCAAACTGTGGAGAGCTGGATCGAAGAGAAGGGCAACTTGACCCCTTTGGACACCCAGCATGACCTGTTGAGTCGCATTCGTTTCCCTATGATCCCCGCTGAAGCACTGTATGACCTGGAGTTCAACTCTTCTCTCTACAGTTCTCATAAGAATTTGTATCAGGAAAACCTCTTAGAAGCATACCAGTTTAATGTGCTGCTCTTCAGCAATCTCAAGTCCAACCCAAAGTTCAGCACAGACAATGATCATTACCAGACAAGGATCTACACCGCTCAGCCCTGGAGCACTGTAATAACTGCTGCAATAACTCCATTGATGACTAGGTATAACAATCATTACCAATACAATCAATTCCAAACCCAGCTTAACGTACCTATCCACAACAGCCTGATCTTCAAGAACAACCGGATCAGTTGGGGGGTTAATATCTTGAGAAACCAACAAGAATGTTCAAACCAAGGCTTGAGGTGCAGCTCATTCCCTGTGGCAAGGCTGTATCCCCAAGAACACCCCCAGAACCAACACATCCTGTTTCGTAACCGGCTGCTGCTGATGTGCCAAGGCAAGTACATCTGTCAGATTCAGGACTTCAAGGACAACATGGCTTACATCAGTGTGAATGAGACCCAGGGTCTCACCTTTCCCTGTCCTGATGACCAGTTCTCCTACCACTTTGTAGTGAGACCAGGGTATGTCTGATCCAAGGCTGATCAATTTGTCATCTTTTTCTTCAATATAGAATAATGAAGCTACGAATACTGTGATTTTTCCCTAATTACTCTCTGTTGATTATATACACTTAGCTGTGCTTTATTTCAAGTATCCTTTCCTGATTATTTTTTAAATGGCAAATAAATAAAGTGATCTCTATATCAGTTGGGTGTGTCTGCACTTTGTTTTTCACAAAAGCAAGGGAAAATATAAATCCTAACAGGAGGAGTTTATCCAGATGTGAGACACAATAAATTACACATTTTAATATAAATGTTAAATAAAATCAGCAGCCAATTACCTACCTTAGCAGATATATGGAAAACGGGGGGAAAAAGCTCACCATGCTTTTATCAATGATGACAAATTTGAGACTAGAAGTTTCCTGGAGTCTCAAATGGCAACTGTTCCCAACCAAAACATATATACATCTGCCCCATAACTCCCCAAATTATGAAATAGTTTATTTTACGTTGAATGATCAAACAAACTATACAACAATGTATTTGATAGGTGAACTTTAGAGTCAGTGTACCTCTTTCCTGTTTCCAGTCTTTGTAGCTTTATGTGATTAATATTTCATGATTTGATTTCTATTTGGGATTTCTTTGGGTCAAGGTTCACTTAAATAATTTGTTTTCATTCATAACAATCACCAATTAAAAATTCAATTAGATTTAGTAATAAATGTTGGTGCTAATTTCATGACCTACTGCACTCTCTGGATTTGTTCTATTTGGAGAATTTGTATCAACTGATTAAAAAAAGATAAACATAGACATTTTTAAAAGACATATCTTTCAAATGGTTGTACCTTGCTGAAACAAGGTAAATGTAGTTATCCTCAGTAAAAAATAAAATCATATAAAACATTTAAAGGCCATTTTTATCATCCCCCTTCTACGAAACAGAATGAAACAACACACTTTGAACCAGTTGCCTTCATCTTACACCATCAGGTAAGGCACTGGTTGTGAAAGGGGTTTGTGTTTACTTGGCTTTCATTACGGATGATATACATGTCCTTTATATGAATCATGGACACTTCCCAAGCAATTCAGTGCTCACCACTTACCAGATGATCCCTGAGTCTTCACACACACACACAGTCACAAACACACAGTCACACACAGTCACACTTTGACAACATGCCAGGACAGGTGTGTTAGACAGCCACAATTAATAATACACAGTGACTCATGGGTTTCTGAGAAGTGTAACTGACTTGCCACACTAACGCATGACATGACCAAAGAAGATTGATCATTTGATCATTTTATGATCAATGTGTATATTTAAAGGTGACTATGTTACGTGCGCTCCTGGTAAAGGGTTGTACAAGCATAGTAACGGTTCAGCTGGATGGAGGAGAGGGTGCTGCATAGAGTGATTCATTCACAATGTCATTCCAGATTATTTAGCTTGTAGTAACATCTGGATGCAATTTGATTATTGTGTCATTCAACCAACAAATAATTGCTTATGACCTACTTTGTTTTTTTAGGTCTGCCCCAGGCATTTGATATTTTTGGTTTTATGAACAATGATTCATGTATTCTTATTGAAACACTCAAACCCAAATGCCCTACCAAACATTTCCAATTTCACCTTTTGTTATAGAAAACCTGTTAGACCCCAAGCCTGTTTATCAGGTATCAGGCTCGAAAATGACATTTCTAGAACAAATGACCATAACTACACTTCTAAAAGGGGGAAATTAATAATCTATTTTCTCTAAGTAATGATAAACCTGTGAGTTGGATGTAAAAAAGTCAGAATCAATATAGATGTTTTTTATTTAAAAGAAAATTCAGATTGAACATAGTAAAAAAACTGTAAATTATAGTGTCCGTCCAAAAATTCTTTTTTACTTATAGTGAAAACTACCCTTGGATGATGGGTTAGTAGACTAAAAGCTTTAGGAATCCAAAGTACAACATATAATAAGTACCCTGTATCAAGATTGATGCAAAACAAGTGACATTTGACCTTTTTAGAGAGGTTTAGCATAAAAAACTCCACCTCTGTGGTGATTTGGGTGGAAATTAGCGTTTTTACCGTTTCTCTGGAACCCATTGGTCGATTGTCGTGATTGACATCTCTTTCTGACCGTTAGAGCCAATAGAATCGAAGGGGAGTTTTCACATAGACACTAACGTTAACACAAAAAGGTGGGGGCTTTGCGCATATAGTTTTGCATGAGTGAAGCTATCTCTCGCTCTGACATCTGGAAACGAAAAAGCAAAGTTTATTGCTTATGGATTATCAGAAATCATTTAAAAGGGACACAGACACATTGGATTAACCTATGGATTAACTTCAGCAGCGTTTTTATCGTTTTAATTCCATTGAAGACCAGTTTTGACCAGACAACGGCCAAGGTAGGCCATGTTAGCGGTTTTAGTTACCTAGCGCCACATGTTTTGATGTCTGTTCTTGTTATTACCTCCTCTTATCATAGTGATAATGTATGTACCAAACGATTCTGTGTCATCTCACGATGTGAATTGATGGGTTGGATGTGCAGAAAATATAAATAATAAGGGTTTTATGAGTGAGTTTCTGTGCAGTAATCTGTTAGCATTTTTCGCTCGTTGCTAATTCAGAGGCTTTCAGTTAGCATTGTGGGGTTTGCAAGGGAAACTTCTGTGTAGCTATGCAGTGGGAGTCACCGACTCAGGAAGGAGACACGGTAGGAGCAGTAGCTTTGATGTCAAACACTGATGGTTTATTTGGAGTTAACGGCCGGAGAGATTCACATCACAAGTCCAAGAGCCAGAGGTTCTGACTTCACGGTAGAGTTGCCACGTTAATTCTAAAGAACTCTACCTCAGACCCATGTATTTAACTAGTTCTGAGAGCATCATCAAACTGCTACATAACAAGATGAAATCATAACACCTCTATCAGCTGACGCCAACAGGCAGGAACAGGGAGACAGAACACTGAGAGCACAGCAGCCAAGGTTACGAGGTGCGTGTGCTCAGTCAGGACAGTTTGAACTGATAAACTGGGTCAAAGTTATGGGCCTTGGAAAATATTTCCACAACAGGGTTTTTAAAAAAAAAGATCAGTTAGCTGAGTTTCTTCCCGTTACATCCCAGGTAAAAAAAAATGGTATGCTTAAATTATACTTTTAGAAGAATGTACTAAGTACACTTTTAGATAAATGTGCTATTTTGGTCACATTCAAGTATACTAAAGTGTACTCAAGTAGTACTGGAGTACTAATTAATCATTAGTTGAGTATACTTGAAGTGTAAATAGTGTGCTAAATTGGCACAACTTTTTGTAAACTTTAAGTGTACTAAAGTACACCAGTTAAAATCATGATTTATGTGCATTCGAAACACACTTTAAGCACAATTGTATTATATCACCAGTGTGTTGGAAATATACTTAAAAGGGCATTCATGTGCATTCGAAACATGCTTTAAGTATATTGTATTGTGTTGGAAATATACTTAAAAGGGCATTCAGCTCAATTCATAGTAATTCATAAGTGTGTTTTCAACATACTATTATCATACTTATTCAAGCACACATGTTATATTTCCAATTAACTTCAAATGCACTTTCTGACTGTATTTAATACTTTTAAATTGTGCTATCATGTTAATAAAAATGTATTTATAGTAAGGTTCTATCACAATTTAAGCACCATAAATCCATGTATTTTAAGTATAATGTTATTATACTATAATGTAGAGTAGAAGTGTATGGTATCACTGCTTATACTACAGAATAGAAGTGTATTTTACAATAATGTTACCACTGCAAGTACTGGGTTATGTGTTACAGAAGCATAATTACAATACATCACTATTATACTTCATACACTTTAAGCTACTTCCGGATACCACTTAAGTACACACCAAGTGTGCTATTCTGTTTCATGACAAATTGCACTTCAATTATGAGAAAAACATAATTTTAATGACATAAAAACAACAACAAACCAAAAAACGTGTTTATACTAAATGTAACAATTAACAAAACATGATGGCTAAACTGACTAACTAACTTGCAAAGTCTATATAAACTAAATGGTGACCATCAGTGAGGAGTAACGTTGCTTGTATATCTCTCGTTGTTGCATTTCCTCCGCAGCAGGGCCCGGATCGCACTCACCTCGGTGCCCGGACATTTTTCTCTCACGGTGTCTTACAAAACAGGAAGGAAGCATGGGATTTAATACTTGATAATATAAACAATATATTAGATTGAAATCCATTCATAATTATAACATTAATACAGAATATCTGTACCTATAATGGCATTGACTTTCTCCGGGTCAAGGGTCTCTGCGGTTTTCCCCTTCCCAGTAAGGGTAGACTTCGCCAGGGTCTCTTTCCCAAAGATTAGCGTTGCTAGTTCCTGGGCAAAGAGAGACATCCTTCTGTTGCCTAATCTGTGGAAGAGGCGTGTGGAGACCTGGACGGAGGAGTTGCCTAGGAACATCTGTAAAAACAAAGAGGCGGATTAAAATAAGATAAATTACAAACATTGTACCTGTACCATCAAATGAACTTGAATGCTTTGCTATATTTTAAACACACTAGAGATATAATATAATAGTCATGCAAGTGTATTTCTAATGGCAACAAAACATATTTGTAATGGTAAATGGACTGTACTTGTAGAGCGCTTTATCTGGTCAGCAGACTACTCAAAGCGCTTTTACACCACATATCACATTCACACACATTCATACACTGATGGCGGAAGATAAACCATCAGAGGTAACACATTCACTCACATCCACACACCAATGCACAGCATTCTGAGCAATTTGGGGTTAGGTGTCTTGCTCAGGGACACAACAGCGCATGGCTGCCGGTGGCGGGGTGGGGATCGAACCACCGACCTTCCGATTGGTAGCTGACCTGCTCTACCACAGCCTTCCCCCGTAATCAAGTCAAGGTGTACTCAAACAGTACTCGAGTACACTTCTGTATATTATATGGGGCAGCTCTCGTCTTGGCTTCAAGGGTGTGAAAATACAATTCCATTGATCCGCAGTGATTAATTTTGTATAGAACAATAGCAATAGAGTATCATTACTAGGGTTGGGAACCGAAACTCGGTTCCAGATGAGAACCGATAAGAAAATGCCGGGTACCGGGTACCCATACAAAATACACAATTTCGGTTCTGCTTAACGGTTCCTAAACGCGGTAGACCCTGTATTCCAGCGGGTCCGTCTGCACCGCGGTGCTGCGGTGACCCGGTGGAATACAGGGCGGACCTGGAGAATCACAGAACGGCCGGTCGTCAGCGGGCCGTTGACGGCCGGCTCGGTACGCTGACGGCCGGCACCGCCCTTCATTTTTTTAAACGGCATCATATAAATTGCGCTGACAGGCGACAGAGGTCCACAGTTGCCCCGCAGCGATGCTCCCCCGCCCCTCCCGTAGACATTTCACGAGCTCAGTCACTTCATAACACCAAAGATAGGTCGCGGTAAACACTCTGAAGTGAGGCTCCACTACACTAAAAAATAAAAATAAAAGGCAAAGTGTAATGCCTGTTAATAGCTTGCCACAGGCATAGCTCAGTTAAAATAAAGCACAGCTATTGTGCAATACATTTGTATTGCATGTATATTTTTTAGTAACAATTTCAGTTAAAGCTTTTAAGAATAAATATATTTTTGTTATCTAAACGTTTGACCTCTTTATTTTACAATTTTGGAATCGAAACGGGGAATCGATAAGAACCGGAATCGATAAGCAGAACCGGAATCGAAATCGGAATCGATAAATTTCAAACGATACCCATCCCTAATCATTACTATGTAGGTCATACCAAGTCATTACTGCCAGTATTGCGGCCAGTCACCATGGCCACTACTGGAACAAGATCCTGATGAGGACGACCCTGAAATGTTGTCCAGTGCTGTCTTCATGGTAGCCACCAATCTTGGCATCTCTAAAAAGTGGGTATAAAAAAGTATCCAGGTGTAAATAACAAATTCAGACATAAAATAGTGTCAGCCGCAAAATACTATGTTCCATGATTGACCATGGTGCATTCCAACAGTCCTGATTTTCTGAAATGACGCTCTTTCTTTTGCATTTGTTTACTGTTGTATAAATGCAATAGATAGTTTATTTTCAAATGTGTAACATGTGGGAAGTCGGGTCAGGTCTCAAAATAAATGTGGGAATTTCATGAATTTTACTTACATGGGAAACACTGCACATCAATTTAAAAAAAACAGTTAAATATTTAGACCTACAAATGGTTGCTTTTTGATCGGCTCAAACCGGTCAATCGAGGTGACATCAGAATCTGAAGAGTGTTGAGGTGATTCAGATGTCACCTCTTCTGAGGGCTTGGAGGTTCTCTCAGCCTGTAGGGATCTATTGAGCTGTTCGCCCATGGCAGTTACCATCTGTGAACCAGACTGACAACATAAATCATGTTTGAGTGTGCCTTGGAAAATTACCACCCAAACACCAGGCTTAACGCTTGTAACTTAAAACAACATTTCACCCACATTACATTTCCTCATATTAAGACTACACTTTTCCATTAATCCACAGACGTTGCATGTATTTAAAAAGAGCATTTGGTAATTGTAGGATGAAAATGTAGTGGCCTCAAAATACAAAAAAGCATGCGTTATAACAAAAAGCCATAGCTGTCAATATCATTCAAGGTGAAACGGAAAATTATTTGTCATTATTTATAACAATAAACAAAATCAGTCAATGTCATTCCATTCAATCACAAACTATCAATCATCAAAACACACCAATCAAACTTACTGCCTTTCCTTGGTTTGTTTTTTGTACAGCCTCCTTCACATTTTTGACTGTACATGTCTTTCTTCTGCTGCCTCTTTTCTGGGACTCGGCTACCCTCGGATGAAAGCATCCCGCTTTTGAACCACTTCTTGGTAGACTTCTGTGAACAAGATCCAGTTCATTCTGACATTACAAAATGTAAGCACTTTGAAGCACTTTTTCGTGCACTATTGTTCACACTGATACACACACCATATACAGGGTAAAATGTAAATGATAGTGCCCATCCAAAAAACAACCATTATTTAAAGTGAAAACCACCCTTGAATGATGGGATAGTAGACTAAAAGCTTTAGGAATCCAAACTATAACATATAATATGTACCCTGTATCAAGATTGATGCAAAACAAGTTCAATTGTACCTTTTTAGAGAGGTTTAGAAGGGAAAAAAAACACTTCTGGGGTCATTTGGGTGGATTTCACCTATCTCTGGCCCCCCTTGTTCGATTTTGATGATTGACATCTCTTTTTAAGTTAGAGCTAATATAATCGAGGGGACGTTCTTAAAATCCATCTAAACAAGACCCATTGGTGAATGAGTGCTGCACCCCTGAACCGGAAGCTGCGATACGCTCTGGCTGCTATCATTAGCAGCTAATATGAAATATCCGGTTTTTACATAAAAATGGAATGAAGTATTATCAGTAATACTTTCTAAATGACACAGACACATAGGACTAACCTTCAGCCGCGTTTTTATCGTTTTATAATATAAAATAATAAGTAATAAGGCTATTTTTTACCGTGAGTTCTGGGCTAAATTTGTTAGCATGTTTTCGCTCAGGGCTAATTTAGATGCTTCTTGTGATACTTGTGCTTTGATTCGGTAAAAATGGTTCATATCTTCAGTTAGCTGAGTTTATAACCGTTTACTGAGTATGACACAATAATAGGTTTTAAAATATTAAGAAGCCTTGAGAGTGAAAAAACACCCCGCAGGACCCAGATTATGGTTACCGCCGCGTTATTAGCTTCAGTGCAAGGTGAGCACATTCAGTGCCTGCAGGAGCTCACAAGTCCTTATTTGCATATGTGAAAATAACAATTAAGATATTATCTAAGAGATAAATATCCCACACCCCTAATTTGAACATATGTTAACGTTATCATTTACCACCACCTTATACACATTTTTACTGAATAGAGCTTCATAATTGGACTCAAGCTAACGTTAGCTAGCAAGCTAGTTAGCTAGACAATAAAGCAACTATTTCTACTAGCACTTAAGTTATCAGTTACATTTCTAGAGAGACTATAACCAAAGTTAGCTAACGTTATAAAGATTTTTTCAGAATCATTTAATTTGTATTTGTAACTTACCTCCTACGAACAGCAATTTGGCTGCAACTGGCTTCGACCCCTTTTGCGGTCGACGTTTGGCAGGCCAAATCACCTCTATCCAGCCTTGCTCCAAATCGAGGTCTTCCCTGCAGGTAACTGTAACTTTTGCAGCCCTGTTTACATCCTTTATGATAGATGTATGTTCTACTCTAACCGACCCGTCTGGGAAATAGAACAGTCCAAATGTTGGTAGGTCCAGCAGAGACATGTTGAATTGTTGTAGTCTGGCTGCTCAATTTCAAACAATAACCGTCCGTCCACCGATGCACTTGGCTCCACCACAGTTGGCGCGCAAACTGCTACATTGTGATTGGGCGTCGTGAGTGACCTGCATCACGTGATGCAGGTCCAGTATTATTCGGTTTCAGCCGTTACTTTATAGCCCTTGGTCTGGTTTAACTCTAGCTAGTTGTTGGAGCTAATGACTAACAATTATATATTATAAATATGCCACCAGTACAGTCATTGTGCATTATTACATGATGGTAATAGTCCAGACCTATACACTTCCCAGAGGTGTAAACAAAGTACACTATTCACAAGTGTTATAAAATAAACACTTACAAACAAAGTACACTGAAGTACAGTTTAAAATGAACTAACATTAAAGTGCACTGTTTGTAAGTATACTTATGTACACTTCTAATGGAGTGAAACTCAAGTCTACTTAAATAAAGCATACTAATAGTGTATTACAAATGACTTGCAAATATTGAACTTTTCAAAAGTAAACTAACGTACCACCGTAAGTATTTGCAAGTTAATATACTTTTTAAAAGTAGGCTACAAATTAAGAAAAACGTATATTAAAGTGCACTTTTTATAAGAGTACTTAAATACATTTCTAATGAAGTGTATTTAAGTACTTGTTATTAAAGCATGCTAATAGTGTATTACAAAATAGTAAAAAAAGAATTGTACTTTCGATAAGTATGAATACTATAAGTATTTGCGATGTAGTACGTATAGCGAAAGTGTACTTACTTGCAATTCACAATACACTTAGTTTCAAGTACACTTTTAATAAGCACACTGAAATACCACTTTAAGTATTTCAGAAATAGTATATTTATATTTAGTACATTAAAATTGAACTAAATGACATCTATTTTGAATTATACTTTTTAAAAGTACATTTTAAACATACTTTCAATTAAGCACAAAAAGTAGAAGTATACTTGTATACACTTTTGTATACTTACATTATATTTCTAATACACTAAAGTATACTATTTTTTTTTACCTGGGATGGACATAAAACATTCATAGTTTATTACATCTTAAGAAGCCCTCAGACACTTTTGCTTGCAGATGTTGTGATTTCGGCCCCTTCGGCGGGTCCCTGGGGTTTAAGAGGTTATAGAAACCGTGATTCATGTGATGACACGCAATGAAACGTAAAACTCTTAATATTGTGTCATTTTAGCATTATATTTTCTGATCCTAAAGTTGCAGTAATATTTATTTTCATATCAAATAAGATAGATATACTTTTTGATCCCAAATTTGGAAACATCTCCGTTGCAGCAGCATGTAAAACAAAGTATTGCACATAAATTAGAAATAAAAAAAGAGTAGAAAATAAACAATTATACATATAAAAATCTCAGAATAGAAGGTAAAACATAACAAAAAAAGTGAAAATACATTTTTTTACCCTATGTGCCCCCAAATAATTATTACCTAACTTCAGTTCATCTCAAATGTACAAATCGGTTTATTATCACTAATTTATTTTTAGGCCTGCCACTTTACTGTTTTTATTAAATCCACCAGCCTTTTCACGGCAGCAGAAAACTGCAAAAAAGCTCTGATAAACCAAAAAATACGTTGCCTAAATGATAGACACACAAATTAAGCAAGTAGCTGTTAAACATTGTGGCCATGGAGAATCTAAAGCCGGATATTTTACTCGGGAGATTGTGAATAGAGCTAAGACTAAGATTTGTCAGGGGAATGGTAATTTGCCTCACAAATCCACAGGAATATGTGAATATGCACATGTCCTGCAAAAACATTTTGAGATGGGATGAGGTGATAATCTGTCAAATAAATAAATGGATGCTGCTTTAACTGCAATCAACAAGAATGTTCTTCTAACTGGGTCAGTTTCACTACAATCTTTTGAACCTAAGGCAGATATGAGGAAATGGATGGAGGTTTAAACACTTGCACAACACCAGCTTGCTCACCAGTCGTAGCGATGCCCCAGACATTCTAGTCATTCACTTCGAGGAAATTACTACAATAATTAAGTGAGTTAATTAAGTAAGTGAAAGTTTCTGTGATTTCATGAAGCACTGAGACATTTCCAGCTAAACCCACTGAAGACATTGTATGTAATGATGCTTTATGGATACGACAAGCCAACTCATGGTGACTAACTCATTGTGACGCCAAACTGTAGACAGTGCAGGGCATTTGACCCCACAGTCAATTATGTTTCTTTTGTTTTCAAGCAGATGTTTTTCTACTAACTCTGAGGTGAATGTGTCCACACTGATTTGTTCTCTCACATTGCCACCAATAAAATGTGAATAGCTGTACTGATGCATGGAAAATGATGGGAATTACCCCAGGGTCGAGGCTGGGTCACATCAAAACAAAACGGTTACGGGGAGAGGGCGTACATTCAGATAGTGGAGAAGTTACATTTTGGTCAGATAATGTGGGATGTGTGCAGGCAACAGGGCAGGGGAGGTGGGAGTCAAAGGATGTGGGTCACTGCCACAGCACCCACCAGTTCCCGCAATGAGACCCTATTTTTCCGTCTTGCCGGGCACTTCCTTTTAAGGGTATTTCTGGCCTTGCAAGTCTATAATTTAAACCATGGAGGTTCAGGCCATTCCTGAGCCCCTTTTGGAGTTTATAGTGGGTAAAGTACACATTTGGTTAACTAAAAATAAATGAAAGCTTATTTCAACTAATTTGGTAATAGATGTGTCACTTCCTGTAATGAGTCTTGGGCCGTTTCTCAATCTCGAGGATTCTGGCTTCCAAGCCAATATTTCAAGGATGCTACGTCATCGAGTGCCGCCGAAGGACTGTTCCAATCTCCAGCATACTTGGAATTCCACCGAGGCCGCGTCCTTGGTTTGGGGGAAATTTCGAGGCTGCACATGGGTCGACTTCACGTCCATAAAATCCCCACAATGCTTTACGCACAGACCAATTTCAAAAACCCTTGCGGAGAATTGCTGAACCGACGCAGCACACATTTAAATGTAAGCATAGTGGCGTAGAACATGTGTTGGTAAATATGTTACTTTGTTACATACTTTGTTTGTTATCACCAAAAATGTGTTCTGTGAAAGTAAAGCAAGTTCATAATTAGATGTCCTCCTACAAAAAACGACCATATAGGTCGATTGTTGCTCTAGTGGTCGTGTAAGAAACAACATGCTCCTGTCGATTGCAAACGCTCCGGAGGGTCGTTTATTCACAAATAACCCTCTCTGGAAAATCCTAAATTGTGGAATAGTTTGGCCATTAAAATGCTTTTTTATTAGATTTCTAGCGATAAGTGTAGCCTACATTGTACTTTTATAATCTACGTCCAGTGGATGTGTAGGATCTACAGTTTGATAGATATACGAAGATGATTTGAGGTCTCGCCAGGAGAACGTGTACTGTAGCCTATATGGGGCAGCTTCCATGTAAAGTTAGCGTGGGTGAAAACAGTATTTCCGGTGTCGAAGTTTTCATAATAAAAACGGAAGTATTCCCCACACTGTCAAATGATTACACAGTGATATCTCCATTACTCATCCACTAAAAAACATCAGTTTATCCTTGTTAATTACACAATATTGATTGGTTTAAATTGTGTAGCCTACAATGCTTTTGTGTTTTTAACCTTTGATTCGGAGAAACAAATTGTTTTTTCGGAGTTTAGACACTACAGAGTTTCCGAAGACACTACACTACCTAGAATCCCCAGCTCTCGTTTGGGACTACAACATCCGCCTTGCTTTACAAACCCCGTGATTAGTCCTCAAGCTCTGTGATTGGATGTTGGAGTGGCAGTGCGACAAGGTTACGCCGAGTGTCAAACAGCTCTTTGAAATGGAATGGAACCAGGTGTGGAAGCAAACAAGAGACAGAAATATTTGAATTTTATCAGACACCGAATTTATAGCATTGAAAATAATTACTTTGAAAATCATGTATCTGAATTTCTTTTGCTCCAAATTTACCTATGTGAAATAGAAATGTAAAAATTCAAGTTAAAAAAATTCGAATGTTCAAATTCAGATCCCAAAAATTCAAGTGAAAAAAATTCGACATCAAATATTTTGGTGTTTAAAATTCGATGTCAAAAAATTCGGTGTATAACATTCGACGTAAAAAATTGCGATGCAGCATCATCCGGGCTACTTAGACAGGATAAGCAATCGAGCCCGAATGCAATCAAACCGACTTCTGGCCTATCAGAGCCAAGCGGCGAACCCCGGGACAGTGCGGTGAGGCGGAGCCCAATGCTGCAAACTGTAGGGGATGGATGGATGCAGATGGGAGCAATTCCCGTAGACCCTATGTTAAAATGTCCAACTTAACATCAGAAAATGAACATGTTTCTAGCCTGGATCCACAAAAACATATTCTGTATATAGTTAGATTCCCCCTTCATGACAACGGGACTGCTGCCCCTAGCTCCTCTGTCTCACTGCTAGCTCCGTTAGCTCCATTGGCTCCGTGATGCTACAGCGGCTCAGCTCATGAGGAGAACACTACTTGAACTCGACCGTGTTTGTTGTGTTGGCTCCTGGTGGACTATTCGTCATGCAAATATAGGATTTATCTGCGGTTAAAACAGACCGTCCATGAATGCCGTTTCTTCGGTAGGTCAACCCTGCTTACTTTATGTTATGTTACTGGTGTTTTTATTAAGCTAACGTTAATAAATGTTTAGAGTTGGGTTAGCATTTGAGCAATCGTAGCTCCATCTGTGCTAACGATGCTATGCGTAGCATCCAAGAGTGTAAAACATTAAGTGGGATGCTACTGTATACCAAAAGGCTTCTGTGCGAGGTTGCTAAAATAAGGTCATCCTTGTACGCTAGATAGTTAGTTTGCTAGTTAGGTTACTGTATGCATTGTTAAGATTCATTTCAATTCGCTATGCTCTACTATAGCATAAAATAGACTAGCTAACGTCAACGTATTGTTGAAGAGAGGCTTAGTGTATATTAAATCAACCTCATAATAAAATGTGTGTATCTTTCAAATATGAACGTCACATTTCAAGATGGCCCAGAAATAACGCTCCCTTAGATATTGTAATATGGTTTGTTGAACTGGAATTAGTTATTGCAGCTAACCGCCTATCCGACTAACGACCCAAACATTGTTGTTTTTAATATTATTACCAATGCCTCTTTTCATTTTATTATCATCACACTTGAGAAACAGCCTCATCGTGGCTGTAGAACGGAACATGTAACTTAATGCCTGCATTTAAGGACGATGAATAGCGTAATGCCTTAGTGACAAGGAAATGATTTGTTTAAATATTAGATATGACGTTATCTGTGACTTCAGTGAAAATTAAGCTTATCCATTGCATTGCATTTGTTAAATAGGTTTGTGTCTTACCCCTACGTGTGTGATACATATGAATATGGCATATGAAAACAGATTCATTTGACTTGACTCAAAAAAAAAACTCATCCAAAGTAACAGTAACATAAAAAGGACCTACACAATAATACTCAATCAAACTGATACAGTATAAGGACTGTGATATCCAGCAATTTCTTAAGTATAACAATAAGATTATGACCTGTTTTTAAAAGAAGATAAAAAGTTGTTTGCATGTAAAGAAGTCTGTAAACCACGCATGTAACTTTACAGCTGTTTGTTCAAAGTGTCCTTAAGGTGATCCAGACAGGCTGGACCAGAGGAGGAGAGACAGATCTGGACTCCTAACAGCAGAGAACTTCAGCACGGATTCCAAGGTACACCTTTTTCATACTTTACAAAGAATGCATAAAGTAATGACTCTAATACACTGATATACATGCCATTAAACATGACTAAATACTAGATCACCTACACATCAGTGATGTTGAGTGTACTTTCTTAGCAAAAGGTTACATTTACATTTTACCAAGCAACATCACTTTTTTGTTCAACTGTCACATTTCAATGTATTTAAGGCAAATATTATTGAACATAGTGAGAGCTGCGACCCTTTGTCTCTGCATATTGACTGTAAAACATGTTAAAAGTGATTCTTTCAGTGAGATAACCGAACAGAACAAGCTTCTACAGTTGCACTAAGTTTTGATAACAGTTAAATATTATTTTAATAATAAATTTATTTCAATGTTGATGAATTTAAAACGGTTTATTCATAATCTGATTATCTTTGTAGTACACTGTTGGATTTAAAAAACACATTCAAATAAAAAAATCATTATATTTATAGCCCCTGAACAAACAAACACACCTCTATCTTAAATAACACACTTACTCTGCAATAATGTTTTTTGATATTTCTGTTAGGAAAGGACATGCCTGAGGGACAGGACTGCTTGCTTCACCGTTTTCTCTTTCTCCGTGGGTCCAGAAGAACATCCAAGAGGGAAAGGAAAAGCTGATGATGAGATTTAAGAGCAGTACAGGACATTCACTAATGGCGCATTTCCACTGCAGCGGGTAGCCCCGTTTAAGCGTCCTTAACCGTCCTCAAGCGGCCAGGCCAGTTTTTGGTGGCCTTTCCATATAGCCTAGTACCGGCTAGCGGGTACTTTTTCCCTCTTTTTCCGGCCCCATAAAATCGTGGTTCTATCAGACCAGGGCCAGGGCTGAACTAGTGACGTCAACACTCTCGACTGCTGATTGGTCAGAGAGAATCGTCACAAGATCGCGCGCGAGTTCATCCCTAGCGTTGCATATATATTTAGAAGCAAGCTTGCAGCATTTTCATAAACAGCATTTTGTAAACGGATGAGCTACAAAAATGGCTACGTCTAATAAGAAAAGCACACCGTGGTCGACCGAGGAGGTGACGACGTTCCTACATCTCATTGGGGATGATCAAATCCAGCGGGAGCTCGACGGAACAACTCGAAATGTGAACAAAAACAAAGCCGATCGCCCCGCCTACACTGCGTTGCTACCCCAGGTCCTAAACTGTAATGGAAATGCGCCACGGCCAGCGAGGCAGCCCGAGGCCTGAGCGAGGACGCTTAGGGACGCTTAAACGGGGCTACCCCGTTGCAGTGGAAATGCGCCATAAGAGACACTTATATTGTAACACAAAGACCTACACACTGAATAGTTTTGTAGTCTAACAGGAACTTCATTTGTGTGTTGTTTGTTTGTGTTTTACGTTGCACCTCAGAGACAGTGTGATTATTGTCAAGCCTATAAAGTTTGGCAAAAAAAAAAAGTCAGCTGATCAAATGCATTTGCCTCACTTTATGAGCTTCACATCACTTGTGCCTTGTACTGCCGAGTTTGCAATGCCACAAATAAATGGGGCCAATCTTCAGTCAGATGTGAATGTGTAATCTAACATTTTCAGTAAGAATAACGGACAAAAGGAGTGCAAATACAATTTATTGAAATGTGAACTAAAAGTTATCAAGCATGAACCATCATCTTTTTAAAAAAAATAAAAACGAAACATTATACATAAGTTACACTAAATGTTAATCTGTTTATTGACAGGCTAGGCCTGTGCAGGTGGTAACAGCTATGCCCAGCATGGGCTAGGTTCTGTAGGTGCAGCTGGTGCAGGTCCTCCTCCCTCAGGCCTGGTCCTCCTCCCTCAGGCCTGGTCCTCCTCGCAGGGAAAGACCCTCAGCCCTCTCTGGCCAAACCAACAGACAGGACGTTCATAAAGCTGAGGTCTCCCCCAAGGTCTCTAATCATCCATCCTGTGAATATGAGAGGGGAACAAATAGTGTAATAGATGCTTTGGACAATAAGAAATATAAAGTTAACTGTTGAGTTGCTCAGTTTTTTAGATTTACAGGGTTTAATAATACAAACAAAAGGAGAGGCACCGTAAAATAAAGATTGGTCTTTCAATAAATTGTGTTGATTTTGTCTTTTGAATTCTTTGTCTAAAGTCAAGTAGCTAGAACTGTTACTTAGTGCTGGGGGGAAACGATTATTTTGAAAACGATTAATCGGGCGATTATTTGATCGATTAGTCGACTAATCTAACGATTATTTTTCTGTTGTTCAATTCATAAAAAACGTAATGTAAAAAAAAAAAATGTCACGATACTGTGTCTCAGGGGATCTTAATATTTAAGAACCTATTAATGTGTTATACCAGATTAACGGAAATAATCTCAGCTAACTGACGATACAAACCATGTTTACCAAAACAAAACACAAGTCTCATAAGAAGCATCTAAATGACCCCTGAGCGAAAAATGCTAACGGACATTGGCACAGAACTCAAGATAAAAGTACCCTTATTACTTATCGTAGCTGCACATACAATATATCCGATTAAAACTGAGACTCCACAGATTATGTAGGTACATAGTATCATCATTGAGTGATCCAGACTCGCGACAGGGGAAGCAAATACAGTCATCACAACACGTACCTTCACAGAGCTTCTAGGGAGATCGTCTCACCGCCGTAGCTGTCAATCTGATCAAAAGACGTGTTCAATGGCATTAAAATGAGAAAAAACGCGGCTGAATCTGTTAATCCATAGGTTTTTAACGTCTATGTATAAAAAAATGATTGAATTTATAATCCATAAATCCATTTGTATGTAAAAATCGGAGAGCAAATGCTAGCTGCTAATGGTAGCCACCACAGCTAGCTGCTGCTTCCGGTCTAGGCTATGTCTCAGTGAGATATAAATATATAAATATCTTTGCGTTTTGGACTAACTTTAAAATATTCCCATGCTTTTGAAGACCTAGGGCGAGATGTTTTCGTTTGAGGGCTTCGTGCGCAATCCTGTGAGGAGGAGGTGGTAGCCGTTTCAGTCTCCATTGTGTTTGAAGTGCGATTGCGAACTGCTTGTTGCTTTGGGTGACCGACGTGTGTGTAGCGACGCGTCGACGCGGAAATATGTCGTCGACGATATTTTGAAGCTACAGCACTGCTGTTACTTATAGTTTGAATGATACAGTCTGGTTATAATGTTTGGAGGAGGCATCATAGGTGAGAGCACCATTTGTTGTGTTCCATCCACAACAAATGCACACAGATTGATGTGTGTGTATTTATTGATCTACTATTTCTTGAATCATTACTGTCAGAGATTTTGTTTTATTAACATGTTTTTAAAACATTATCTCTTTTCCACTACACTATCTTGAATATTTTAGTTTTTACATCTCTACATTTATCTAACAGCTTTAACATTGTAAAGGTGTCACTTTGGACTCTGGGTAATTATGACGGCATGTCCTACTATTTTGAGAGTTTGAACAAACCAGACCTTCACCTATTAATGTAGAAAATAGTCAGCACATTAAACCATTATGAAAGTAATCATTAGTTAGCTCATTGTTCAAAATGAGCTCCAACTACAACAGTTAAGTCAACTCGTGCATCGGTAATAACAATAAAACAAATGATATAATAGTATAACTTGTGTCGACTTTAAATACTTTAACAACACTTTCCTAATTATACGAGCATACTTTTACTAAAGTAACATTAACATGTTTAAATGCAGGGCTTTTGTAAGAGAGTATTTGTATAGTGTTGCATGGTCTACTTGACTTATTTAACCGAAGTGATCTAACGTTACTTCGCAAACCGTCACCCCCCCCCCACACACACACACACACACAAAAGGACACGGTAACGTTGTGATTCACTTCAATTAATGATAACTACGGAGCTTGCTAACAGCAAGGCACAAGGCTACTTCACTCATTTAGCTAGCTAATTTAAGATACAAATGCTGTCGAGCCCTCACTGCTTGTAAAATAAAGAGCACAAACTGACTACTTACCCGAGCGGCGAGCCCCGCTGTTCTCCGTCATTTTTCTCCCGGGTTGTTGTGATCACATGACTGACAAAGCCGTGCTCTGATAGACCAGAAGTCGGTTTGATTGCATTCGGGCTCGATTGCTTATCCTGTCTGAGTAGCCCGGATGATGCTGCATCGCAATTTTGGACATCGAATTTTATACACCGAATTTTTTGACGTCGAATTTTTTAACACCGAAATTATGCATTCGAATTTTTTTCACATCAATTTTTGGAATCTGAATTTGAACATTCGAATTTTTTTAACTTCCATTTTTACATTTTTATTTCACATAGGTAAATTCAGAGCAAACAAATTCAGATCCATGATTTTCAAAGTAATTATTTTCAATGCTATAAATTCGGTGTCTGATAAAATTCAAATACTTCTGTCTCTTGTTTGCTTCCATACTTCCATACTATCCAAAACTGGACTTGGACGGGTCCAGCCCATCCCTCCCCCCCCCAGAATTACACATGCTGGATATTGTGTGTTTCGCAACATGTTCTATGGCACATCTCTACTGGGAATTGTAATTTTAAAAGACGTTTTCGTATTTCCCACAATTAGAAGTTGCCAGTATTAAACTGTATACATCCCTGGAGGTTTAGGGGATACGAAACACATTGGTGTTATCAAATTTAAAACATATAATTAATACATGGGTGAAAATTGCTTGTGTCCATAATGGGCAGCATTAATATACCCACATGACAGCTAAGGTCAGAATAGCTTTATTTAACAGCTGGTCTTATGTCTGACCCTCCTGTTGTTAATTGATAAGCCTGAAACATGCACGTGTCAAGGTTCAGATGCACATTTAGCAAATATGGCAGTAGCCATCGATCATCTTAAGATAAGATACTTTATTGATCCCAAGTTGGGAAATGTTTTTGTTACAGCAGCATATACTTTGTTCTACTCCACTACAATTCAGAGGTTAACCTGGTATTTTTACTCTACTACATTTATTTTTGTTACTTTGCAGATTCTGATTAATGATGTGAAATATAAACAACCCTTAAATCAGACTTTAGTTACACCTGAGTACAATTCAGCCTTATCAGTTTGTCTGTTTTGCACATCCTCCTGTTAATATCTTTGGACGTCCTCCACTAAACTGTTTTATTGTAGAGATCACTACAGTATCTTCTTTATATTCTCTATTCTATATTTCTATCATTGACCCCTATTTTGTATGTAGGCTACTCTTAATATTTAAATGTTTTCATCAAATATAACTTATTCAACAACTAAATTCAATAACGTGCTTTAACCACTAGGAGGTGCGGTTTAAAAAACCAGTGGTCTAGTTAATAAAACATAATAATATCAAACATAATATGACTATTCACTTTATTGTGAAATTAAAACAGAACGGTAAAGGAAAATACAGTTTCAGTCTCTCGATTTGAAGCTTATGCATTGTACCATGAACTTGTATAGACCTGTAACAGTCAACTGCATGAGGAGTTGGAAAGATAGTTCAGAAAATCAGTAATATCTTTACAAAAAAGTCCCTTTCAATCAGCTGTGCACCGTTATGGTGTAAATACAGACTATCTACTAATTGAATCAAATATAAAAGTCAGCCGAATTAGTGTTGATACTGCAAGGAGACGTATTGTGTGAAAAGAAATGGAAGATGTTGTTTAATTGTTGATATATTTATGGTCCACGTCACGTATTCAGTTTTGGCGGCATCTCTTCCAGTTTGTCAAAAGGTCTTCTGATCAGGGCTCTATAAATAAATATCTACGGCAGATATGTAATATTTAATGCAGCCGAGCCGTGTATTACAATGCCGTTATGTGATGACTTCCAAAGAGAAAAGCAAGAACACTCGGAATAAAGTGTTATTTAAAAAAAAAAAAAAAAAGTTTTCCGATTTCATATCACATAAACACCATATCCCGACGTGCATTGCGGCGTGATTTTAGCCTATCAAAACCTCTGAAAAAAGAAATGTGTCTCTCAGAATCGAAAGAGAAAAACCTATGGGAAAAACACAAAAGCATTGTACACAATTTAAACCAATTAATGTCGTATAATTAACTATGATAAACTGATGGTTTTGAGTGGATGAGTACTGCATCATTGGTTTTATTATGAAAACGTCGAGACCGGAAATGCTGTTTTCAACCCGTAACTTTACATGGAGGCTGCCGCATATACACGTTCTCCTGACGAAACCTCAAATCATCTTCGTAATATCTATCAAACTATAGATCCTACATATTGACTGGACGTGGATTCTAAAAGTACAATACATACTTCTCGCTAGAAATCTAATCAAAAAGCGTTTTAATGGCCAAACTATCCTACAATTTAGGATTTTACAGAGAGGGTTATTTGTGAATAAACGACCCTCTGTAACGTTTGCATTCAACGGGAGCACAAGAGGCCGACAACTTTAAAACGTAATTATAGGTCGTATTAAGCGCTTGAACAAACGACATATTTGGTCGTAATAAGGGCTTGAACAATCGACCCATTTGGTCGTATGAGTTGGAGGACTTGTTGTTAGATAGACATCGTGAGGTATTTATTTTTGGTACAGTTTATGTTGAAACCGTTAGAGAGAGTGGCACACTTGTTAGCCTGTTCCATTGTTCTTCGTTTTCCGAAGCCGTGGCTTGGAAGCTTACTTGCTTCGTTTCTGAAGGAAGTGACTTGTAAGTACGCGACTACCAAGTCAGCATCCTCGCGATTGAGAAACGGCCTTGGTCTCTGATCCACACCCTGCAGTTGTGTTGTCGTCCATGTGTTCATTAACTTCCCCTTTGATTAAGAGTCATGCTTCTAACAATTTGGTAATGTTCCTTATCTCCAAAGATAGGGAAAATAAAAGTATGAATTGTCCTTAAACACGCCGAGTACATGAGTCATTACAAGTTGGTTTTACTATGTTCCTACTTCCTAGGTGCTCCGACTGTCTCCATGCCTGGTTTACACAAACATTAAGTAACAGAACTGAGGAAAAGCAACCAAGCAAAAATGCTCAACTATGGAAAAGAGTGAAAATATTTGCCAGAGTGATATGATGGCAGTGAAGCAGCCACAGCAGATATTCACACATACTCTCTCTCAATTCAATTCAATTTAATTCATTTCAAATGTTTACATATTATTGATATATATATATATATATATATATATATACAGTGATACAATTACACTTCAACACACGTGTGTGAGTGTTTCTTTGGGTGCGTGGGTGTGTGTCTCATTCACAGTCCCTCAGGTTGTGTCATGACATGTCATGACATGACCCTCTCTCCCTCCATTAATTATCATCAGCTCTAATCATCACACACACAATGCCCTCACTTTGATTTCTTATTTCTAGCCAGAATCAACACGGGAGGACCCAAAACCCAGATCTTTTTCCTAACTTTCCAACAGAGGGGCCATCAAGTTATGCTCATAAGTAAGAGATGATAAACAACTAAAGAATTAGACTTTAACTCTTGAATAATGTTTCTTTCACAGAAGAGTGGAGGGATTTAAGTAGCCTACGTTTAGGGGAATCACCCCCAGATTGAATATTTTAAGTTTAAGGGGATGATTCTTCTCCCCACTCCTCCTTCACTCCTGTTTCTCTTGGTAGTTCCTGAAACTGACTGTGCATTCATTCTCACTGAATGAAAAAAACACATATAACTGGGTTATAGGCATGGGCTGATGATGACCCTGGACCCACATCAGTATTATTTAAGAAGTGAATTTTAATTAGCTTGAAAGGTTTCAATGCCTGTAATCATCTTTAAAGTGACAATTTAAAAAAATGTGCAGCTCCCATTGGCTTAACATTAGCTTTATACAGTTTCCACTCATTGTTTAGCTTTCCAGTCCACATCTTACTGTGGTCTTTCAATCTCTCATAGCGCCATTTTCGGCCCAATTTCTCCATAAATAAACTCTAAAAACCCACAGTATGCTACCTGCTCAGCAACAATCAGCACACAGACAGATTTAGCAACAAGCTAAAGTAAACACTTAGCAGCTAAAGAGATAAATGTTTCCCTCTGAACTTGGTAGAGGCCCTAAACAGACTGTAGATTGTAAATGTGCCACTACACATGAATGACAATGTTGTTTCATACTAGATTTGTAAGAATTAAAGTGTTAAAAAGTTCACCACATCATCTGAAAGTCTGACCTTATGTAATTGCTCTGTTTACTGAGCTTTTGCTGTTGCTAAGTGGCGAAAACAATCAGTTATTGCAGGTTTGAGGTACATATGACATTGCAAAACCATTGAGTAAAGTTGAAGAAGGGGAAGAAGATTGTAAAAAGTATTGTAAGGTCACAGTTACCACTACAGTGTGGCCTTAGGTTGAGGGTCAGATGGAGGTCAGTCCAAAGCAGTTCAGCCTCACAGCTACTATCTGTCAGGGAATAATTTCGCCCTACATGTTTACCTTTTGCTCTGTAACGCAGCTGACCAACCTTGAGCAGCCGTTATCTCCCATAAGGAGGGGCTGCCCTAGCAAGTTGTTGTTGTTTCCAGTTTATGACCGGGCAACTCTCTTTCAGAGATAGTTATTGTTGTGGGACACCTGGAACACATCCTTCTCGCGGTGTAGATGACCCCGAGCCATAAGCGACAACAAATGTGATTCAGTGTCCTCAGCTGTTTAGTCTATCTATTCAAGAATGTTGATTATTACACTCTGAACTACTTAAAACCTCGAGCTACAGGAGGGTTCTTCAGAATTGATTGTGGCATCTCAACCGTGTGGTCAAACCGTGGCCCGTGACATGTCTTGTGAATTCTCCGGCCGAAGCTCCAAATAAACCGACAGTGTTTGCCATCAAAGCTCCAGCTCTCCTCGTGTCTCTCTGAGTCCTGTTTCCAATTGCTTCAGAAGTTTCCCCCACACTATCTTATTTACATTAGAGGAATACAGGAATGTTAACACTTGTATCACAATTTATCAAACTGTTTCTAAAAACAGTCTGATAAAAAACCCTCTCAAAACAGCAAATTGGTGTCTTTAACTTTTTCTTTTGTATGTTTTAAACAAACAGATGTGTTTACTAGTGCTTTGGAGGTGCTGGTAGACATATGTTGTTACTGTTAGGGAATAATTTGCCAGTGTCCACTTTCACCCTCTGACACAGATGCTCCAACCCTGAGCAGCTGTTATCTCCCTAAAGGACGGGCTGCCCTAGCAAGTTGTTGTTGTTACCTGTTTGTGACCGGGCAACTGTCGGTCAGAGACAGGGACGTGCACAGACATTTGGAGGGGCTATTGCTCTAAACTAGAAAAAGGGCCCTGAAGTAGAGACATGGCAGAAATCCTACAATGAAGCGGGACATTGAACTGTTCACCGTGAGAGGGCGATCAAGAGAAGAGAGTGAGCGGCCCCGTTGAGCGAGTTTACAGAGTAAAAGACACAGAAAGACAGAAGCAGTGTTCGAAATGGGGGGAAGCAGGGCTTGGCTCCCCCGAAGAGGGGGGGAGCTCCCCTGAAGGCCGACTTTGAGATAAATAGGGGGAGCCCAAAATAATCCTTATTTGTGTCACACAGATTAGAAATGTTGAATTTCTGTTAATAAAAGTTCTTGAAATAAATAATAGTTATTGTTCATTACAGTTTCTGAATATTTGTTTTATATTTGTGAATATGTCTGGGTGTTGCCATCTGTACGTGGCGGCGCTGCATTCTTTACGCTACTTACGTTGCTATGGTTACGGTGGCGATGCCGGCGCGGTATTTGACATTTTCATATTGATATTTTTAATTTCTCCCGATTTCTGACAAAATCAGATTTATTCACGACTGTTTCCACTCTGACTTTAATACAGCTACACCATTGTTTGGTTTCCATGGTAGGAAGATAGTCACAGAAAACAGAACAAGAATCGACAACTCGACCCTCTGCTCACTCCTTTCCTGTAAAATAGGGGAGAAGGGGGTAAATTGAGCCAGTGGGTAAATTGAACCACCCCCTGTAACCAGGGAATGCCTTATAGTTGTAATCAAGTGACCATCAATTATGCAAGCTCCACCCATTTCTCATTGCCTGTGAAAGAGAGATTGTGGTCTGGTAAGTAAACATTTTTACAAAAAAACGTTTTTTGCTTTTCTAGATGTCAGCTATATCGGTCATGTAAAAAAAAATCCAGGTTTAAACACATATATTGTATATGTTGATGTGTTGGCAGCGTATTAAACCATGTGAATCATTAAGCTAAAGATGACTCTGAATGCTATAGGCTATTTTTTCTAAAATGGTGGCTATGGGGTAAAGTGAACCATGGGCCTTGGGGTAAGTTGAGCCAGTTTTTCAATGGAGAAATTAATGAAAGTAGGCCAAATTGATAATAAGAGCTCACTGTAGGCTACATTTAAAGTTGAATTTACCCTTTGATTGGTAAGATGTATGAAATTGTATCACCATTTGTATGATTACTTTACCTTTTAACATGCGGTGGTTTTTAAATGCTCCAGATTTCTGAGGTCTCAAAGTTGGCAAGGATGCCCACCTTTTTTAGTTAACGTGTGTCTATGTGGGAATTCCCCTTCGATTATATTGGCTCTAACGGTCAAAAAGAGATGTCAATCACCAAAATCGACCAATGGGTTCCAGAGAAACGGTAAAACGGCCATTTCCACCCAAATCACCTCAGAGGTGGAGTTTTATTTGCTAAACCTCTCTAAAAAGGTCAAATGTCACTTGTTTTGCATCAATCTTGATACAGGGTAGGCCTACTTATTATATGTTGTACTTTGGATTCCTAAAGCTTTTAGTCTACCTATCATCCAAGGGTGGTTTTCACTAGCCTATAAGTAAAAAATATGTTTTGGATGGACACTATAATTTACAGTTTTTTACTATGTTCAATCTGAATTTTCTTTAAAATAAAAAACATCTATATTGATTCTGACTTTTCTACATCCAACTCACAGGTTTATCATTACTTTGAGAAAAAAGATTATTAATTTTCCCCTTTTAGAAGTGTAGTTATGGTCATTTGTTCTGGAAATGTCATTTTCGAGCCTGTGACCTGAAAAACAGGCTCAGTGATTAACAAGTTAAGGAATGAGCTTTTTGTTGCAAAGATAAATTAAACCCTATGGAAAGCTTTGATGTTTTGTTTTTTTAGAGCATATCCAAGTATTACGCTAAAGCAGGGGAGGAGTCTGCCGCCAGCCTGCAGTGATAAAGCCCGGCTGCTGCCTGTAGTGTAGACGGGCCGTCACAACGGTAGTGGAAAACAGGTTTGGAGGAGGAAGTCTCCGAGTGCACTCTTCAACAGGAATGAACTCCCTCTCATGCCGTGTGCATCTCAGACTCTGACTACTGAACCGTCTGTTATTCACGGGGATACTTCTCGCTTAAGCTGGTCTTCAAAGTGTTCCTTCACGTTTTCATCCACTACTTTGAATCAAACAGCTTTCTAAGATGACCTGGACAGCGAACAGTTGTTTTGTCACTCTGGCCATCCTGTTTCTGTGGCGGGGGGAAGAGGTAGCAGAAGCCTGCAGCTGTTCCAGGTATAACGTGCATCCTCAGGAGAAGTTCTGCAGCTCGGACGTCGGTAAATCCACTCACTGAGCCAAATTAATGAATATGATGCAGCATTTAGTCAGTACAGTATGTTTTATCATAATCATATGTTGATATTTTAGCCTTGATAGCAACAGGAATGCCCTTAGTGTTATTTGCCAGTTCATCTGACTTTTTGTTGATCAGTATAAACACCACAAGAAACATATTTTAAAAGTTGTTACAATATTGCTTACAAAAGCATTTTTGCCACATCAATGGCTTTTATTGAGGCTGATTATAGTTAAAGTTATTTATAATATAATTAGAGGCAATACAAGGATATTGCCTCAGTTTCTTTGTGCATAATCTTAACAAATAGCACATTTTAAATGAGCAAATAATGCGAACATATAAAAACAATACTTTAATAAAATAGGATTAGAATACAAATGTGGAAAAAAACAAACAATATTGGTATCTCATCTGTTGAATAAACTATGGATAGAGTAAGGCTCATCAGTATCATGCAAAATGAATCCTTAAATCAGTGGTTGAGGGGTTTATGGTGCACTTCCTTAATGACTACTAAATGGCAATTTAATATGCTCTTTCTTAAAGGTCATGTGGATCCTTTCCCTACATTACATAATAGAAAACTGCTTGTTGCTGCATCAACACAGGACTTAAGCTAACGGAGTCTCAACAGTGACCAGCTTGTTTAGCTTTTTACATTTGCTGAGGGTCTTTTTTCTTGGTTGTGAGCCGGCTGAATGTGCGGGAAGTATACAGAAGCTGACTTATTCAAAGGCTTCTCTTTACCATTGGATTCCTTGGCGCTGGAGGGTAAAGAACCCACATTATCCTAGTTTGTTGTAAAGAAGGGGGAAAAAGTGCAGTAGTTCCTTTAACCTTTCGTCACTAAAAGGGGGAAGAAAATTAGCTGAGATGACATTTAACATTTACTGTGATTTCAAACGGATCAGTTTCAACACTGAGGTCGGCTCCTAACATGACCTTTACCCCTCTAACCCTGCTTCAGCACCATGGATAGACCCTCCTGCTTAAATAAACCATCATTCTGTTAGGATCAGCCTTTCTGGCCTGAAGGCTCTTGATACTTAAACAAGTTAATCTGTGACGTTTATGGAATGTAAAGTCAATGTGGCTGCTATAGAGAAAATGAATGGGTGGCTGACTTTGCAAAAGATGCTTTGTTGAGCAAGCAAATCCAAAATGAAGGTGGTTATTTACCATTGGCGGTTCTGCCTTTTAAAATGTTTCCTTAGTTTAAATGTCTTATTTAAGTTCCTGGTCAACTCTCCAGGTGATTTTTATGAAGATAAAACAAAGTTGTTTGGATTAAAACATCGTTAGTAGTACAATATTGTTGTGAGAACCCCCTACCTATACTGTCAGACAATTGTCTTATGTAATAAATATTACTTTAGTTAAATAGACTATTTCTGGGAGTCTATGGACAATTACTCAAGAACATGAGCTTCTTGCAATCTAAGTTACAGTGAAACCCTTAATAATAGGGAAGAAAAATCAACGTGTTCATAAATGACTAATTTGTATGCAACCATTGCAACATTAGAGTCTCTTGCAACTTCAGTTTAAAGATGCTCTGTTGTACTTCATACAGTATTTTTGTTTTGGAAGGCAACATTCAGATGGCATGAAAAATGCAGGTGAAATATAATTCCCAATGAAACATACAAGTACGTTACACAAGGCAAGGCAAGGCAAGGCAAGTTTATTTATATAGCACTTTTCAACACAAGGCAATTCAAAGTGCTTTACAAAAAATGAAAGAGATTAAGAAAATGGCATTTAAAATCAGTCATTAAAAAGAAAAGCTAATAAAATAAACATTAAAAGAAAAAATACATGGATAAAAGTTACAGTGCTGTCAATTAAACATTAAAAGAAAAAAGTACATGGATAAAAGTTACAGTGCAGTCTAAGATATGAATAGTTCAATTAAAAGCAGCGACAAAAAGAAAAGTCTTCAGCCTGGATTTAAAAGTAGTCAGAGTTGTAGCGGACCTGCAGGTTTCTGGGAGTTTGTTCCAGATATTTGGAGCATAATAACTGAACGCTGCTTTACCATGTTTAGTTCTGACTCTGGGGACAGAAAGCTGACCAGTCCCTGAAGACCTGAGAGATCTGGATGGTTCATAATTTAGCAGGAGGTCAGAAATGTATTTTGGGCCTAAACCATTCAGTGCTTTATAAACCAGCAGCAGTATTTTGAAATCTATTCTTTGACACACAGGAAGCCAGTGTAAAGACTTCAGAACTGGAGTGATGTGATCCACTTTCTTAGTGTTAGTGAGGACTCGAGCAGCAGCGTTCTGAATTAGCTGCAGCTTCCTAATAGATTTTTTAGTGAGACCTGTGAAGACACCATTGCAGTAGTCGAGTCTACTGAAGATAAAAGCATGGACAAGTTTTTCCAAATCCTGCTGTGACATTAGTCTTTTAATCCTAGATATGTTCTTTAGGTGATAGTAGGCTGATTTAGTAACAGTTTTAATGTGACTGTTGAAACTCAGGTCAGAGTCCATGACTACACCTAGATTTCTGGCTTTATCTGTTGTTTTGAACATTGCACACTGAAGCTCAGCGCTAACTTGTATACGTTCTGCCTTGGCTCCAAAAACCATTACCTCAGTTTTATCTTTGTTTAATTGGAGAAAGTTCTGACACATCCAGTCATTGACTTGTTCAATGCACTTACTCAGTGTTTGAATTGGAGCATAGTCTCCTGGTGAAATTGTTACGTAAATTTGTGTGTCATCTGCATAGCTATGGTAACTTATTTTGTTGTTCTTCATTATCTGAGCCAGTGGTAGCATGTAGATGTTAAAGAGAAGAGGCCCCAAGATGGAGCCTTGAGGAACCCCACATGTCATATTTGTCAACTCAGATGTGTATTTACCTATAGAAACAAAGTTGTTTCTGTGAAATCATTCATCTTAATGGGTTAGTTTCCAAAACTGGTGGCGAAGTCAATAGGGACTTGGCTTGGCAACTGGAAGGTCACCAGTTCGAGTCCCGGCAAGACCAAGTGCTACCGAG
This sequence comes from Gymnodraco acuticeps, assembly GCF_902827175.1. Classification (NCBI taxonomy): domain Eukaryota; kingdom Metazoa; phylum Chordata; class Actinopteri; order Perciformes; family Bathydraconidae; genus Gymnodraco; species Gymnodraco acuticeps. The sequence goes on from NW_022990238.1 coordinate 3,415,156, forward strand.
TTGTCCCTGAGCAAGGCACCGTTCCCCACACTGCTCCCCGGGCGCCGTTCAAAATGGCAGCACACTGCTCCTAACACTAGGATGGGTCAAATGCAGAGAAACAATTTCCCCACGAGGGATTAATAAAAGTCCATCTTATCTAATAATAATAATAAGGTTGGATTAAGTAAAGGAATCGTTTGAATGTGTAATTTAGTGTTTGTCGTTCAAAGTCTTCCCACTTTGCGGCTTCTCAGAAAGGAGAACAGGCCCTGCAATTACATGACATGCTAATGCTTTCTTATCCTTCCCTCTTCGTGTTGTCAAGAACTCCAATGAACACAATGCTGCCTACACAATATTGTATTAATTGTTTAGTAATAGCAAATGAGATGGTTCCCTTGGTCCCCAGTTTCATGAAATGTGTGTTGTGTATAGGGCTTGGTCAGCCTGAACAAGTGAACAAAATCATGTCCTGCTGGAATTAGTTATACACTGCATACCAGCACAGGATATCAAGTCTAAGCTTCAGGAGTTAAACGCACACTATACCACCTCAAGACATGTTTTAATGTGTTTGTACATTTGAGCTTGTTTTGGATTTTATTGATAATTGTTCATGATAAAAGCTGGAATGTGGATGTTCTGCAAATAATGAATGGAAGAAAATCATTTGTCTATTTAAGCATTTAAAGGGATAACCCTCATCCTCACAAAGCTGTCCTCAAATTATACATGTTCACATAAATCCAATAATTCACAGTTTTTTACAGACTGTGTATTTTTTCACACTTGCTCAATTTGTGATTTGTTAACAAAAGCCATCTTCAGAGTTTACCATTATACATTATTCCTGTAGTGTGTAAACACTATCTACCTCTGCTGTGTGACTGCTAATCCTGTCAGTGCTCTCCTCTGTTCCCCTGCCTTGAGAATATAACCATCCTCTTCAAATCGTGCTTTCACAAACTTTGCTTTTCCCTTTCTTTTTTTTTAGAGTTGACGCACTAGAACCTTAAAAGGAGTTGTTCTCTACAACTGTACTGTCAAAGAATTAGGGCACATATGGCTTGCAGTTTCATACATCCATCATATAAAAAGCAAGTGAAAAGGCTTGATGTTGTTTGGTAAGGCAGAGGGCTGGTGATGGTCTGAGGCAGTCAGTAGCAGCCACCTTGAGAAAGACACAACTTGAACTGAGACTTCCGAGAGAACATCTGTTAGACATTAACTGTATCGCTAGTCCGCTTAAAATCTTGACTTTTGAATATGATATTGTAAGCATAGTATAGTGAAGGCAGTAATCATTGCAGATTCACAATTGGATTCAAATGACACAAGCAGTTATTGTGAAACATATCTTTGTGTTTAATACTCAGCTCGAAGGCTCGTTTGTAAGGCTTTGATGGTGTTTTTCCACTTGAACTGTTCTATTTCTTTCCACCGTCAAAACCTCGCTGAATCAGGGAGCTGAAACTTCAGAGTGCAAGAGAGAGAGAGAGAGAGAGAGAGAGAGGGAGAGGAAAGGAAAGGTTTCACACGAAAAGAAGAGGGGCTGATTTGCATGTCAGCACCTCAATCCAGACAGAGAGGCAGGCCGGCAGAGAGGCCTGGGGGCGAAGGAGAGCATTCTAGTTCAGATTTTCAAAGACTGCTGACTGGCTTCCTCCTGCGTCGGCCTGGGAGCAGGCAGCACACATTCCTCCCTCTGATTGCAGCTGATGAAACACTCATGTTGCTTCTGTCTTCCCAGCACCTGGCACATGCAAAATGCTCAGATCCAAGCCACAGCAAAGAGTTGTGGCTGTATTTAGCATGCCAAACCTGGACAGGGCATCAGTTCCTGTTCCGTTTTAACATGATAATGGTGTTTGACTTTGAAACTCTTGTCTTCAAATTAAATGTGGGTTGTGTTTGTCTCTTTTGCAGTTATAAGGGGAAAGGTAGTTGGAGTGCAGGAGGTTGATGCTGGCAATGACATCTATGGAAACCCCATCAAGCGTATCAAGTATGACATCAAACAAATCAAGGTATGTGAAATGAAAGCTATCATTTTCATATTGGGGTCTAAACTTTTTCGTTAATGAAACTTAATTGACTTTGCTTTGTTTAAATTGTCAGATGTTCAAAGGTCCCAGCGATGATGTTGAAGCCATATACACCGCTCCCACTTCTGCAGTGTGTGGAGTGACTCTGGAGAAAAATGGCAAGGAGTATCTCATCACAGGTACAACTTTCACCAAATTCCAAATCCCACATTGTAAAATATAACAAATATTGTTCTTTGAAGAGTCTTTGTTTTATGTCATCTAATGCTCTTTTCCTTCTCCCAGGCAAACTAAAAGATGATGGGACGATGCATATCACACTGTGTGACTTCATTCAGCCCTGGGACGAACTGAGTGAAACCCAGAAGAAGAGCCTGACTCAGCGCTATGAAATGGGCTGTGGATGCAAGGTGGGAAATGACCCCAAACTAAAATAATCTTTTAAAAATGCAGAGTTGCAAGAGTTGTAAATGTAATCCCTGATCTTGGTTTCTTTCCTGATCCTCAGATCACCCGCTGCACCTCCATCCCCTGCATGGTCAGCAGCCCGGCCGAGTGCCTGTGGACGGACTGGCTGATTGAGAAGAAGGTCTACGGAGGGCAGGCCAAACACTTTGCTTGTATCAAGAGGAGTGATGACTCTTGTGCCTGGTACAGAGGGTCAGCACCACCCAAAAAGGAGTTCATGGACATTGAAGACCCTTAATTCCCCCACTGACAGATAGTGTGAGGATTTCTGAGATTAACTAAAATACCAAAATACAAATACATACCCAAGTAAAATTCCTATTTCGTTTTTTCTTCTTAAAAAGCCATTGGGTGTGTGTGCTCTATGGTAAGGTTGTTTTCTTTCATGTACAGGTCTTATTCAACAGTCTTAAAATGCAGCACTTTCAGACACTTCTACCCCTAAATCAAAAGCACTTCCTCATAATCCACTTCTCCGTCAGCTGAAATAATTATCAAAGGGATTAATCATCACAAATCAGTATAAATGTTCATAGCATTTGAGTTCTTCAGGAATTAATTTGCCATTTTTGTAACCAACGTTTTTGTTTAAAGTGAACTATAATTCATAGCGTACATACATACATTAAAATTATAACATATGTGAATTAGTGTGCTCATAAATAACAGTAGCTGGCAAATGGCGCTCTGACTTGTGAGAGCAGAGCTACATCAAGAAAGAAGAGCCACCTTTTGCCTGTCCTGGTTCAGGTCATTTCTTATGCAGAGTATGCAAAAAAACTATTCATGTTTTTTTTCTTTCATTTTACAGTGTGGCAAAGCTTTATAGAGCAGTGATTTAGCTAAATGTTGTCTTTAATTAATCCTGAATAAAAAAGAATGCACTGTAAACACAATTGATTAACAAAACCAACAGTGATATTGTCTCTAATGAAAAATGTCCAAGAAGAGGATTGAATCCTTTATTTTGTGTTTTTTAACAGCTTTTCTCTGTGTAATGCTTTAGTGAACAAGCATATTTTATTTAAAAAGTGTTTATGATTCATCATATTATGTTTGAGAAGACCCCAATATTTTGATGTGACTTTTAGTAAAGAGGGGAACAAACATTTTACCAGTATTAGCAAGCAAACACATTTGAATGTGCATTCAAATAAAAAAACGTTGCCTCAATGTTAACTATGACTGGCTCATCTTTTGGGACATTGGGTTAAAAAACATACGGTAACCAAACATCCATTTCTTTCAGAGCCTTTGTTATGACTTAAAGTGTTGAGCAAATGTCATAGTTAATATGAATGTAAAAAGATTATTTGTAACTGTAGTCACTATGATGTCTTGTGCTGGTTTCACATAAGACGTTTGAGATGATTTTTGCATGCATGTCCAGCTGAAACAATGCTGTACAATTTGACTATTATATTAAATGCCAAACCCTGTTTTGCTGCTACGTCTTGGTTATTTACACATCAATGGGTTATGTATCTATTTTCACATGACTCCTGCATTCACCATTTATCGAAACAAATTAAGATTTATTTCTGGACATGTAAATACAACTCACATATAGTTTCAAATTACAGAAGAAAGCTACTTCATAATTGGTCAGCAGCCCGGTCGAGTGCCTGTGGGTGATTGAGAATGAGATCTACGGAGAGCTGGCCAAACACTTAGTTTGTATCAAGAGGAGTGATGACTCTTGTGCCTGGTACAGCGGGTCAAGGAATGAATTCCTCCACTGACAGATAGTGTCAAGATTTCTGAGATGAACTACAATTAAAATACCAAAATACAAATACATGCCCAAGTAAAATTCCTATTTCGTTTTCTCTTCTTAAAAAGCCATTGGGTGTGTGAGTAAAGGTGGGCGACGTCCCCGATGACGTTAGAGGAGTTTGCGCACAGACAGTACAGACATTAGAAAAAAATCAGGCGGTTCCAGTTGAAGAGAAGAGAGCATGGACCCTCATCTAAAATGAATACTCGTGGATTTTGAATTATGTAAGTATATTTATGTACTTTATTAACTCTGTATGTCCTGTTGGGGAAACTTCTGAAGCAATTGGAGTCAGGACTCAGAGAGACACGAGGAGAGCTGGAGCTTTGATGGCAAACACTGATGGTTTATTTGGAGCTTCGGCCGGAGAATTCACAAGATATGTCACGGGCCACGGTTTGACCACACGGTAGAGATGCCACAATCAATTCTGAAGAACCCTCCTGTAGCTTGAGATTTTAAGTAGTTCAGAGTGTAATAATCAACATTCTTCAATAGATAGACTAAACAGCTGAGGACACTGAATCACATTTGTTGTCGCTTATGGCTCGGGGTCATCTACACACCGAGAAGGATGTGTTCCAGGTGTCCCACAACAATAACTATCTCTGACAGAGAGTTGCCCGGTCATAAACTGGCAACATCAACAATATGCTAGGGCAGCCCCTCCTTATGGGAGATAACGGCTGCTCAAGGTTGGTCAGCTGCGTCAGAGGGCGAAGGAGGACATGCAGGGCAAATTATTCCCCAACACATCCCTGTTAGCTTGTCAGCTTAATGTGGATATCAAAGTAGTTGTCCTGTGTACACTGAGACAGATGGCGGCACCAGCTTCCTAAAAAAAAAAAGGGTATGTCACATTCGCTGCCATGGACGCTGCTCTGTGTAAACTGCCTGTGGGCCCCTCTGTGTGATGCGGCCTGTTTCACTGCAGCCTAAAGAAGGAGAGGGGTGATCCAGGAAGACTACTGGGACAAGAGTCACTTTATTAGAAGTTTAACTGTTGGTGCCTCCTTCTATAGCGAGTTAAATTGAAGTTAAGGCATAATCTTTGTCTCCAATATCTTTCTGTACTTACTGTTATGTGTGTTCGCTACAATAATTGACATGTCTGTTCAACAGCACCACGTTGAAGTTTGACGGAAGCCGCCCTCCCGCCTGATGGAGCTTCTGGAAGAGTCTGCTTAAAGAGAACCAGGGAAATGTTCTGCTTGATTTGTGTTCAAATGTGTCTGCTGTTCTGTTTGTACATGAATATCTCTATTCTCTAAAGGTAAGTACATCTTGCCATTATGTGAAAAACCTCTTCAGTCTCCAGTTTTTAAGTTAACATTTAGATAAAGTACATTGGAATCTAATTTTACTGTATAATATTTATATATATTTTCAAACTTACTCAATTTAAATGTTTAATATTCTGATTCAAAATGGGTTTTTCAGGAGAATTGATAGTTTGAGCCTGTGTAACCCAATTATTTAATCAGGTTTACTTCCTGTTTGGAACAAAGCGAACATTTTATAAACTGAACTTCCTTACTTGTAGTCATACTTTGACCGTAACAAATAAGAGTTAATATAAATTCCCATATCCACACTGTAGCTACACTGTGCATATGATAATAAAGCCCTTAGAACCTTTTGAAGCTTACCCCATCCCCTCTGCTTAAAAAGTATGTAAAATCAATGGCTACTTAAATACTAAATTAAATAGCTAGCTCAACCCAATCAGTCTAAGTAAATTCACAGAAAGGTTTACAGTATTGTATGTTAACACTGATTTACATGTTTTGACAGAATGGAGGCAAAGTTATCGTCGAAAAAGGACTATGCTGAGTGTCGTGAAGCTCCATGTCCTCCATGAAGTTCAGCAAAAGAAGACGCCACACCTCCCAACGTGTCCATCTCCATCGAGGGATCGGAGGGGCTTGATGAGTGTAAATGTTTGGTGAACGCCTGCCTTCTGCTCACGGGCATCATCCATGCAATGAACTTAAGTAACACACCAAAGTTGAAATACGCTTCTGTCGTTTTCAAAAATCTTTCTTGAATTGAATTTCCTCAAGATTTCTCTTGGAAGTCCACATTTTTGCAAAGCAGTGGTGAAATTTTGAGGTACTTGAGAATGTTCTTTTCGTTGCACTTTATACTCCACTACAAATCAAAAGGAAATATTGTACTTTGTGCTTCCCTATGTTATATAAAGTTTATAAAGTACAAGGTTCTGTTTTTTAATTGACCAAAACATTTAAATATTGTTAGAAATCCTTGAGCTATTACGTTTTTGTTTGTTAATATTGGATTTTACTACAGGGTACTCAAACAGCATTTAGCTAATTATAGTTTTACTTAAAGGGGACCTATCATGCAAAATCCACTTTTTGATGTCATTTATACATAAATATGTGTCCCCGGTGTGTCGGGGAACTAACGCAGTGTCACAAAATAAAACCCTTTCTCTTTTCCTCCGTATACCCACCTTTTAAAAACGGTGGTACAACGAGCAGATACAGATTTGCTGCCGATATTACGTAATTTCGGATGGTGGACCCACAGAGAGTTGCTATCAGAAACAATGCCTGACGTGTTTTGGACATAATATGGTATTTGTTTACATTCGCAAGCATCGCTAACACTCAGAGCTAACCTGTACTGGAGAGCAAATGTGTTTAAAAAGCAGGAAATAAAAAAAATGAACTCACCTTGTGGTAAACCCAACCCAGTCTCATAAAAAAACGTGTAATAACTACGTTGGTCCACAACGTAGGACGTAGTATTTCTACAAAAACGCCTCTGAAATTGTAAAATACCTACGTTTTTTTTCACCATTCATTCCAATGACTGGCGTCTATGTCACGTGATCTTCAAATTTCTCCCTGCAGAAAAAAAAAACATGGCCGAACTTCGTTTTATTCTCGGTGTAAAATGCCTATTTTAAAGTTAGTTTGGCCATTAAAATGCCTTTTTGATGTCATTTGATGCGAGAAATATGAGTTGGTATTTCAGATTATGTGTGCAGTGGATGCACACGATCTTTAGTTTGCTAGTTATTACGAAGATTACTTCAGGAAATTGTGTCTATACAACGTTTTCATTGTCACCAAGGTGGTTGCTAGGGATGCTGCTATCGATATTATTTCTGTTATGTTGTGTAACTGTTTAATGGTGTTATCTTTATTGCTATCCCCTTCCCCGTCAATGTATAGTGTTGGTCCACAGAGCAAACGTATTAGTTTAACAAAATCCGCATCTAAAATTGTGGCATAGATAGCCTACGTTATGTTCCCCTGTGCAATTCTCCATTTACTCAACAATAACACATAATTATCCTTGTGTTTATTTATTTGTTTGATTAATTAATAAACACAACTTGGAGTCCGTCAGGACCGAGGGTCGGAGCAGCTCAAGTATTCTCTCCGCTTCGCTTGACAAACCCTGTGATAGTCCTCAAGCTCTGTGATTGGAGAGTGTGCCGAGCGTCAAACAGCACTTGAAATGGGATGGAACCACGGCAGAATGTCCAAAACTGGATTTGAACGGGTCCACCCCGTTCCCCCTCCCCCACCCCGTCCCCAGAACTACACATGCTGGCTATTGTGTTTCGCAACATGTTCTCTATCTATGGCACGTCTCTACTGGGAGTGTAGTTTTAAAAGACGTTTTCGTATTTCCCATAATAAGAAGTGGCCAGTATTAAACTGTGTACATCCCTGGAGGTTTAGGGGATAGGAAACACTCACATTTAAAACATATAATTAATAAATGGGTGAAAATTGCTTGTGCCCATAATGGGTAGCATTACCCACATGCCAGCTAAGGTCAGAAGAGCTTTATTTAACAGCTGGTCTTATGTTTGTGACCCCTCCTGTTGTTAATTGATGAGCCTGAAACATGCACTTGTCAAGGTTCAGAGGCACATTTTGCAAATATGGCAGTAGCCATCGATCATCTTAAGATAAGATATACTTTATTGATCCCAAGTTGGAAACATTTGCGTTACATCAGCATGTGTAACAGTTGTAAATATGCAGTGGTGTTTATTTGTAAATCATTTAGTATTATCACACACATTTTGTGTTTTATATTTAATAATTATGTGTTCTTTATTTATTGATTGTTCAATACCTGACAAGGCCGGAGATGAAAAACTTTGGTCGCAGGTTCCTCAACAGTGCATTACAAGACATCTATCAATATGTGTGTACCTCCACCATTAAACTGTCGTATTCTGCACATTTATTATACTATCTACATACATCTTATATAAGAGTATAATACATATGTATAATATCAGTTAAAATAAGTGCTTCAACATAGTTAACATTGCTGAAGGTATACACAAAGTTTTTCATTCATTGCATAACTACACCGTTTGTGTATATATTGCCCAACCTTTTTTGAACCGAGAGCTACTTTTAAAGTTGCCAGTCTGCCGAGATCTACCAGTCCAAATAGAGAGGCGTAGCCATTACTGACAGCCTACTATACCTACCAGGTAAATACACACTTCTACTTGTATAAAACTGACCTTTGTACGATGAATACTTCATAAAATACTGCAGATCCTTTATCTTACCTCTTTCTAATCTACACACATACAAGTATTTTACTGAAGTTACACAACAGTGTTGATACAGAGTTGGAGTTTATTCACACCTCACTACAGTGGGTAATGTTTTCAAGAAACATTGAACAGTGCTGCCACATATGACACAGGGAAAAAAGAAAAGACTGAACCCTTTCTTTGCCATTATATAAAAATAGTGTTGCTACAAAATTATAAATGAGGCTTACTAATAAGACAACTCAGATCTGAAGCTACACAGGAATCTGCTGCCAAAGTGCAATAAAAAAGACACAATTAATAGAATCCCTTTTTTGTTGCATTTTAGTAGAGTATAAAAATAAATGCCTTTAAAATAGGATGCAAGCAACACTAGTTTCTTAACTGAATTGATAATAGACTATACTCAATTTAAGTTTGCATTCTTATACCATTTTGTACAATAATTATAATGAATAAGTTCAAACAAACTAAAACTTACAGCTGATTAATAACGGTATTATATCAAAAACCTGTTGAAATGCTACTGTTATTTTTACTATCCCCAAAAAGCGCGTCAGCAGCCTCCAGGAATGCTTCTTTCACAACTTCGCCATCTTTGAAAGACTTCATGTGTTTCGCAAGAACGTGACTGACACGATAAGATGCTATGGTAGCAGCCTTGCTCTTGTTGTTGGGCCTGGAGAAAATGGACTGCTGTGCATTTAGCTGTCCTTTCAGGCCCCTCCCCTTTTGGCAGCGTAGGGCAGAATCAGGAGGGAATTCCGTCTCGTAGCGTTTGTGCACTGTTTTGAAATGCCGCTCCTAAATTACCCTTCTTCGATAAAGCCACGCTCGCATTGCAGATGAGACAGATGGACTTTGAATTGGAATAGATACAAAAATAATCATCCTCCCACTCAGAGTGAACATTATATATTTTGGTATTTTTTGCTTCTGCCATAATTGCGGTCTTGTGTGACTGTCACTCCTGTTGACACGGACAACGTCAGCGAAATAGTGCCCACCAGCCACGCCCCGACACATGGTGTCTAGCCGGTCAATCACAAAGCTTTGATGCGTTCAAGTGCATTATTCTGGCACAGGAAGATTATGTTATAGGACATTAACGATAAAACAGAATATTGTTGTTCTATTTTTAGACACATCTCGCGATCGATTGGGAATCTCCCCGCGATCGACCGGTCGATCGTGATCGACTGGTTGGGCACCCCTGGTGTATATGATATGTCAATAAACCTTAGAAAATCTTGAAATCTTGAAAGGGATGTGCAAAATAGTCATTATATACAGTCTTTAATTAACTATTAGTAGAGAATAACGAGTAATGAATATACTTTATAGGGATCCTATTAATATCTAATAATAAAAATAATGAAATTCAATAACATGCTTTAACCACTAGGTGTCCCTTTATATCAGCTGTGCACCTTTATGGTGTAAATACAGCCTATCTACCAATTGGATCAAATATAAAAGTCAGCCGAATTAGTGTTGATACTGCAAGGAGACGTATTGTGTGAAAAGAAATGTAAGATGTTGTTTAATGGCTGATATATTTATGATCCATGTCACGTTTTCAGTGTTGGCGGCAGTTCCTCATGTTTGTCTAGAAGTCTTCTCATCAGGGCTCTATAAATAGAGAACTACGGCAGATATGTAATATTTAATGCAGCCGAACCGTGTATTACAATGCCGTTATGTGATGACTTTCAAAGAGAAAAGCAAGCACACTCGGAATAAAGTGTTTTCGGTCTGTTTCCGGTATTTGTTTATGACGATGTGATGTGAGATGTGAGACTGGAATTGCACAGGGGAAAATAACGTATATGCCACAATTTTAGATGCGGATTTTGTTAAACTAATACGTTTGCTCTGTGGACCAACACTATACATTGACGGGGAAGGGTAGTGGGTGGGGTAGTAATAAAGATTACACCATTAAACTGTTACACAACATAACAGAAACAATATCGATAGCAGCGTCCCTAGCAACCACCTTGGTAACAATGAAAACGTTATATCGACACAATTTCCTGAATTAATCTTCGTAATAACTAGCAAACTAAAGATCATGTACATCCACTGCACACATAATCTGAAATACCAACTCATATTTCTCGCATCAAATGACATCAAAAGGCATTTTAATGGCCAAACTAACTTTAAAATAGGCATTTTACACCGAGAATAAAACGAAATTCGGCCATGTTTTTTTTTTTCTGCAGGGAGATGAAGATCACGTGACATAGACGCCAGCCATTGGAATGAATGGTGAAAAAAAACGTAGGGATCTTACAATTTCAGAGGCGTTTTTGTAGAAATACTACGTCCTACGTTGTGGACCAACGTAGTTATTACACGTTTTTTTATGAGACTGGGTTGGTAAACCCGCAAGAGAAAAATTATTTGAGCTCTATACTGTTTCAGAAATAGTCCTTGATGTGGTTTAGAACAGGATGGTGTGTTATCACAGCAGAATTTAACTTTATTTCCGGTAGAATTCTGATCTCCGCCTCCTCTTTTTTTTTTTGTTAAGCTAAGGACCCAAGATCCGCGTTTCTCTAAACAGGGCTGGAATAGAGGGATATGAGGGATGTCTAAAATGCATGATCTGTTTGTATTTTAAAAACACATCATAGACATTTTTTTAATATATCTGAGACCCATATTATATATATATATGCCTAAAAATAGCATGATAGGTGGACTTTAAGTAACATTTTCATTACCAGACTTTCACTTGTAATAGAGTATTCTTACAGTGTGGTATGAATATTTTTACTTAAGAAAAGGGCCTGATTCTTCTTCGAACTGCTTTGTTTAGTTTAACTGATGTATGTGCAGTATTTGTTAAAATAATTGTAAACTGTAGATTAATCATGGCATGTATCAGACAACGTGTTGTTTAAAAGTGTCTACTGTTTCATGTTTTGTAGTAGCCTTAGTGTAAAACAGTTGTATTGAATAAGAATTGCATTTGATGATACTTAATAATTATATTTTAATAATACCTACATATTTATTAAATAAAAGGTAAGAATAGCAAATAAAAACAACCTGAAAAGCCAAATAGTTTTTACTGGAGATTTGTAATAAGATGCAAATGTAATCTTAAGTAAAAGATACTATGCAATAGTAAGTCAAATGTACTTACAAAAACTGAAATTTGATAGTAAAGTTTAATTGAGTGCCTTTAGTAACAAACACTTCTTAACTGTAAGTAGATGCTACTTGAAATATACGTTGTTAAATGTACTTAGGTTTTCTGAGTGCAATTTCTTACCTCGAAGTAAATCTTACTCCCCGTTCTTTTCAGTGTACATACATTCAAATTATAACAAATATGTGAATTAGTGTGCTCATAAATAACAGTAGCTGGCAAATAGCACTCTGACTTGTGAGAGCAGAGCTACAGCCACCTTTTGCCTGTCCTGGTTCAGGTCATTTCTACAGAGTATGCAAAACACTATTTTCATGTTTTTCTTCTTTCTTTTTACAGTGTGGCAAAGCTTTATAGAGCAGTGATTTAGCTAAATGTTGTCTTTAATTAATCCTGAATAAAAAAGAATGCACTGTAAACACAATTGATTAACAACAGTGATATTGTCTCTATGAAAAATGTCCAAGAAGAGGATTGAATCCTTTATTTAGTGTTTTTTAACAGCTTTTCTCTGTGTAATGCTTTAGTGAACAAGCATATTTTATTTAAAAAGTTTTTATGATTCATCATATGTTTGAAAAGACCCCGATATTTTGATACAAGTGACTTAACAAATATGTTACCAGTATTAGCAAGCAAACACATTTTAATGTGCATTCAAATAAATAAATGTTGCCTCAATGTTAACTATGACTATGAAAAATATACGGTAACCAAACATCCATTTCTTTCAGAGCTTTGTTATGATTTTTAAAGTGTTGAGCAAATGTCATAGTTAATATGAATGTAAAAAGATTATTTGTAACTGTAGTCACTATGATGTCTTGTGCTGGTTTCACATATGACGTTTGAGATGATTTTTGCATGCATGTCCAGCTGAAACAATGCTGTACAATTTGACTATTATATTAAATGCCAAACCCTGTTTTGCTGCTACGTCTTAGTTATTTACACGTCAATGGGTTATGTATCCATTTTCACATGACTCCTGCATTCATCATTTATCGAAACAAATTAAGATTTATTTCTGGACATGTAAATACAACTCACATATTTAGTTTCAAATTACAGAAGAAAGCTACTTCATAATTTTAGTTTGAATGGACACATTGTGCTGAGAAAACAGGAATTCACATTTATTCTAGGCAGGCAAGTCCCACAGCAGGAAACAGGAAAAAACGGTATAATGAACTTAGTGACATTTCGTATTTATTTCGTTTACCCAAATCAGAATCTACATACGGGACAGGGACAGTAGTTACAGTAGGCTACCAGGAACTGACTTCCGACATCTTAACAGCAATCTGCTGCCGCTTAGTGGAGAAGACCAAATGTGACATTCACAGACATTCCTTCACGAGCCTGTTCACAATGAGAAGCTATTTATCTGGATGATATAATACCCTTGTATGTATATAAGAGATTAATATAACGCAGTTAGTGTTGGATATATTATTTACATTACAAATCTGTGTAAGAAAATGAATTTAGATCAAGGACAAGGTCAAATTACATTAAAAACGTTTGGATTGGACCTATGCAATATAGTGAAATGTGCTTCAATTTTGACACTATAGCAGTGGTTCTCAAACTTTTTCTGTCAGGAGAAAAAACAAAGTCGGGTCCCCCCAACACAAATAGTCACGTAATGGGCCAAGTTAACATTTATTAAAATACATCAATATGAATGTGTGCATTCCTTTGCTAGAACAGTGATAATAAAACAATGCTCCATAAGTCTGTGTGGTCAAAAATGTGTGCAATCCCTTTGCTAGAACAATAAGTGAAAATACTTTGCCACTTTGCAATCTGTGCAAAAAAAAATGAAAAGAAAGAAAATGCTGATATTTGGCAAAAGTGTGTCTTTTGACAACATTAGTGGCTGCAATGAGCCTGTTTTGCACTACACATTTGTTAAAAAATTAAACAAAATGCCTCTTGAGGGCATGAAGTGACAAAAACTTCCAACATGTCTCCATTAAAGCACATTGTAATTTCAAGCTGATCTTTACTCACAGCATTAGCCGCACACCTTTAGTTAATCTGCCAAGAAGGCCACATTATTAACCCGAAAGTACACAAAAATTACACTTCAGATACTCAACTTCTTGACATGCTTCACATTTTGAAATTTCACAGATATCTGTTACGGTTCTTCAACAAAACGTTCACATGTAAGAGGTTTATCTCTCATTCAGAACAATGGAAACCTGTGATCTCTGCACCGTTAGTTAGTTAGTTAGTTAGAACCGTTAGTTCAAATATAAACACCTGTGTCATGGAACACGATGATGTCATAACTCCAACTGACATGCTCAGAGCAGCAGACTTCAGATAATGGTTAATGGTCCTGCCCTCAACAGCTCTACGTCAATTATGGGGTGTCATCATATGCCGTTTCCATGGAAACGCATCCCTCGCCATAAAAGACGATGTCGCTATACATTAACTCCTATGAAAATGTTCAAAAAGTGCTCAAACTACACATGTGTGCTAACAGTCCAGCCGTGAAGACATCTACAGTAAGTGAGAGTTTTGAGATTTCTTCAAATGCCGTTGCCATGGTAACACAAGGCTCACCATGAAACAGGGTTTTCTCATAACTTCAGTGAAAATGCTCCAAACGGCCCAAAACTTCACAGGTTTGGTAATGATGCAGCCATCAACACATCTAAGCGTATTATGGGGTGTCATCAAATGCCGTTGCCATGGCGACAGATCCTTCGCCATCAAATTAGTTCAAAAGTTTGCAGTTCAAATATTCTGCTGCTTTTTCTTGCATTTTTACTTTCTTTTCTTCTCTCATCACACATTCAAGCCCCCAGTGTTCATGTATAATTTCAATTTAAATTCTTCACTTTCTTTTTACACATTACATTTCATCATAGCAATTCAACGTCAGCTTTTCAGCATATATAGCATTCCCACTAGCAATTTATTCAGGAATTGCATTCTCTAGTTATGAGAGTGCTCTCATACTTGTTTGAATCTGAAATTGTATATATTTATATAAATATATATATGTGTGTGTGTGTGTGTGTGTATATATGTCCGCATCTGTAGCCTGTTATTGTCTCATTATACCGCACTGTGAATTAATTCAAAGTAAATATATAAGTCATCATGAACACAGTTCTATCCGTCAGACAGAGGGCTGCTGTACCTCCTGTCATCATTAACATGACGTCTCTTTAAAATGACTGCTCAGAAGAGAGGATTTCTCATTTCAATCATGAGAGACGTGATGTATGAAATACATGTTTAATACCGGACACGTAGTATAGAAAATTATGATTGACAGATTACAACAATGAATCAAGTGATGTTTGGAGATTAGGCCCCGGTTTGTAGGATATCATTCAGGAGGGGAAAACCGCTCCGATGAACCCCCCGGGGTCTAGACACTGGTGGTGGTGATAATGGTTCGGTCTGGTTTGGAGGAAGAAGGATTAGCTTGGCCCTGAATTAGGAGACAGGAGGCGAAGGGGTGGAGGCGGGTTGTGCGTTGACACCTGAAATGACAACTGACAGAGAGGGAAGAGCAGATTTAAAGGGTTTAGCAGGTGCAAAGATTGCTAGCTGGGGAGTACCGCCCCTGATTACTTAATGGGAGAAGAGCTTACAGTGACGTGTAACACCAGGGGGTATGGTCTTCCTTCTTGAACTTGCGCTAAGCTTCATTTCTCGAACCCTCTGCTGCTTCCCCTCCTCTCTCCTCGGTTCCCCTCCTCGACTCCCCCGCTCGCATCTCCTGTGGGCGGGACTAAGACACGAGGATAGGAGTCGAGGAGGGGAATTAGAGAAATGAGAAAGGGCCACTGACAGTCACACTTTGACAACATGCAGGCCAACATGCTAAGACAGGTGTGTTAGACAGCCACAATTAATAACACAGTGACTCATGGGTTTCTGAGAAGTGTAACTGACTGTTGCCGCACTAACGCATGACATGACCAAAGAAGATTGATCAGTTGATCATTACATGATCAATGTGTATATTTAAAGGTGACTACTTTACGTGCGCTGCTGATAAAGGGTTGTACAATCATAGTAACGGTTCAGCTGGATGGAGGAGAGGGTGCTGCATAGAGTGATTCATTCACAATGTCATTCCAGATTAAGTAATCCAGGGAAAGTTTGACATTTCATAATTTTGCTTGTTGTAACCTTATATATACAGTCTGTAACATCTGGATGCATTTGGATTATTGTGTCATTCAAACCAACAAATAATTGCTTATGACCTACTTTGCTTTTTTAGGTCTGCCCCAGGCATTTGACATTTTTGTTTTATGATCAATGATTCATGTATTCTTATTGAACAGCTCAAACCCCAATGCCCTCCCAACATTTTCCAATTTCACATTTTGTTATAGAAACCGTGATTCATGTGATGACACGCAATACGGAAAACTCTTAATATTGTGTCATTTTAGCATTATATTTTCTGATCCTAAAGTTGCACTGATATTTATTTTCATATAAAATAAGATAAGATATACTTTTTGATCCCAAATTTGTAAACGTTTCCGTTGCAGCAGCATGTAAAACAAAGTATTGCACATAAATTAGGAATAAAAAAGAGTAGAAAATAAACAATTATACAATATAACAATTTCTAAATAGAAGATAAAACATAACAAAAAAAGTGAAAATAAAAAAGTTGACCGTATGTGCCATGAATCAAATAACTGCATGTCACGTGAACGTTTTGACAAAAACAAATGTACTAATCGGTTTATTATCACTAATTTATTTTCTTTTAAGGCCTGCAACTTTACTGTTTTTATTAAATCCACCAGCCTTTTCACGGCAGCAGAAAACTGCAAAAAAGCTCTGATAAACCAACAATACGTTGCCTAAATGACAGACACACAGATTAAGCAAGTTGCTGTTAAACCATGGCCATGGTGAAGCTAAAGCCGGATATTTCACTCGGGAGATTGTGAATAGAGCTTAATGGAGGGTAATTATTAGACTAAGATTTGTCTGGGGAATGGTAAATTGCCTCACAAGTCCACAGGATGTGTGAATAGAATCAGAAACAGAAACAGGTTTTTTACCAGGTAGGTTGACACGTACGAGGAATTTGACTTGGAGTCGTGGTGTATACATAAAAGTTAAACAAAAATTCAAAACACAGATAGAACTATTTTAAGAAAACTATAGTAACATAAAAAAATAATAAAAAATATAGTAAAATATAGCAGTATTTACATTGAAATAGAATGGAATAAAATATGTGCAGAATAAAACAGATAGTGTGTACATTGTGTGCATTATAGAGTCTATGATGTGGCTGAGGTAAATTGTCAGTGGGGGTCCCGGGCCTTGTTGATGAGGCCGGTAGCGGAGAGGAACATGCACATTTCCTGCAAAAACATTTTGGGATGGGATGAGGTGAATCTGTCAAAGAAATAAACGTATGCTGATTTAACTACAATCAACAACAAAGTTATTCTAACTGGGTCAGTTTCACAATCTTTTGAACCTAAGGCAGTTATGAGGAAATGGATGGAGGTTTAAACACTTGCACAACACCAGCTTGCTCACCAGTCGTAGCGATGCCCCAGACATTCTAGTCATTCACTTCGAGGAAATGACACGATAATTAAGTGAGTTAATTAAGTAAGTGAAAGTTTCTGTGAAATGATGCTTTGTGGATGCAACAAGCCAACTCATGGTGACTAACTCATTGTGACGCCAAACTGTAGACAGTGCAGGGCATTTGACCCCACAGTCAATTATGTTTCTTTTGTTTTCAAGCAGATGTTTTTCTCCTAACTCTGAGGTGAATGTGTCCACGCTGATTTGTTCTCTCACATTGCCACCAATAAAATGTGAATAGCTGTACTGATGCATGGAAAATGATGGGAATTACCCCAGGGTCGAGGCTGGGTCACATCAAAACGGTTACGGGGAGAAGGCGTACATTCAGATAGTGGAGAAGTTACATTTTGGTCAGATAATGTGGGATGTGTGCAGGCAACAGGGCTGGGGAGGTGGGAGTCAAAGGATGTGGGTCACTGCCACAGCACCCACCAGTTCCCGCAATGAGACCCTATTTTTCCGTCTTGCCGGGCACTTCCTTTTAAGGGTATTTCTGGCCTTGCAAGTCTGTAATTTAAAGCATGGAGGTTCAGGCCATTCCTGAGCCCCTTTTGGAGTTTGTAGTGGGTAAAGTACACAGGGGGATGCTTACATTGCACTTCTTTGATAAATCCACCATCTTTCAACATATCAAAACCACATGTTGATACAATAATCCGGATCTTAACTGCCGAGTAAAATCCTGTTCTAAAGGGAGAGTTGCAGTGTGGGAAATAGCAAAGAATAGTCATGCTGTGAGGTAATTTTAAATATGCCCAGGAGCCGGGGACACGGCCGGGATTTGATCAGAGCCCGCCACATCAGTCGGCATCTTGGGGCAAAGGAAGCTGAGTGTTTGGATGGGGCGGCAGGCTTCGCCCAGACACAGGCGTCTGCGATTCCTCTGGTGCCTTTGATAAACTGAAAAGAAATGGAAACTTATTTCTACTAATTTGGTAATAGATGTGTCACTTCCTGTAATGTGTCTTGGTCTCTGATCCACACCCTGCAGTTGTGTTGTCATCCATGTTTTCACTAACTTCCCCTTTGCTTAAGAGTCATGCTTCTAAAGAAATTGGGAATTTTCCCAAAGATAGGGAAAATGAAAGTCTGAATTTTCCTTAAACACGCCGAGTATATGAGTCATTACAAGTTGGTTTTACCATTTTCCTCGGTGCTCCGACTGTCTCCATGCCTGGTTTACACAAACATGAAGTAACAGAACTGTGGAAAAGCAACCAAGCAAAAATGCTCAACTATGGAAAAGAGTGGAAATATTTGCCTGAGTGGCCAGAAGACAGTTTGTGGCCAAATATGATGTAAGGCAGTGAAGCAGCCACAGCAGATACACACACATACTCTCTCTTCCTCTCTATTTCTCTCTCTTTCTCTCTCTCTCCATTAATTATCATCAGCTCAGCTCTAATCATCACACACACAATGCCCTCACTTTGATTTCTTATTTCTAGCCAGAATCAACACGGGAGGACCCAAAACTCAGATATTTTTCCTAACTTCCCAACAGAGGAGCCATCAAGTTATGCTCATAAGTAAGA